>NW_024080649.1:3078885-3367321 GCF_003009895.1 Hyaena hyaena | reverse complement strand
CCCCCCCCCCACCAACCGAGAAAGATGAAGCCCTGTTGACTGACCCCTTATTTTCAAACTTGTGGCCTCCAGAACTGTAAAGAAGTACATTCACTTTGTTTGAAACCATCCGGTTTGTGGTAATTTGTTACACAGATAAGGAATATGAAAGTAATACAATTAGCAACAAAGGCTTTGCAAGATGTTAATTTCAACTGCCATCAGGCTGAAACTGCAAGTCCTTCTCCAAGAACACATCCTTTGGAGGCTCAACTCCCCCAGGACCACAATAACTTCCCCACCAAAAACAAGCCCCTGGAGTCACAGTGGCCATGGTCCTCTTCAAATGGTTTCTTAGTTGTGATTCCAGATACAAAAGAGAATTCTAAACATATTATGCTTTATTTCATTATTTTTAAAAAATGAATATTTTTCATGCTCTATGTCAAAACAATTTTTGATCCCACTACTGACACAGTAATTGATTACCTTTAGAGAATTAGAGAATAAGCTTACCTATTTTAACCAAAAGTCAAAGAATGAAGAAGAGCTACATTGGGAGAGTAGAGGGACTATCTCCAGTCTTCCCAGGAAAGCTTTAGGATCTCCCTCCTCCTTTCCACCCTTTTCCTTTTCTGCTTTGCTAGGCCCCTCCTCCCTGCCAATCTCTTCTTCCCTACTTCCTGCATGGGTATCATTGCAGGGCTCACAACCAAAAGGGCAGCAGGCCTCCAGCTCAGAGTTAGACTGTGGTACAACCTGAACTACCAGCTTGCAGGGGGTTATCAGCTCCACCCTGAAGATAACAAATAAAGCCCTTACACCTATCATTTTAAATAAGAAACTAAATACATAAGTAAGTAGGGATGCCTGGCTGGCTCAGTCCGTAGAGTGTGCAACTCTTGATCTTGGGGTTGGATGTTCAAGTCCCATGTTGGGTGTAAAAGATTACTTAAAAATAAAATCTTAAAAAAAATAGATAACAGATAGATAAATAAATCAAAAGCCAGCTTTCTTTGCCTATAATCCATGAGTAGTTAAAAGACAAGAAACTCTCGGCTAGGGTAGTAATTGCTTAGCTCTTCTCATTAGCAAAAATTAAACATGTCAAGGGTCCACCAACAGGTTCAGAATTGCCAGCAATATCCAGAAAGACAACAAAGATCTATCATAGTCCTTTTTTGGTTAAAATATTTGAAACACCTGAGATCAAAAGAGCAGGGAGAACATGTTTCAATGTATTCTACTGGGAACAGCAGAGGGAGAGGAGTAACGTGTGGCGCGCTGGCACTCGAAGCCAGGAGGATTATGGCTGCTGTCACCTGTGCTGAAATCTTCACTTGATCTCCATAGAACACAGATGTTGCATTCAAAACAGGACAGGGTGGCTCTTTGTTTTTATCATTGTTGAAATGTAACTCATACAATAAATTCACCCTTTTAAACCATACAGTTTCGTGGCTTTTAGTATATTCACAGAGTGGTGCGACCATCACCTCTATCTAATTCCACACCATTTGCATCACCCCAGAAGAAATTCCATGTTCATTAGCAGTCACCCCTCATTCCTCTCTGCACTGAGCCTCTGGCAACCATCGATCTACTTTCTGACTCTCTTGCCTATCCTAATTTCTATTCTGGACATTTGAAATACATGGAATCATACGATATGACATTTTGCTTCCCCGTTCATCAGGTGGTAGACAACTCAACATTTGGGTTGTTAGGATGGGTTGATTCTTGAAGCCAGAGGACCATAATGGTCAAGGTCACCTTCTGCAGGAAGGCAGCCAGCCTCTGACTGTGCCTCTTCCAGACCCTTTCACTCACCCTGCCCAGTCCAGAGGCCCAGTCAGTATTTCAATAATGCTCATAAACCCTACTCTGTGCCATGCCCTGGAAATACAAAGGTGAATGTCACAGGGTCCTTCTGGGGACCTTGGATTTCTTGCTCTGAGAGACCCCCATAAAATAAATCTTCCAAAAGCTTTTGGCAAAAGAAAGCAACCACACATCAGATTTAGCAAGTGACAGCTCTTGGAATATCTGGTCTATTTTATCACCTAACTTCAAAAAGAAACTTTCAGCCCAATCTTGTAGAGATAAATAGGTTTAACCACTCCCTGGCTTTTGAATGATACTGGACAAGTTACTTATCCTCTCTAAATTTCAATTTTCCTCTGTGAAATGAAGCTAACAATGTTACTTACCTTATAAGATTACTGTAAGGATTACATGCGTTCCGTCAAGTAAAGCCACCAGCACGTAGTGCTTCAAGTATTAACTACTAGCTAAGCTAGATTTTAAAAAAAATTTTTTTTTTAATGTTTTATTTATTTCTAGGAGAGAGAGAGAGACAGCGTGAGCAGGGGAGGGTCAGAGAGAGAGGGAGTCACAGACTGAAACAGGCTCCAGGCTCTGAGCTGGCAGTCAGCACAGAGCCCGACGCGGGGCTCGAACCCATGAACCGCGAGATCATGACCCAAGCGAAAGTCGGACGCCCAACCGACTAAGCCACCCAGGCGCCCCTAAAAAAATTTTTTAATGTTTATTTATATTTGAGAGAGAGTGTGTGTGTGCGAGCCGGGGAGTAGCAGAGAGAGATGGGGACAGAATTCGAAGCAGGCTCCAGGCTCTGAGTTGTCAGCACAGAGCCCGATATGGGCTCGAACCCAGGAACCTGAGCTTAAGTTGGACACTTAACCGACTAAGCCACCCAGGCGCACCCACACTAAGTTAGTTTCTGATGCTAAAATTCTAGGCTCTGCAATTCTGCAAATTCTTGACCCAGTCTTGAGTGAAGAAACCACTAACACTGATCTCAATGTAGCAGATGAGCCAAAGAGCAAAAACTACTCACCAGCACCAAGATTCTAATTTTAATTAGCCAGTTGTAGAAACAGGCAGAGCTTCTCATTTATAATTATAGATCCACCCAGGTATTCACTTCTTGAGAAATGTAGAAGGGTCTGTTCAAAAAACATTCCTCCTTTCCTTCACATTCCCATGCTTTACCAGTTATTTCCAATGCTAATTCTTCTTTCTTGGCCTCTTTCCTGTGGCCAGCATTGAGTTACCTTCCATTTTCCAAAGGCCCATATTGAAAAACAATCAAACAGAACTGAACTGTGTCAAATGACATCCGTACAAACACCAAGCATATAAAAAAAGAGAGGTAAAGACAGGGGAGGGCATATCTCTGGAAGCACAGTGGAATTACAGGTGAATAATAAAAGAGAGTGGAAAGCAGATCTCGCAACAAAACAGGAAGCAAAAGGCATGAGTGACCCAGAGGAAGGGGACCTGTCCTCGCTCAGGACTGCCAAGTCTTAGTGTTTGCATTTTCCTAGAAGCAGTTATGAACGCTTGACTTAAATCACTGAGTGTTTACAAGCTTGTGGGAAAAAGGGACTGCAACTTTTTAAAATTTTTTTTAATGTTTGTTTATTTTTGAGAGAAAGACGGAGTGTAAGTGGGGGAGGGGCAGAAAGAGAGGGGGAGACAGAATCTGAAACAGGTTCCAGGGTCCGAGCTGTCAGCACAGAGCCCAAGGTAGGGCTCAAACCCAGGAACTGTGAGATCATGACCTGAGCTGAAGTCGGACGCTCAACTGACTAAGCCACCTAGGCACCCCAGGACTGGCACTTTCTAAAAAAGACTCAGTTCTTTTTAGGGGAATCTTAAAATCTTCCATTTTGTTCCTACCTCTCAGAAATTCCAGAATCTACAATAGTCCAAAGTGATTCAAAATTACTCCAAAGCAGCTCACTAATTTGAATCCAATGGGAGATTATGTTTGTGTATCCACTACCACATATCTTACTAATGAAAGCATGAGTTCTAAACTCAGAAGACCAAGATTCAAATCCCAGCTCTTCTAAGCCATGGCTACAACACCTCACACACATCACTTCACCTCAGTGCGGTTCTGTTTATTTTAAATCTATAAAACAGAATACCCAACAAACTATGCCTTCAATACATGTCAGGTAAGGCTAATATTTAAACATTAAAAACTCATTACCTGTCCTTCTAGGCTGTGTCTTTCCCTTCGTTCCTGGAGGTCTCTAATTGGTTACCAACCCAGAAAGGCAAACTAACTCCAGAAATTAGCACTCAGATTGATTTCACTGGCACCACAAAGATGTACACTTTGAAGAGTAGCCTCCTCAAGGGGAAAAAAAAAATTAGTAGAGCACCTGCCAGGTTCAGTCAGTTAGAGCATGTGATTCTTGATCTTAGGGTCATGACTTCAAGCCCCACATTGGGCGTGGAGCCTATGTTAAAAAAAAAAAAAAAAAAAAGAAAAAAAAGCAAGTGGGTTTCAAAAGGATCTTTAAATCAAAAGTGAAAAGGAAAGAAAATCAAGTTCACCAAGAAAAGAAAATCAAGTTCACCAAGATATACTACAATGCTTTGCTGTGTTTAAAATACCTACTAGTGTAATAGCATAACCTGAGATTTTATTACAAAATTTAACTTCCTGCATGAAGCCCCCCCTCTTAGATATGTATCAACACTACTCCTTAAGTGACTTTGCCTAGTGTCTCAACTCTAAATACTGTGTACCTGCTAACCACTTCCACAAGTACCTCTCCTGCCCAGGCCTGTCTGCAGAATTCCCTAATTGCCCCGCACACTTCCCACTGGATTTCTACTAGACGTGTCACAATCAATGGCAACAAAATTGAGCCCCAACCCCTGTTCTTCCTACAGTCTTCCTCTTTTCGGTGAATGAGAATCGCACATTCTATAGCCACAAACCTTGTTGACTATGCTTCAAAATCTACCCAGGGCCCGACCATCTCTACCACCAGGTCCTCCTTCACTTGGATCATAGCGATGGCCTCCAAACATGATTCCCTGCTTCTAGTCTTGCCCCTCTGTACTTTCTCTGCACCGTAACCAGAGTGAGATAAAAAGCAGGATATGACATGTCTACTCCTCTGCTCCGATGACCCCAACTCACTGAGTAAAAGCCATCATCCTTACAGTGGACCAAAAGGCCCTCCACGACCTGCCCATCTCTCCCATTGCCCCCAACACCTCTTTGACCTCATCCTTCTACCCCCCTGGCCCACCCCCCTCCAGCCCCCCTAACCGCCTAGCTGGCCCACAAACCTGCCAGCGGTGCTCCTTCTTAGGGCTACTGAACTTGTCCCCTCTGCCTGAGCCGCTGACACAGCTCCTGCCCTCACCTCCTGCAGATCCTTACTCAACAGTCGCCTTCTCAGCAAGGTTTGTCTCTGAAGACCTTGTGCAAGACTGCAACCCCGGGCAACACTCCACACTACAGGCCACCTCCCTCCTTCGTTACAATATAACATGCACTTTACTTGGTTACTTCGCTTATTGTTTTTTCCCCCACTAAAATATAAGATCCACAACAAAAGGGATTTTTGCTTTTCTTGTGTCCTATATTCCCAGTGTTTAGGCTAGCGGTGTCCAATTTAAATTTTGAAGAAAACACAGTTTTTAAGGGGTTTTGTGTTTGTTTTCATTTACTGTTGAGAGAGAGCAAGAGAACGAGCAGGGGAGGTATAGAGAGAAAGGGAGACAGAGGATCCGAAGCAGGCTGGCAGCAGCAAGCCCAATGCAGAGCTTGAACTCACGGACTGTGGGATCATGACCTGAGCTGAAGTCGGATGCTCAACCACCCAGGCGCCCCACAAGGAAACACATTTTAAAAAAGTAAAACGAAACAGGTGAAATTAATTTCAATTTTATTGTATTTACCCCAATAAACTTAAAATGCTTTTGTGTATAGCATATATTGATATTATATTAATAGTATGCTTGTTATAACATTTAAAAAAATCAATGACATATTTTACCTTTTTTCTCATACTAACTCTTCAAAATCTGGTGTGTATTTGGTACTCAAAGCATCTCTCTAGTACTCAACTATCTTGGACAGAACAACTCTAGCACAGTACCTGGCACAGAATATGCACTTACACATATTCATTGAATGAAAGGATGTTTTCCCAGGATGAGGCATCTATGGTATAGTAGTTTTTTAAACATCAACAGCATTCTATATATAAATAGAATATATTCTATATTCACAATCTTTGGTGTAATATATGTATTATATTTTCCTTAAAATATCATACTTATTATACTTGAAAAACTGCTTTTAAAATAAAACTTTATATTGTTTCTCTAAACGAGACAGAATGGGTCTAAAGCTAAAAGGCCTGGCCTTCAGTCCCTGCTTCATTCATGTGCTAGTCTGGGATCTAAAGCAAGGACTCCACTAAGCCTGTTTCTTCATCTGTGCAACAGGGACAATACCGACCTTCACATTATCGTGCTGAAAATTAAATAAGATGTTGGTATAAGCTCTTTGTAATTGAGAAAGTCATCATTAAGTAAAAGAGACTAAGAAGCCAACCCAAGTCTTTTTCCCATGCCTATCATTTCCACATGGACCAATAAGAGAAAACGGCAAGGCAGTCGACAAGAGCCAGGTCTTAAGTTCAAATGCCTTGTCCTTCACTTATAGCTATGTGACCTTTAGAAAGCCATGTATTCACCAAACATTAACCAAGTGCCCACAACATGCCAGGCACTAGGGTAGGAGCCAAACAAGATATGAACCCTACCCTTGAAGGATGTGCAGTCCAGGACGAAGAAAGAGAGGAGGAAACAAGAAAATAATAAATTGTTTTTAAAAATCAAGCCACTCTCCCTTGGGTCTGTTTATTCATTATGACACGGGAATAACACCTTCCCAACATAACCTACAAGGCTGCTACAGAAATTAATTTATTTTTAAATGCTTATTTATTTTTTGGGAGAGAGACAGCATGAGTAGGGGAGGAGCAGAGAGAAAGGGAAACAGAATCAGAAGCAGGCTCCAGGTTCTGAGCTGTCAGCACAGAGCCCGATGCAAAGCTCGAACTCATGAACTGAGATCATGACCTGAGCTGAAGTTGTACACTTAACCGACCAGTTGTACACTTAAGCCACCCAGGCGCCCCTACAGAAATTAATTCTTAAATGTTTGTCAAATACTTCAAAAACCTTAACTCACGTTTTATTTTTTTGATAATTTTGTAAATATTTATTTTTTAGAGACAGAGCCAGAGTGCTAGCAGAAGGGCAGAGGGAGCCAGAGGATCTAAAGCAGGCCCTGCACTGACAGCAAAGAGCCAGATATGGGTTAGAACTCAGAACTGTGAGATCATGACCGGAGTCGAAGTCCGACATTTAACCAACGGAGCCACCCAGGCGCCCCTTTAACTGTTAAGCAAAGTCATTTTCCCCCCTACTTGTAATCCAAAATGACTCTGGCTCCTGTGAATGTCCAGTGTGAACATTCATTCCAGTTATATCTCATCCATGAAATTCATTTCACTTCAGCAAATTTTAGTAAGCATGAAGAAAAAAAGGATGAGCAGCTTTAACACAGGTATTTAATATCGAAATCATGATCCAGGTCACAATTCTAAGGAACACAACACAGGCCTCTCAGTTACCCTACCTACTTACAAGTTTTGTCAAGATAAGCAGTCACATGGTAAGGAAACTGAATAATTTAAACTGAAGAAAGAAGAAAAGTCATAATTTAAACCGAAGAAAGAAAAGTCCTAAAGCAGTAGAGACACTGTCCAAGATTTCTGCAGTCAGTGTTGCTGAAGGAAGGTTGGGCTAGATCATAGTCAACAGTTTAGGCTAAAAGCCATTTTACGGCCAGAGCAAAGTGCCCACACTCCTTTTTTTAAGCCTCCAAGTTGATCAGATCTGGGAAAAGCTCAAAGAAAGATGATCTGAAGGGCCAGGTTCCCAAGAAGTGGAACCCTACCCAACCAGGACAAAGTGGGCGTGACAAAAGCAAAATGATCAAGACTCTGTGATCCTTCCTGAAGTTTAAAAACTGAATGGGACCGAAATCAAAGTCTCGGGTAACAATCATTTCCAAAGGAAGGAAGAGACGATCAGCTGGGGTTCACACCGCATCTTCTTCCTGATTTCTCCTTTCCCTCCATTCATATTCTCAGGAGCCCCCTTCCAGCTCAGTCCTAAGTCACCCCTTCCTCCCGTCCCGATCCCTCCACGAAGGTCACGCCTCTTCATCACTGACACCTAAGCTCCTTTCCCCCTTCCGGCAGGACCCGCTGGCCGCCGCACCCCTGCCAGCCTCCAAGTCCACCTCTAAGACGCCCCGCGCGCGGCCCGCCGCGCGCCCACCCCGTTCGGGCGGGAGCCTGGACACCCCTCCTCGGAGGCCGGAACCGCCGCGCCAGGCCCCTCCCACAGGAAGCCGCCGCCCCCCGGCGCCCGGGCCGCGCCGCCCCGGCCCAGCCCGCGCGACCCGCCGCCCCCCGCCCGCCCCGCGCCCCTGGCCCGCCCGCCCGCCGCACCCCCGCGCCCATCGCGCCGGCGCTCGCTACCTGCTGCGGCCACAGAAGCGGCGCCCAACTCCGCTCCCACTTCCGCCTTCCACCGCCCGCACTCGGGCCGGGTCACGTGACCGCGCGCGGTCACCTGACCCGGAAGAGGCTGGCCAGACCTGCAGGTGTGGGCAACCTAGGCAGGGCCTGGGCGCCTTTAGCCAGGAATCGGTCTTCTCCTTCGTTCTTTTGAAAGTGGAAGAGTTTTCCACTCGCTGGGTGGTCCCGGAGCAAGCAAATAAGTAGAAGGCTCACTGTGTGCCCGGCGTTTTATTCACTCCCGTCAACCCCGGAGGCAGGTCTGTCATTAGCTTCATTTTACCGGTGAGAGAAGGCCAATCAACCCAACAAATATTTTTATTGCGCTGCTTAAGGTTACCCAGTAAATACGGACGCCCAGATAAATTTGAATTTCAGCTAAACTACTATGAAGTATGTAGATAGCCCCCCAATACTGCATGGGACGTATTTATACTAAAATGAAATTATTTGTTGATCTGAAAATTTTAGTGGGGCATTTTGTATTTTTATTCGCTGTATCTGGCAACCCTATGCCTACCAAGTACCCAGCACAATTCTAGACTCCAGAAACACAAAATCAGTCTTTATGGAGCATCTGTTTTTGTGACAGAAAGCAAAGGTAAGAAAGCTTCAAAACCCCACGTTGGGTCCATAAAGTGCCTCACCACACCAAACTAACCCCCATTCCCTTAATTTACAAAGTAGATAGAACGTTTTTAATTATAAAGAACACTGTAAATCAATATTCTGTACTAATAGTATGGCGTTTCAACTTGGACAACTGAACCGAAGACTCCATATTTTCACTTTTAATCACCATTTATTTAAAACCACTACTACCTGGAGTGCCTAGGTGGCTCAGTGGGTTCAGTGTCCGACTCTTGGTTTTAGTTCAGGTCACGATCTCATGTCTGCTGAGTTCCAGCCCCACATTGGGCACTGCAGAGCCTGCTAGGGATTCTCTGTCTCTCTCTCTCTCTCCCTTATTCTCTGCCCCTCCCTCATTCAATATACTCTGTCTCCAAAGAAGAAAAAAAAAAGAAAAAAACCTTTAAAATAAATTAATACTAATCACATAAGTAGTCTTAGGTGTTGCAGACTAATTATTGTGTTATTTTTTGGTTTTTTTCGTTTAGATGGATCCTATTAGGCCTGCAAACTAAATTGGTTGAGCACTTATTTCCATTCCAAACGCAGAAGATGGCATTTCAAGGAGATCAGGCCTCTCTTCTCCTATATCTTAAGCCCTACATTAATTTCCATTTATAAGACTACTAAAGCTTCTCTAGTTCCACTGAAAGGAATTATACTAATTCTATTCCAGGGGAATTGGAAAAGGATTCCTTGACTTGGTGGCATTTGAGTAGATGTTCACCAAAAGAAAGAAAAGACTAGGCAAGCATGCTCACAACTGTGCATTAAAGGAGTAGAATCTAATGAGTGTATGCTGGCCTACGAGGCCCTGCATGATACCTCATCTCCAATTACTCTTCCCCTCGGTACTCTGCTTCAGCCCCTCTGGCTCAGGGCCTTAGGACTCGATTTTCCCTTTGCTTGGAAAGCTCTTTCCCAAGGTAGTCAGATGGCTGACTCCTTCATCCCTCATCAAATGTTTGCTCAACTATCACACTGAAGCCTTTCCTGATCACCGTATTTAAATGTGCAACACATCTCTTACTTCCCCTACCAGCCTCCTTCCTGCTTTATTTTTTTCTCATATTTTTCCATACTTAGCACTATCTGACTTATATATGAATATATGCAAGTGTGTGTACGTAGTATGTTTCCCACTACAAGAATTGTGAAGACAGGAGCCATATCCCAGTTCCTAAAGCAGTGCTTGGCCCACAGAAGGTCTCTAAGTAAATTGCTGAATGAATAGATTTCATCAACATGTACTGAACACTGAACACATTGCTATAGATCCTACAGTATAGAAGGTTTTTTGAAAAGACATACAAAAAATCTGAAATGTCTCCCTCCCTCTCTGCTGCTCCTCCACTTGCGCTCTATCTCCCAAAAAATTAATAAATGGGCGCCTGGGTGTCTCAGTTGGTTGCGCACCAACTCCAGCTCAGGTCATAATCTCACAGTTCATGGGACAGGCTCCGTGCTGACAGCTCAGACTCTGGAGCTGCTTCGGATTCTGTGTCTTCCTCCCTCTCTCTCTCTCTCTGCTCCTCCCCAACTCATGCTCTGTCTGTCTCTCTCTCTCAAAAATAAAGAAACATTAAAATTTTTTTTAATGAATAAACTTAAAAATGTCTTAAGTGTTATTAGAAAGAAAAGTGCAAATCTGTCCTTGAGGGAAAATCTGATTTGAGTAATCAGATACTGCTTTACAGAGGGGTCCACTGACCTGCTTCTTGGACACTAAGTAATGATTGGCCAGCACAATTTTCTGGAAGAAGACAAAACAAGGGCAAAGACAGACAAAAAGTCTGTGAGACACTCCCAAGAATGTTGAAAGTAATTCTAAGATACTCAAGTATCACCAAAGTTAGGGAAGGGCAAACAGTTCCGAGAGAGCCATGTCACGTTCTGCAGAGAAACAGAAAGCTGAGAAATAAAACTCACAAAAAAATGTATGAACATTAGAAACAGCCTTCCCCCGTGTTACTTCAGGCAGGGCAGGTAGGACAAAAACCATTGGTTCTGCAGACTGAAGAGAACTTACGGTAAGAAAAGTTGAGACAGATGTTTGGGGAAAGAAAGAGGATTGGGGCAACTTGCAGAAGGGGACCTCTAGATCACTGAAGGATTTTTGGAGGTAGGATGGATAGATTATTAAAAAAGGAATGAGATTTAAGATTTGACAGAGAAAGCTTAGAATAACTCAATGTCTCTAAAGATGAATGATAGACAATCCACTTCAACATTCTACCAAAATTTTCTAACGTGAATTTATAACAGGCCAGATATCACAATTATGTAATCTCAGATTTAAAAAGGAATTTACATACAAATTATCTAATACTCCCTTTCAGTTCCATCCAGCAAGGAATTATTTGCTAGCAAATTATATGCCTTACGTAGGGAAGTGGGCAAGAACATCAAAGACCCCTCTAATGAAATGGAGGTAGGTACATAGCAGTCAATAGAGCACAATGGATGAGAAAGTGGCTCAGGATCGGTTTGTCCAAGTGTTTTTTGTTGTGGTGGTAGTTTTTTTGTTCCTTTGTTTTTTGGTAAGTAGGCTCCAAGCCCAGAACCCGGAGATTAAGAGTCAGACCCGGGTGTTAATCTTTTTACAGCCAAATACTAGACATGTGAGGGGGGCCTAGCTGTAAAATAGTACCTATCTCTTAGGTTCGTTGTGCTCAGTGAACGATCTGTAGTTAGCTGTATTGACTGACTTGTAACAGCTAGACTATATACAGGTTTTACATTTAAAAGTAAAGGAGGAGCTGAAGCGTGGACTCAGAAGCCTATCCCCTGCGGGGTCTCTCAGAGTTTGAGCCCGCCCCCTCCTGGCTGGGCGGCTGCTGATGTTGCGCATGCGTGCGGGTAGCCTGGAGCCTGGGTATTCCTACGCCGCCGCCAGGAGGCGCAGCTGAGTCACAACCGCTCCTCCCCGCTCCCAGAGGCCCTGACTGGGATGTAGGGGTGGAGCAGGCTTCGTGCACAGGCGCCCTAAGGCCGCGTTCGGCCAAGATGGCGCCCGTGGAGCACGTTGTGGCGGATGCCGGGGCCTTCCTTCGAGACGCGGCTCTGCAGGTACAGGGAGGTACAGCGGAGAGGAGGGGGGTCTGGGCTGGCGGCCCCCCAAAGTAGTGCGGGAACTCGGGCGGCACGTTGCGTGTGAGCTGAGCCTGTTTCTCTGCAGGATATCGGGAAGAACATCTACACTATTCGGGATGTGGTGAACGAGATTCGGGACAAGCCCACGCGCAGGCGGCTCGCCGTCCTGCCCTACGAGCTGCGTTTCAAGGAGCCCTTCCCGGAATACGTGCGGCTGGGTGAGTGCCTCTGCCCGGGTGTTGATGGGCTGCGTCCCAGGCCACAGCCGGGACCGTCTGGCTGTTCTATCAGCATTTGATTCAGAAATTGCACTTTCTGGGAGATAATGGTGAGAGAGCTGTTCCCTGGGTCAAGAGTGAGCCAGGCCTTGCGAGTCACTAGCTATGTACCTCTTGGTATCACTCGGACCACCTAGACTCTAGTTGCTTGTTCTGTAAAATGGGAAAAATAATAGCACCAACCTCAGAGGGTGCTGGGAGCATTCAGTGAGGAATATAGGTCACTTCGTATCTGACGCTTTGTAAGTATTCAGTAGATTTGTTTGGATTAAAAAGATAATCTTTTGATTTTTTTAGCATTCATTCTTGAGAGACAGACAGCACGTGGGGAAGGGGCAGAGAGAGGAAGACAGACTCTGAAGCAGGCTCCAGGCTCTGAGCTGTCAGCATGGAGCCCCATGCCCGCTGGGGGGCTCCAGCCCCACCAACGTGAGATCATGACCTGAGCCAAAGGCCCAGGCTTAACCACTGAGCCACTCAGGCGCCCTCCCAAAATAGGAATCATTAGAAATTATTCTTTCTGAGAAAGTACTGATAGTACTTCATAGAATGAAATGAAAATTTTTTAGCACAGTGCCTCCTACATAGTCAGTACCCAGGAAATTTTAGCTGCTGTTCACGTGTGCACTTTAGGAAATGTGCGTAGTATTGTTATACAGCAGAGTTGTCATGAAGCAATCCAATAATTTTGTGTCATCATAGACTACAAGAGTTGTTGATTGAGTTAACCTTTCATCCCATTTTGGAATCTCAACATGTGCTGTGTTAACCAAAGGGTTTTAGAACTGAGAGTGAAGAGACCTTCTATGCTAACATAATACCAAAGTTTAGATAAGGAACTCTCATCATTTACAAACATTATGCTTTCAGTGACTTTCTCTATACTTTGTTCTCATGTTCCTTCATCTCCATGAGGTATATCTAATTGGCAAGAATTTTAGTGATAGAGAATACAACTGTCTCCTCAGTGAGTAGAATAAGATAAGAAAATGGGTGAAAGTACTAAGAGGGCTTTCTTGGGATGCTGATTCTGAGTTCTTTCCATACTTTCACTATGATTAAGGACATATGGCTTGTTGCTTCTAATACAAGTTGGGACTCTCTTTACAGTGACTGAGTTTTCAAAGAAAACTGGAGACTATCCCAGCCTCTCTGCCACAGATATCCAAGTGCTGGCACTCACCTATCAGTTAGAAGCAGAGTTTGTTGGGGTATCTCACCTAAAACAAGAACCAGAAAAGGTAAGTCAGGAGGATTATTGGTTTTATTCCTTTTACTTTAAGTTTTATTCTGAGAACTATCCCATAGAACAGAATATAGTATGATGGACCCAGTGTCTGCATCACTGTCTCCACACTTACCAAGTCATCATCTATCAGGTTTCATTTCTACTGACCCCCAACCCTGAGTATTTTGAACTCAGACATTGTTTTTCATCAATAGATATTTCATGGTGTGTCTCTTTAAAACACACAAACACACACACACACCAAATCATTACATCTACATGAAATTAATAGTGTTTACATTTCCCAGTTATTTTTTTTCAAGATTTGTTTGATCCAAACAAATCTTTTTAGGATCCAAATAAGGTTTGTATATTACAGTTAGCAAATGCATCTCTCTCTTATCTGTAGGTTTTTAGTAAGGGATGGTCAAATTTGAAAAATGCAGTAATAGAGTAAAAAATCAACTACATTTATGCTATTTTTTAAATAGATTTTCTTCCAGCAGCAAGAAAGAAGTAATGTGCTTGCCTTTTTTTTTTTTTTTAACTTCCCATCTTCAAATCCTAGGTTCCTATTGTGATTTTAGGGACTTACTTGCTTTGGTTAGGTAATTACTAACCATTACTTGAAGAGAGTAATGGATTTATGCCTGGGCCCTATTGGCTCTTTCCAGACCAGAAGATTTTAGAAGCTAAATAAATACAATAATAAATAATTTCAAGTAGTGTTGACTATAAATTGTTTTGTTTTAATTTTTAAGTAAACTCTCTTCCCATCGTAGGGCTTAAACTCATAACCCCGGGATCAAGAGTCATATGTTCCACCAACTGAGCCAGCAGCAGTCACCCCTAAGAATTTCTTGATATTTTGTGCCTAAAGTCATCAGAGCTATTCTGAACTTCTATGCCCATACTAGTGGGAACTGCTGTCACTTGTTTTCAGCCAGGTTTAGAGTCCTCCATTCCAAAGTCTAAAAATGATGTGTGAAACAGATTTGTGTGTGTCACCAGAATGTTTGGGGAAGATGGAGGTAAAGGGAATAGTTTTACCTACAGCCTGACTTTGTGACTGAGCACAGTGTGACACGAGTAGCTGGGTTTGCATTTGGCATCCATCAATTCACGATTCATAAAAATTGCCCTTTTCCTGCAACCTTCAGCAGGACTTTTTTTAAGTAAGCTCCTTGCCCAATGTGGGGCTTGAACTCACAACTCTGAAATCAAGAGTCTCATGCTCTGCTGACTGAGCCAGCCAGGTGCCTCAGGAGTTAGGTATTTGGTATCAGAAGCTTTAAAACAGTGTGTCTTTAAAAAATAAAACAGTATATTTTGACCCAGCAATTCCACTCTTAGGCATTTATCCTAAGTATATAACCAAAGATACATGCAAGTTTTTTAAATAATGGTGTTCATTACAGCTCTTTTTTATAAGGACAGAAAAGAAATGTTCTCAAGTGATTATTTGGTAGTAATGGGATTCCTGAGTAATTGTTTTTGTTTCCCAATTTTTAATAAATTATGGGGAAAAGATTTTGCTTTTTATTTTACCCTCTTTTCCATGTTGAATTTTCAAACTATTTCTCTGCTAATTCAAACTGTACTTCTCTGTTTATAGCTGTTACCTATTTTCTTTTTACAGGTTAAAGTGAGCTCATCAAGTCAGCACCCAGAGACTCCTCTACACATTTCTGGTTTCCATCTGCCCTCAAAGGTGATTCCTTAGGGCACATTCTCGTGCCCTCTTTTATATGTACTATCTGCACAAATGGTTTACAGTGAGCCAGATTTCCCTAGACTAATATCCTAGTTTGTCCAGCCCTGCCTTATCTGACTTGTGTCATCTGTCATTTCATCTGTAAACTTCTCAGTTTTCAGTTTTTAACATTCTTCTTTTTAACCTCAGCCTAAACCCCCACGAGAAACACTACCACTTGGACACGCAGCCGGTGAGCCTGAGAACCTGGAATTCAGTTCCTTCGTGTTCTGGAGAAACCCTTTGCCTAATATTGATCGTGAACTGCAGGAGCTTCTGGTAAGGCCCTGATTTCTGATCTCTGATGACAACATGCCAGCTTCTTACTGCTGCTCCCGCGAACGGGGAATTTATGATTTGTTTCAGATTGACAGAGGTGATGGTGTTCCAAGTGAGGAGGACGAGGAGGAAGAGAATGGATTTGAAGAAAGGAAAGACGATAGTGATGACGACGGGGGTGGGTGGATAACTCCCAGCAACATCCAGCAGATCCAGCGGGAGTTGGGGCAGTGTGCTGTCCCCAAGGACGTGCGGGTTGGCTGTGTAACTACAGACTTTGCCATGCAGGTGGGTGGATGGGTGCTGGCTGGCCCTAGGCTCTTTCATAACCTGTCACGGGCAGAGATCTCTCTGAGGTTTGGGGACATGTACACATCTACTCTGTAATGCCTTTTTTCCTGGTTCTAGAAACTTTACCTGTGCCCTTTAATTATGTAGTTTTGCTTGGAGGCTAGAGAATCCATATAACGACAAACACATAAAGATTTTTTAGTGTTTACTATTCATGATATGTTAATGGCTCTCTTTCAGTGTGTTAAGTATTGTGTGCTCGGTTAGGTACTTGGAAAAAGAAGAGATTTCCAGCTATGAAAAGAGCGTATTTGCCTTTGACAAGATAAATGTCTCTGTTAAGAATAGTTGCTAATGAGGGGCCCTTGAAGTACGAGAGAAATCTAGGTCTTTGTCCTAATTTACATGTCCTGAGAGGCATTCTGAGCTTGCTTTTCCTTAGCAAAAGCCCTTTATGAGCCAGACCAGGCTTTGTGAAGTCCTTTAAGTGTAATTATACAGAAGTTAAAAGAAAATTTGCCCTTGCTCAGAGCTGAGTGCTGCTCTATCTTGTTGGTACAGAATGTCCTGCTTCAGATGGGGTTGCACGTGCTGGCTGTGAATGGCATGCTGATCCGAGAGGCCCGCAGCTACATCTTACGCTGCCACGGCTGTTTCAAGTACGTAGCTGAAAACCTGGACCCGCTGCCTCTCTGTTGAACTCTTCTTTCTGTCTTCTAAATTTTTTTCTAATGTTTATTTTGAGAGAGAGAACATGCGCACAGGTGCGTACCTACGTGAGTGAGGGAGAGACTCCCAAGCAGGCTCCATGCTCAGTACAGAGCCTGACCTGGTACTTGATCTCACAACCATGAGATCATGACCTGAGCTGAAATCAAGAGTCCGATGCTTAACCTACTAAACCATCCAAGCGCCCCTCTTCCTGTCCTTTCTACTGACTCTCTAATGGAGACCCTTGACTATAGGTTTTCCCTCCACCTTATCATTCCTATGTGGGCTTGGTTCTATCCCCACCATAGGGCACCTGTGACCTCCCATTTTAGTATCTTAGTCATAGAGTTAAGACTGTGGATTCTGGAGCAAAGAGCCATCTTCCTTTTATAGTAAGTACTGAAAGGTTTATGGATGGAATGATGTCTGGGATTTGCCTTGAAATAATACACAAGTGGAAGAGGAGCTAGGGATAGAGATGGAATAGGATGGCCATGAATTGTTAGTTGTTGGAGCTGGGTGAGGGGTACATGAGGAGACATCGTGCTTTTTAGTCTACTTTAGATTTTCTGTTTTAAAAAGGGGAATGGATTCAGATTATACACGTTCAGATCCAGATTTTGTCTCTCACTAGTTTTGCCAAAGTTGGTGCTTCAGATTCTTACATAAAATTGAAAAAGCTGATTGTCCTATGAGAGCGTGATATCTAGAACTTGTGAGGAAGTCCATTCAGGTGAGCTGTTAGTTCACTGGCCATGCCCTTCTCTCCATTTCTTTTCTGGCTCTGGATTTGGTTCTTGGGGGATGGTGGGGTGGCTGGTGTTCTGTGGGCGGGCCTCAGGATCCCAGAGACGTGGCTGGAGTGGAAGAGACTGTACTGCAGCCTTGCTGGTGAAGTGTGGTCCTGGGGTCTTATACTACGGTGGCTCACAGTCCTTTCACAGATCTGGTTCAATTTGGTGGCCATCATGTCAGTTATCTGCTGGAGCCTTTGTGCTGAGGCCTGCATGGAAGGTTTCTGAAGCAGCAGCGTGTCTCATTGGGTCCCTAGTGCTTTTCCACTCAGGGTCAAGTTACCTGGACAGACCCTTGCTTGCCTGCAGGCTTCCAAACAGCCAGTCACTCATTGCTCAGGGGCCCTGCCCTGCCACCACTGTCTGTAGACTTAACTGTGATGTGGTGAGCCACTCCTCAAAGCTGCCTGTGCATTCTTCTGAATCTTCAGTGTGAAAATGTACCAGGCTCAGGGCACCTGGGTGGCGCAGTCCGTTGAGCGTCGGACTTCAGCTCAGGTCATGATCTCACAATTCATGGGTTCAAGCCCCGTGTTGAGCTCTGTACTGACAGCTTAGAGCCTGGAACCTGTTTTGAATTCTGTGTCCTCCTCTCTCTCTGCCCCTTCCCAGCTCACTTTCTCTTTCTCCCTCTCTCAAAAATAAATAAACATTAAAAAAATTTTTTTCTGGGGGAAAAAAAAAGTACCAGGCTCAGGACAGGGTAAAGCTCTTTGCTTCATGAAACATTATTTCCCCCATTGCCCTTCATTACAAAACCCCACGTTCCTCCATACGAATTCTTAGCAGCTTTTAGAAATGTTCTCCATTCTTGTGAGGTTAGCCCCAGGGACTGGGCAGTTTCTTAGAATAATTAGTTTCTAGCACCTGTTGAGAGGTAGTTGGTTTGCTCTCAGAGGCTTGCAGGTAAAGGATTAGGCTTCTCAGGAGATTCACACAGTTCGTCTCCGGACCTCTGGAAACTGAGGGGGACTTCCTCAAGAACAGGTATGAGCACTGCCATCTGGTCCTTGACAACATCAGCTTCTCTTGCCTAGGTCCGCTATTGTGGCGTGAGTGGATAGGGGAGAGGCAGGGCCTCAGGGTCTGCCGACCACACCCCGGCAACGGGAGCAGCTTTCCAGGGTGTCCTGTGGAATTCATTCATTTGTCTTAGGCGCCTCTGGAGCACTTCCTGGCTAACACCCAGGCAACCACTTCAGGGCAAGGTGCACAGAGCTGCGGCAGCCTGCCCGTTTACAAAGTATGCTGGTGTGGGGGCGCCTGGGGGGGTTCAGGCTGCTGAGCATCCAACTTCATCTCATGGTTCATGGGTTCAAGCCCCACGTCAGGCTTGGCTCTGGCCTGTGTGTGGAGCCTGCTCTGGACTCTCCATCTTCTTCTCTGCCCCTAACTGTACACATTTCTCTCTCTCAATAATAAACATTAAAAAAAAAAAAAAAAACAGACAACTGGGTGGCTCAGTCTGTTAAGGATCCAGCTCTTGGTTTTGGATCAGGTCATGATCTCACAGGTCCATGTGTTCCAAGCCCCACATCAGGCTCCATGCTGACAGGGCCTGCTTGGGATTCCCTCTCTCTGCCCTCCCCTCTCCCTCACTTCACATGCTCTCTCGCTCTCGCTCTCGCAATAAACTTTAAAAAAAAAAAAACACAGACCACTAAGGGTGGTGATGTTAAGAGCACTGATTGTGAAGCCAGTTTCCTTGGCTTAGTATCTGCCACTTACTAGCTCTGTGACCTTGAGCAAGCTCCTTATCTTGCTTCAGTTTCCCGATCTATAAAATGGAAAGAATATCAACTTCATAGGATTGTTCTGAAGTTCAAATTCAGATATAAGTAATGAAGTAAGATTTCATTATTAACATAAAAACATTCTGCTCCGTTTCCGTGTTTACTTACTTGCTGCTTGTGTCCTTTCATTCCCTTGCCCCCAGGCAGTGTGGAAGCCGTTTGCTGGTGGCACCAGCAGGGGGCCAAGCAGCCATGGGCTGTGAGCTGCTCAGCTTTGCCCCATTTCTTTTTGTTTCTTCCTTTTCTGACCCCCGTGACTCACCTTGTACTCTGGGAGTGGGGTTTGCTGCCCGTGGCTTCAGCGAGGAGCCTTTCCTTTTATGTCTCCAGGACAACATCTGACATGAGCCTAGTATTCTGTTCACATTGTGGAAACAAGACCCTGAAGAAGGTGTCTGTGACCATCAGCAACGATGGAACCCTCCATATGCACTTTTCCCGCAACCCCAAGGTGCTGAATCCTCGGGGCCTCCGGGTGAGTGACCTGGCTCTCCCCGCCCCCTGCAGCAGGGCCTGTGGTTAGAAAAGCAGGAACTCTGAGCACTAGGATCAAAGTCAACAGAGAGGACCAAGAAAACGGCAGCAGTTAAATGTCCCAATTATTCTCTGACTACTTTCTTACTTTCTGGCATAAGATGTTCTGGCTGTCTGTGCCCTGGAGTCAGCCATTTCTCTACAGAACTGTGATTCATCATCAAAGCTGGTTTTTAGAGGCAAAGAGCTGAATGAGCGCAGGGTGGGCTCACTGCACTAGGGGGTCTTAGATTTCTCCACCCACACTGAACAGAGATTGTAGGTCTACACATGTGTACATAAAGGTACACGTGAGTATTTACTGTTATCTATCTGTATCGTAAAATGAGTTTATAGCCCCATAGAGGTTCATTCTAGCCCTCACTCTTTACATCATTTTCCATAGTAATTTATTTGCTCAATCCTAGAATACAGGTTTCAGAATTACTAACCCACATCACTGTGAAAATGGTACCTGCTAAATAAAGTTCTGTGTTTATAGGTAGTTCTTTCTGTCCCTAGCTAAGGGTATGTAGTCCAGATACTACACTGGGTTTTTCAGGCTGGGAGTTGAGGTCAGGGTCAGGTGGGAAGATACAGGTCATGTGCTTAGCACATAGTACCAGTGAATGGTACTCTCCACCGAGAGCAGTTAGTGAGCCTGACCTTAACAGGATTGGACATGTTTGAATATGGGTCCTCATCCTTCTAATGGCCTTCCCTCCTCCTGTTCACAGTATTCACTTCCCACGCCCAAAGGGGGCAAATATGCCATCAACCCACATCTGACCGAGGACCAGCGCTTCCCTCAGCTGAGACTCTCCCGAAAGGCCAGGCAGAAAACTGATGTGTTTGCCCCTGACTACATAGCTGGGGTATCACCCTTTGCGGAGAACGACATCTCCAGCCGGTCAGCAACCCTGCAAATCCGAGACAGCACCTTGGGAGCTGGGAGGAGGCGGTTAAATCCCAATGCTTCCAGAAAGAAGTTTGTGAAGAAAAGGTGAAGTGCAAGTTCCAGGGGCAAACAGGATCACCACTGCAGCTGCTGAGGCACTCGGGTGCCTCATTTCCCTGGCTCTCTGGCTCCAGAATCGTCCGATGCAAATAGGACTGACTTGCTTACACAGTGTTGCTTCCTCACTCTCTGGGATGGGTCGGGTTGGGTTCTTGGTGACACTGGGGTGTCCCTTGGCCTGTGAGCATCCGGAGAGCTGGGGTTCCTGCCATGCCAAGGGGAGTTTCATGCAAACAGAAGAAACAGTGCCACGAAGCACATCTTCAACTTCCAAAGAAAGGTACTTGCAAGTGGCAATGTTTTTTGAATAAACATGTTACAGGCTTTGGTGCCTTTCATTAAGTAGGCCAGATGTTTGCTTTTTAGGTAATTTGAAGGCTAACATTTAAGCTGTATGCCCAATATTAAACATTTAGATTTTTTTTTTTGCAAGAAAGTGTACTAAATTTATTATAATAAAACTAAGAGCTACGGTGTTTTCTCCTGACTCAGAAGCACTCCAGTCATTGAAGAGAGTTCAGTATACTGAGCTGCTGGAGCCTTCCACCCAGATTCACTTACTTTGCCTTGTTTACTTTTGCTCTTCGAGTACACCGAGTATCTCCCAGGGAAAGGATGTTCTGTTGCATAAATTCAAGAACTTCACCAGTGATCCATTACTATCACTGATGTGGAGCAGGACTCCCATTTTTCCAAACTGCTCCACTGTGCGTATCATTTCTTCCTAGTTGTTGACATTTTTAATAGTATAAACCAGGTTTTAAAATGCCCCTCACCCAAGTTGGACAAATTGTTCCCTCCTAAATTTGCTTGAGGTGATACACCTTAGGCAGGAATGTTCCATGAGTGATCAGACCGAGGGCATCATGCTTAAGTCATGTTAACTTTGATTACTTGGTACTGAATGTGATTTTTTTCCAAGTTCTTTATATTGACAGTATATGTACAAAGTACTATCTTCAGAAGCTCCTTAATTAGTTTTTTTCTTGTATGGTTATCTTACTCATTTGGCATATGGTTAATTGAATTTAAACCAAAAACATTAACCAAAATTTTTCCCATGCTTTCTTTTTTTTTTTTTAAGTAAATAAACACAGTTCTAAAATAAAACAAAAAGGGGCACCTGCGTGACTCAGTCGTTTAAGCATCCAATTCGGCTCAAGTCATCATCTTACAGTATGTGAGTTAAAGCCCTGCGTCAGGCTCTGTGCTGACAGCGCGGAGGCTGGAACCTGATTTGTATTCTCTGTCTCCCTCTCTTTCTGTCCCTCCCTTGCTCATGCTCTGTCTCTCAAAAATAAACAAAACATCTAAAAAAATTTTTTTAAATAATAGAAGGGTGTATTTCCAGCTAGGTGCCATTTCCTCCCCTTCTGTTTCATCTTCCCTCATATAGAACATCAGTTTCATGTGTTTCTAATTTATCCTTGTTTTGTTCTGTGCTCGCTTCGGCAGCACATATACTAAAATTGGAACGATATCCTTGTTTTGTTCTGCAGAAACCAGCATGTGTGTTTTACTTTTTTTTTTTTTTGTCCTTAAAGATTTTAAGTAATCTCTACACCCAACTCAAATTCACAACTCCAAGAACAAGGGTTGCATACTTTAGCAACCAAGATATCCAGGTGTCCCAACATTTTTCTTACACTACAAGTAATAGGAGCGCCTAGCCAACTCGGTCAGTGAAGCGTTGTAGGTTTGATATCAAGGTTGTAGGTTTGAGCCCCAAATTGCCTATAGAGGTTACTTACAATAAAGTCTTTAAAATATTTTAAAAAGTAGGGGCGCCTGAGTGGCTCAGTTTGTTAAGCATCCAACCTTGGCTCAGGTCATGTTCTCCTGGTTAGTAAGATGGAGCCCCATGGCGGGCTCTGTGCTGACTGTAGAACCTGCTTGGGATTCTCTCTCTCTCCCTCTCTACTCCTCCATCTCTCTCTCTCTAAATAAATAACTACACATTTAAAAAAAATTTTTTTAAGGAGTATACTATTTAAAATTCTTTTCAAGTATGGGGAAAAACAGCTTTCCCCCTAAGGTCAGGAACAAGACAGGGATGTCCACTCTCACCACGGTTATGCAACATAGTATTCAACGTCTTAGCCTCAGCAATGAGACAACACAAAGAAAAGGCATTCAGATTGGCCAGGAGGAGGTCAAACTTTCACTGTTCCCAGATGACTTGATACTCTGTATGGAAACCCCAAAAGATTCTACAAAAAAACTGCTAGAACTTATCCATGAATTTGGCAAAGTTGTAGGATATAAAAATCAATGCACAGAACTCGGCTGCATTCCTAGACACTAACAATGAAGCAATAGAAAGAGAAATCAAGGAATCAATCCCATTTACAATTGCACCGAAAACCATAAAATGCCTAGGAATAAATCTAACCAAAGAGGTGAAAAATCTATACACTAAAGACTATAGAAAGCTTATGAAAGAAATTGAAGACACACACAAAAAAATGGCAAAATATTCCATGCTCCTGGATAGGAAGAACAAGTATTGTTAAAAATGTCAATACTACCCAAAGCAATCTACATATTCAATGCAATCCCTATCAAAATGACACCAGCATTCTTCACAGAGTTAGAGCAAACCTAAAATTTGTATGGAACCAGAAAAGACCTGAAATAACCAAAGCAATCTTGAAAATGAAAACCAAAGCAGGAGGCATACCCATCCTGGACTTCAAGCTGTATTACAAGCTGTAATCATCAAGATAGTATGGTACTGGCACAAAAACAGACACTTAGATCAATGGAATGGAATAGAGAACCCACGGGCTCCTGGGTGGCTTAGTCGGTTAAGCGTCCGACTTTCGCTTAGGTCATGATCTCTTGGTTCGTGGGTTTGGGCCCTGCGTCGGGCTGTGTGCTGACTGCCAGCTCAGAGCCTAGAGCCTGTTTCGGTCTGTGACTCCCTCTCTCTCTGACCCTCCTCTGCTACACACTCTCTCTCTCTCCTAGAAATAAATAAAACATTAAAAAAAAAAAATAGAGAGAACCCAGAAATGGGCCCACAAACAGATGGCCAACTAATCATTGACAAAGCAGGAAAGACTATCCAACGGAATAAAGGCAGTTTCTTCACCAAGTGGTGCTGGGCAAACTGTACCACTTTCTTACACCACACACAAAAATAAACTCAAAATAGATGAAAAACCTAAATATACAGGAAGCCATCAAAATCCTCGAGGAGAAAGCAGGCAAAAACCTCTTTGACCTTGGCCATAGCAATTTAACATTGTCTCCGGAGGCAAGGGAAAGCAAAGCAAAAATGAACTATTGGGAACCTCATCAAAATAAAAAGCTTCTGCACAGCGAAGGAAACAATCAGCAAAACTAATAGGCAACTGACAGAATAGGAGAAGATGCTTGTATAGGACCTATCAGATAAACGGTTAGTATCCAGTATCTATAAATACCTTATCAAGCTCAAAACCCCAGAAAAATAAATAATCCAGTGAAGAAATGGGCAAAAGACATGAATAGACACTTCTCCAAAGACGACATCCAGATGGCCAACTGACACAGGAAAAAATGCAATGCAAACTGGTGCCGCCACTCTGGAAAACTGTATGGAGGTTCCTCAAAGAAATAAAAATAGAACTACTCTACAACTCAGCAATTGCACTACTATGTATTTATCCTAGGGATACAGGTATGCTGTATCAAAGGGGTACATGCACCCCAATGTTTATAGCAGCACTATCAACAATAGCCAAAGTATGGGAAGAGCTCAAATGCCTGTCAATGGATGAATATATAAAGAAGATGTGGTATATATATGTATGGAGTATTACTCGGCAACCAAGAAGAATGCAATCTTGCCATTTGCAACTACGCTGATGGAACTAGAGGGTGATATGCTAAGCAAAATTAGTCAGAGAAAGACAAGTATCATATGACTTAACTCATATGAGGAATTTAAGATACAAAATAGATGAACATGAGGGCAAGGGAAGCAAAAATAATATAAAAACAGCGAGGGGGACAAAACATAAGAGACTCTTAAATATGAAGAACAGAGGGTTGCTGGAGGGGTTGTGGGAGGGCGGTGGGCTTAATGGGTAAGGGACGTGAAGGTATGTACTCCTGAAATCACTGTTGCACTATATGCTAACTAACTTGGATGTAAATTTTTTTTAAATGTTTTTAATTAAAATGAGAATTTTAAAAAATTCTTTTTAAGTAGTGTAGTAGTATATATATTTCCCCACTGGAAATCACTCCCTATCTGTTCATAGAGATCTTCCTTATTTTTATCACTGGGTGATGAAAAGCTGCCAATTCAAGCACTTACATCATGTTACAGGCTCTGTGTACATAATCTATGTTAGTCCATTTAATCGGCAGGACAGTCCAGCAGTCCCCAGCTACAAAAGGTTAAATGACTTCAAGTCACATAGCTTGTCAGTGTCCCAGCCAAGGATTCAGCTTAGTTCATCTGCTTTTATGCAACAGATAGACCAATGGAGACCGTAGGAAACAGGACAAATACTGGCTCCCATGCCCTCCCTCTGTGTGAAAGTGGGTGCAAGCTGATGGGCTTGCACTCCACAACAGGAGTCTGGGTGCCAGAGGAGAGGTGAGTAGGGGCGAGGGCCTGTGAGAGTCCTTTTCTTTTTCTCTTCCTCACAGTCAAACTTCCAGAAAAGTAGGGGATGATATAACACCCATGTACCCAATATAGAGACCACTTTTAAGCAACCAACTTGGACAATCAAAACTTGAGATAAAAGGGCCCACAGCAACGGCCTCGCTAAATACAAACAGGCCCCCTAGGCCACCACCTCAAAATATTCCTAAGCCCTAGCTAACCCATGAGTTACTTACACAGACACAAGTACCAAAAAAGGAAAATTCCACACGTACCCTTACCTCCTCACCTTTCTCCTTTAACTACAGTCCCTAATGGGGGCCTCTGGGTGGCTCAGCTGGTTAAGCATCTGACTTTTGATTTCAGCTCAGGTCATGATCTATAGTTCATGGGATCAAGCCCTACATCGGGCTCTGGGCTAACAGTGTGGAGCCTGCTTGGGATTCTGTCTCTCCCTCTCTCTCTGCCCCGCATGTTGGCTCCTGCACTCTCTTTCTCTCTGTCTCACTCAAAATAAATAAATAAGCTTTAACTAAGTCCCTAACCACTTCTTGGCAGACAGGCACTTGCCATCCTGCCTGCCTCTCCCTTGCAGTGTCTTTAGCAAACTACCTCCTTTGTTCTGCCTTGGGTAAATTCTTGCACAAGAATTTGGTCTCCACCCAATCCAGTTGCCCCACGTTACCCCCACCTAAACACCCAGCCTTATCTAGTCTATACTTTTCACTATATTACATCCAATTAAGAAAGAAAACATTTCAGGGGCACCTGGGTGGCTCAGTTGGTTAAGGATCCAACTCTTGATTTCGGCTATGTCATGGTCTCACAGTTTATGAGTTCGAGCCCCAAGTCAGGCTCAGTGCTCAGAGTAGGGAGCCTGCTTGAGATTCTCTCTCTCTCCCTCTCTCCCTCCCCAGTGCATGCAGGCGGGTGCATGTGTGTGTTTTTATCTTTGTGTCTGTGTGTGTGTGTCTGTATGCTCTATCAATACTTAAAAAAAAAAAGAAAACATTTCATGTAACAAAAACTTCCCATTTGTTAAACAAATTTTTTTTGCTGCAGCCATACAGCAAGATGGAGTATTGCTAGAGGAGCTCTGGAGATTGACAGAGGGCCCTGCTGAGTCAGCTAAGGATTGATCAGTACATGGTGTGAAGAGCTTCCTGAGGCCAGAGAGACTTACTAGGATAAAAGCACAAGAAATATCTCTGGAGCTCCCAAAGATGAGGACTACCTCATGTACCGACTAAGCAGAGTGAAAAACTTGATAACCGTGGGCATCAGGTGAGTACTCAGGAAACTTATCTCTAGCACCAAAGGCTGTTCTAGTCCCACTCAACAAAGCAAACCTCAAAAGGATGCTTCTCAGAGTTCAGTAGCCAGAGCCAGTCCTGTGGCCCCACACAACCAGACAGGACCACAAAATGCAATCCCAATCAGTGTCTGGAAGGTAGGATGCTAGAAATATTTGGTGAATAGCATTAGTTACAACCACAATTATAGAGATGCATACAAATGGCTTTGAAATAAATTTTTGATCAGGAAAAATATTATAAAAGGGGTTATAAATGCATGCATAGCAAATTGTTAATCCCAGCATTTAGGCCCTTAGGAATAGAAGTTTTTAAAGCTGAAGAACATCTAGGGGCGCCTGGGTGGCTTAGTCGGTTTAGCGTCTGACTTTCGCTTAGGTCATGATCTCGTGGTTCGTGGGTTCGAGCCCCGCGTCGGGCTCTGTGCTGACTGCCAGCTCAGAGCCTGGAGCCTGTTTCAGAGTCTGTGTCTCCCTCTCTCTCTGACCCTCCCCTGTTCACGCTGTCTCTCTCTATCCTAGAAATAAAAAATAAAATAAAAAATAAAAATAAAGCTGAGGAACATCTAAATAACTGCTTTCTTTCACCACTAGTAGCTTCTAATTTGCAGATGGGAAGGCGTGGCTTCCTAGTCCCCCACAGCTGTAACCCTGAGCCAGGCTCCAGGGTTCATTTTTACTGATTTGCTCTAAGGCAAAGCAAATCTAGCACAGAAAGAGTTAGAGCCCCCTAAAGAAAAGAAACACAGAAGAGAACTTTAAAAAAATGAGAAGAATGAAGTGGCCTCTGGAGTCTGCCTCAGGAGCACAAGGAAATCAGAACCTCACCCCACCCCCCCATGGCAACATCACATGAGTAGTAGTGTAATCACATAATCACACAAAAGACATATAATCCACACATCCCCAAACTCATTCACCTGAACTCAATTCCTCTAGACAAGTCATCCACTTTGCTCTGATGCAGAGAAACCAAACTCATGCTAGAATAGAGTAAATATTGTCAAAAAACAAAGTTGAGGGGGCCTGCCTGACTCATTCAATCGAGCATGCAACTCTTAAATCTCAGGGTCATGAATGAGTTTGAGCCCCACATTGGGGGTAGATTAAAAAAAAATAAGCAAACTATAGGAAGTTTTGTTTATACATATGCCAAAACTAAGCTAGGCTTAACACCAAAGGACACAGGCAGATTCAAGTACTCTGGCCTGTGTGAGACACAAAATGAGAACAAATGTTGAAAAGGTAAATTTTGCATTATAAGGATATAATATGCTAGAAAGATTCTAATCTGTCTGCCTGCACCAAAAACAAAAAAACACCTAAAACGAATGACCACAAATAAATGGATTGTTTATCCATTTTCTTTTTTTAACTAAAAAATTTACAATTCTAGCACACAATAATTAAATGTGATATTACAATAATCAACTGGTGGATATTTGGCTGAAATGATATTATTTGGCTGAAATGAAGTCTTTGGTTTGGAGTTTAACAGTCCAAAGAATGAAACTCCAATCAAATCCTATACTTAATTTGATTTCCAGAATGTCGACATAGGGAATGCTTGCTTATATAAGTTGTAACTGGTAAGTTTGACTGCTAGTTCAGGACATTTGAAACTCATATTTAATCCAATTCCTACTGGCATCCTGGACCGACACTTTTAATAAAGTGGCAAGCTTGAGATGGGGAAATTGCAAGAGTCCATAAAAATCTGAGTTTTCCTCCTGTTCCCGGTTTTGTTCTTGCCAGGAGCTGTGTCCCCAGCCCACTTTACATATGCCTCAGAATGTCCTCATGGTAAGGGACAAACAGTTAATGATTTCTCTAGAATAGATGATACCTGAGGAAGGGCCAGGTGAGAAGGACCATAAAGCCATTATATGTGCATTCCAGAGCAAGGCCCTAGACATATTGAAGCCAACACCCTCTGGTTCCAAGGAGGAACACCTGGGACCTGGTCCTTTTTTTCTTTTTTTTTTTTAATGTTTTATCTGAGAGAGACAGACAGACATGAGTGTGAGTGAGGGAGGGGCAGAGAGACAGACAGACATGAGTGTGAGTGGGGGAGGGGCAGAGAGAGAGGGAGACACAGAATCTGATGCAGGCTCCAGGCTCTGAACTGTCATCACAGAGACTGAAGCAGGGCTCAAACTCATGAACTGTGAGATATAACCTGAGCCAAGGTCAGATGCTTAACCGACTGAGCCAACCAGGTATCCCCAAGACATTATTGAGACTATAATTCTGAGACTCATGATGACAAGGAAGTGCGGTGCATGTTTACCATTAGCTGCTCAGATGTCTACAAATTTGGCAACTAGGTGATGTTTATCTTTCTACACCCTTCGCGAACCTCATTGCCTGGATCTTGAATGATGTTTAAGAAATGCTTATAGAACTGAATGCTTGACTCAGACCAGTCTAGAGAAAATAATCAAGAGACAGGGAATGCTTTTCCCTAACTTCTCTTGTAGTTTGCTCCTGGAAATTACAAACGAGTCCCCTGTCCCTGAAGGTGTCCGTGCACAAGCTGAAGAGTTACTAGTGGGACACAGGACAAACAGGATCAAGCACTGGAAAAGGGTCCCTTCTATACCTTAAATTCTGTGATCAGACCCCAGAACTCAGTTTGCTGTATCAGATGAAGTATCTTCACAACAAACGCATAGGCATATGCATCCCATTTCAAGACAAATGTCAGTTTAACCAGTGTGTCAAAGTCCAGCAGAGAATAACCTATTTGACACAGAAGAACACACAGGGACACAGAAATCCAACCTAACAGTGCGTGTTCTGTACAACAGGGATCCTGACAGTGAGACAGGAGAGTATAATGGGATGGAGTTTACAGGAGAAGAATCATTTCTCCCCTAATACCAAAGACCTGTTCCCTCCAGGGATATTTGGCTGTAACCATGGGAGCCACTGTGGACAACAGATGCCCAGGTCCCCAGACAGGCCCCTGTGGCTCTGAGCTATTACACAAAGTCCATCATCCACAGCAAGGGGGCTTTGGGGATTTCTTAGGCAAAAAGGAGTCACCTGTGTGCAGAGGCAGTGCCTTAATGAGGCTGTTTGTGTTCTTTCATCAGGAGGAAAATGAGGGACTCCTGAGGTTTCTCCCTACCTCTCCTTTTTATTTCTAGATAATGAAGAACATCAACAAAGCTTTGCACAGCTCCCTGATGATGTGGGAGAGACCATGAGGACATGGTTTTCAGTAGCCACAAAATGCCTGTGGACAAACCTCCAGGGACAAGCCTGCTCAGAGAACTCCATGGGAATTGCACAATTCTGAACCGGACAGCCAATTAAAGCTGGAGGGACCTTTCAGGCAATGCAGCGGCTGAATCCTATATTGTTACAGATGCAACCAGAGCTCATGCAGAAGAGCATAAGCGGCTCAAGCTACACAAGAATTCTGACTCTCACTCTGATAGGAAGAAGCTGGTGGCTGCCCTGGAGTCAGAGTGCACTGAGTTCAAATCCTGTGCTATACCACTGATTAGATGTATAGCCATGGACAAGCCATATCAGCTCTTGGTGCATCAGTTCCCTTATCTCTAAAACAGGGGTTTTACTCCCTACCTGACATCATACACAAAAATTACTGCAAGTAGATCACAGACCTAAATTTAAGAGCTAAAATTATAAAACTCACAGAAAAAAAACCAAAAAACCCTTAGGTATAAATCTTGGGTTAGGCAATGACTCTTACATAAGACACAATGTACAAGCGCTAAAAGGATCCTAAGTTAGACTTCAACAAAATTAAGAACTTGTATAATTTGAAAGACACCGCTGAGAAAAAAGACAATCCAAAAAATGGGAGAAAATACTTGCAAATCATGTATCTGATAAGAAACTTGTATAAAGGGGACACCTGGCTGCCTCAGTCAGTGAAGCAGAGATTACTTTAAAAAAAAAAGGGGGGGAGGGGGGAACTTGTATAAAGAACACTTACAACCCAATAATAAAAAAAAGACAACCCAATTTTAAAAAGTGCAAAGCAATTAAACATTTCTCCAAAGAAGATATATAAATGTCCAATAATTACAAGAAAAGATATTCAATATCACAAGTCATTAGGAAAACATAACATAAAATCAGTAATGAGATACCACTTTATACACACACATGGCTATAATGAATGGATCCAAGTGCTGGTGAGGAGAAACTATAACACTTTGCTGGGAGCAACGTAAAACAGTTCAGCCATATTGGAAAGCACTTTGGCAGTTTCTCATGCGTTAAACATAATGTTATCAGCAAATTTCCCCCTAAAGTTTATTTATTTATTCTCAGAGTGAGATAGAGGAAGAGGAGAGAGAATCCCAAGCAGGTTCTGTGTTGGATCCCATGAACCTTGAGATCATGACCGGAGTTGAAATCAAGAGTTGGACACTTAACCAAGCCCTCCAGGCCCCCTTAATTCTTAAATATTCATAAACACTCATAAACATCTCCTGTCATTTTCCATTCCTTTTTAAAAAATTTTAAATGTTTTTATTTTATTTCTGAGAGAGAGAGACAACATGAGCAGGGGAAGATCAGAGAGAGAGGGAGACACAGAATCCGAAACAGACTCCAGGCTCTGAGCTGGCAGCACAGAGCCCATGGGGCTCGAACCCATGAACTGGGACATCATGACCTGAGCCGAAGTCGGACGCTTAACCGACTGAGCCACCCAGGTGCCTCTCATTTTCTATTCCTAAAAAAAATGCTTAAAACCATTGTCTGTAATGGTTCCAGGGGCTACTACTACCTTCTTATAATATGCTTTTGCCTGTTTCTTCATTTACCAACTTTATACAGTATCCATATTCTCTGTATTACAAAATAGAAAACCTGCTTTATTTACAGTCAAGGAGAGGAGCAGGAGGAGAAGACATGGAGCCCTTGCCTCTGGCACCAAATTTAAAATGCCAGCCAAGTCAGGAATCCAAAGGTTTCAATGCAACGTTTTAGAAATCAAATTAATGAAAAATGTCTAGGATGGGGCACGTGGGTGGCTCAACCAGTTGAGTGTCCAGCTTTGGCTCAGATCATGATCTCATGGTTTGTGAATTCAAGCCCTGCATCAGGCTCTGTGCCAACAGTTCAGAGCCTGGAGCCTGCTTCAGATTCTCTATCTCCCTCTCTGTCTCTCCCCTGCTTGTGCTTGCTCTCTCTTGTGCTCTCTCTTTTGCACGCTCTCTCTCTCTCTCAAAAATCAATAAACATTAAACAAATGTCTAGGATGAGAAAAATAATACATTATAATGTTAAAAATAAGACGACAGGCCCCAAGGGGAGTTGTTTATGCTAAGTTCCTTGCCTCTCAACTTTAACCTCAGTGTTGGTTCACCCAGAAATGGAACCTTCAACCAGTCAGTCAGGAAATGCCATATTAGCACTTCTGAGATGATCTACCTGTTAGACCCTGAAGGAAAGTTGCCTAACAATAACCAACCCAGTTTTTTTTTAATTTAAATTTTATTTAAATTTTAGTTACTTAATATACTGTGCAGTATTTGCTTCCTATAACTTCCTTGTTCCTGCTGCCTTCTGCCCATGAAAATCTTTCATTTTATACAGTTCCTCAGAGCTTTTTTTCTGCTAGCTTGGATGGTGTCCAATTCATGAATAAATCCAGGTGAAAAAAGACAGTAGGCTCTTTAAAACGAACTCAGCTGAATTTTGTTTTTTGAAACTCTTTTTTGGGGGAGGGGGGGTTCCTGGGTGGCTCAGTTTGTGGAGCATCTGACTTGGGTTCAGGACATGATCTCCCAGTTTGTGAGTTTGAGCCCCGCCTCAAGCTCTGTGCTGGCAGCTCAGAGCCTGGAGCCTGCTTTGGATACTGTGATTCCTTTTCTCTCTCATCTTTTCTCACTTGTACTGTCTCTCTCTCTCAAAAGTAAATAAACATTTTAAAGTTTTTAGAAAAAAAATTAAAAATTTTAAATGTTCATTTTTGAGAGAAAGATACAGAGACAGAGCATAAGTTGAGGAGAGTCAGAAGAGAGAGAGACACAGAACTCAAAGCATGGTCCAGGCTCCACACTGTTAGCACAGAGCCCGATGTGAGGCTTGAACCCACCGACTACGAGATCATGACCTGAGCTGAAGTTATATACTTAACTGATGGAGCCACCCAGGCACCCCTGAATTTTTTTAAAATTTATTTCTTACAGAGAGACAATGTGAGCAGGGGAGGGTCAGAGAGAGGGAGATACAGAATCGGAAACAGGCTCCAGGCTCTGAGTAACTGTCAGCACAGAGCCCGACACGGGGCTCGAGCCCACGAACCGTGAGATCATGACCTGAGCTGAAGTCGGACGCTTAACCGACTGAGCCACCCAGGAGCCCCTGGATTTTGTTTTTTAATAGCTTACGTGGTAGTGGTGGGAACAAAGCAGTCTGCTCACATCTTCAGGAACAACAGAAACACAAGTTTCTGTTCCTACAGACCCTGGGAGTCTGCTCTCTTGCCATTTCTGAGGTTCATGACTAAGTTCCTCTTGGATCTGAGTTCTCCTCTCTTTGCCCTGAATTCCTGATCTAACTGACTTTCCACTCCAGGGTTAACAGGTTGGTCTAGGCCGATAGGCAGTTCTTGCAGAATGCCAGTCCTTAGCTCTTGGGTAGTTTATATTCTCAGTCCATGACAGGTCAGCTTGAGCGGGCAGATGATTCCGCCCAGAATCTGAGCCCCTAGCCCTGGGGAGTCCAGTCCCCATTTGTTGGGCTCTGCTGGTTCAGTCCAGAGTTCCACGTGGGAAGCTGCTGGTGTGTGCGCTTAAGGTCTTCTCCTGGCCAGTCCACGGTACTATCGTTTTCGTTACTGCTGGAATCCAGTCCCATTCCTGTGGTTACTGTTGCCTTCTGTTAGTGTACAGATGAGGTGAAGGAATAAGAGCTCTCTCCTGGGAATCTTGGAAGCCAAGGCCACAAAATTGTTGGGCGTGGGTGGAGCACTGAATAAGCTCCTGGAGCATTCACCCCCTAACTATAAGAATCCTGAGCTAGGATAAGGTGGTCATGGAATTAGTTAGATTGACCCTAGGTCATCCACCAACCTCAAGAAATTTCCTTGTGACAACATACACTGTAGAACACTTATTTAAAAAAAAAGAAAAAGAAAAAACATTTGAGAGAGAGAGAGAATCAATATGAGTGGGGAAGGGCAGAGAAAGGGAGAGAGAGAATCCCAAGTAGGCTCCACGCTGTCCTCACAGAGTCCGACACAGGGCACAATCTCATGAACTGTGATATCATGACCTGAGCAGAAATTGAGAGTTGGATGCTTAACTGACTGAGCCACCCAGGTGCCCTACACCGTAAAACACATAAAAATCTCCAACCTGGAGATCAGTTAAATGATGGATATTCATCAAGTATCATTTCCAAGTAGGGTAAAATATGCAACCATGAATTATTCATGGTTTATTGACTTTGGGCTTCCTTTTACAGATGAACTGAAGATTTTTTTTTTATATTTTTTTAATATTTTTAAAATTTATTTCTAGGAGAGAGAGACAGCGTGAGCAAGGGAGGGTCAGAGAGAGAGGGAGATACAGACTCTGAAATTGGCTCCAGGCTCTGAGCTGGCAGTCAGCACAGAGCCCGATGCGGGGCTCGAACCCATGAACCGCGAGATCATGACCTAAGCGAAAGTCGGACGCTTAACTGACTAAGCCACCCAGGCGCCCCGAACTGAAGATATTTACATCTAATAGTAGATATGTCTTGTGCCACATTTAAAACTTTGAGGAAGATTCTACTTCTAGAAATTCTAAAATGCATTTAGAAATGACCAATTCAGGGCACCTGGGTGGCTCAGTTGGTTGGGCATCTGACTTCGGCTCAGGTCAGGATCTCTCTGTTCATGAGTTCGAGCCCCGTGTTGGGCTCTGTGCTGACAGCTAGCTCAGAGCTTGGAGCCTGTCTTCGGGTTCTGTGTCTCCTTCTTTCTCTGACCCTCCCCTGCTTATGCTGTCTCTCTCTCTCTCTCTCTCTCAAAAATAAATAAAACATTAAAAAAAATGTACCAATTCACTGGATGCTAGTGTAACAGTCCACGGTTGTTTCCTTCTTAGTTTTCACTAGAAATAAAGGATCCTGATTTATGTAATTAAAATCTCTTACTACAGCTATTATGGCAAACTATGGTGATTCCTCAAAAAATTAAAAATGGGGGGCACCTGGGTGGCTTAGTTGGTTAAGCGTCTGACTTTCGCTTAGGTCATGATCTCGCGGTTCGTGGGTTCGAGCCCCGCGTCGGGCTCTGTGCTGACTGCCAGCTCGGAGCCTGGAGCCTGTTTTTGAGTCTGTGACTCCCTCTCTCTCTGACCCTCCCCTGCTCACGCTGTCTCTCTCTCTCTCTCCTAGAAATAAGTAAAAATATTTAAAAAAAAAATTAAAAATGGAACCACCATATGATCTGGCAATTCCACTTCTAAGTATCTATCTGAAGGAATTGAAATCAGTTTCTCAAAGGGATCTCTGTACACCCATGTTCATTGCAACATTATTCATAATAGCTAAGATACAGAAACAATGTGTCTGTCAACAGATGAGTAGATAAAGAAGATAAACACATACACAATAGACTATTATTCAGACATAAAGGGCACCTGGGTGCCTCAGTTGCTTAGGCATCTGACTCTTGATTTTGGCTCAGGTCATGATCTTGAGGTTTGTGAGATCCAGCCTTGAGTTGGGCTCTGTGCTTTCAGAGCTTGGGATTCTTTCTCTCTCCCTCTCTTTCTCCTTCTCCATTTGTGTGTGTGCTCTCTCTCTCAAAATAAACATTAAAAAAAATTCACTTCCTTTGTGCTTGCTTTGGCAGCACATATACCAAAAAATTCACTTCCTTTGACAGATCCCTACTGCCCTGGTTAAGGCTATGGTCGGGAACCTATCCTTAACTCTTTTTTAAAAAAATATTTCTTTTTGAAAGAGAGAGAAAAAGAGAGAGAGAAAGAGAGTGTGTGTGTGTTTGTGTGTAGAGGCAGAGAGAGAGGGAGATGCAGAAAGAGAAGCAGGCTCCAGGCTCCAAGCTATCAGCACAGGGCCTGATACGGGGTCTGAACTCACAAATCATAAGACCATGACTTGAGCTGAAGTCGGGCGCTTAACCAACTGAGCCACCCAGGCGCCCCTTAATTCCTGAAGATATTGCACAATTTGCTGCTAAAGCATTAGATGCCCAATAAAAATTGCTAGACTCTCTGGCCAAAGTTGTTTTTAGTTTTTAAATTTTGTTAATGTTCTTTATTTTTTAGAGAGAGACAGAGTGTGATTCGGGGAGGGACTGAGAGGGAGGGAGACACAGAACCTGAAGCAGGCTCCAGGCTCTGAGCTGTCAGCACAGTGCCCAATAAGGGGCTCAAACCCACAAACTGTGAGATCATGACCTGAGCTGAAATTGGACATTTTATTGACTGAGCCACCCAGGTGCCCCTCTCTCAAAAGCTTTAAGTGTATACTTGCAGTCATCCCTCACCGAGCAAATGATCTCCCTGAGACTAGAATATTAGAAAAGAATCCAAAAGAATGACTAATTTAAAGAATGTGAACCCACTGTTGTAGGACCTGTGAATCACACAGATTGAGCCAAAACTTCCGGAGTGTAGCTGAGAGTACCACTAAGGCCTTGCATTTTCTACCATATCACTCAGCTGGAGAGTCTGATCAAAGGGGATAATTGTTAAAAACAAGACAGCAGGCCCAAAATGGAGTCACTTATGTTTAGCCCTATGTCACCAAACAGACTTAATTACAGTTTCAGCTCACCTTGAATGGGAATCTTGAATCCGTCAGGAATGGCCTGATCAGCACTAGGTAGGTAATCTACCTGATAGACTCCCACCATTCTCTAAAAATACCTGGGCCCCTGGGTGGCTCAGTCAGTTAAGTGTCCGACTCTTGATTTCAGCTCAGGTCATGATCTCATGGTTTGTGGGATTGAGTCTTTTGTCAGCACAGAGCCTGCTTGGGATTCTCTCTCTCTCTCCATCTCTCTCTGCCCCTCCCATGCTCTCTCTCTCAAAACAAATACTTAAAAAAATCCACTTTTCACAAAGTTTAACTTCCTTGTTCCCATTCTTGTCGGTCTATAAAAGTATTTTCATTTTGCACAGCTTCTCAGAGCTCCCTTCTACCTGCTAGATCAGATGCTGCCTAATTCATGAATCCTTGAATAAAGTGAGTCCTCATTTTTCTTTAGGCTCAGTATGGCTTGGTTTGGCACTGGTACTGATCTTAACATTTTTGTATTTTGTGTCTATCATGACTTTCTTTTCTGCAAATTGATTTTCAAAAATATTCAGTTAAAGAGCTATTTGTCAGGGCATGTGGCTGGCTCAGTAGGTAGATCATGTGACTCTTGATCTTGGGACTGGGAATTTGAGCCCCACATTGCGGGTAGAGATTACTTAGAAAAAATATCTTTAAAAAATAAAAGCTTAACTCTTAGCAACCACTGATCAGTTCTCCAATCTATAGTTTTGCCTTTTCCAGAGTATCATATACATAAAATCATATAGCTTTGAGTCTCGTTTTTTTTTTTTTTACATAGCCCAATGCTTTAGAGATTCATCCTTGTTGCTACATGCCTCAAGAATGATTCCTTTTTACTGCTGGTGTTGTTGGATTGTTTGGATGCCCCGCAGTTTATTCATCCATTCACCCAGGAGAGGACATGTAGGTCTTTTCCAATTTTTGGCTGCCATGAATAAAGGTGCTAAAAACATTAATGTACAGATGTGGGGTAAATATAAATTTTCATTTCTCTAGGGCAAGTACCTACGAATGGAATTTCTGGTCACCTGGTAAGTGCATGTTTAACTTTAAGGTTTTCTAATGTTTTATTTATTTCTGAGAGAGAAGGAAAGACAACATGAGCAGGAGAGGGTCAGAGAGAGAGGGAGACACAGAACCCGAAACAGGCTCCAGGCTCTGAGCTAGCTGTCAGCACAGAGCCGCATGCAGGGCTCGAACCCACCAGCCCATGAGATCATGGCCTGAGCTGAAGCAGGACACTTAACCGACTGAGCCACTCAGGCGCCCCAGTGCACGTTTAACTTTAGAAAAGATTGATCAGGGGTGCCTGGGTGGCTCAGTCGGCTAAACGTCTGACTTCGGCTCAGGTCGTGATCTCACGGTTTGTGGGTTCGAGCCTCACGTAGGGCTCTGTGCTGACAGCTCAAAGCCTGGAGCCTGTTTCGCATTCTGTGTCTCCCTCTCTCTGCCCCTCCCACACTCACGCTCTGTTTCTCTGTCTCAAGAAATAAACATTTCAAAAAAAAAAAATAGAAAAGATTGATCAATTGTTCTCAGAGTCACTGTACCATTGTGCATTCCCACTGGCAATGATGTGTAAGAGTTTCCCTTTCTCAGAATCCCCACCAACATGCTTGGTATTGTCATTTGAAAACCATCTCAGCTGTTCTAATGTCTTAGAAGTGTTATCTCATCATGGTTTTACTCTGAATGTTCCTAAAGACATGCCACGTTATTTCATTCACCCGTCTCCTGTATATCCTCTCTGGTAAAGTGTCCGTTAAAATCCTTCCCAATTTTTTTAGGTCTGTTGGTTTTCTAGTGGTGAGTTTTCAGAGTTGTTTACATATTCTGCGTCTAGTTTTCAATGCATATGTGATTTTTAAGTATTTTCCCCAGTCTTTGGCTTGTCTTTTTATTGGCTTAATATCTTTGCCGAGCAAAGTTGGGTAATTTTGATCAAGTTCAATTAATAATTGTACTTTTGGTATCATAAGAATTCTTTGCCTAACCCAAAACAATCTTAAAAATAATGAAACAGACTTAAATAGTTATTTTTCTTGATTACTGATTTGTTGGGGTTTTTTTGCACCCCCTTAAAATTTACAAGCCTTACTTTAAGGGTGTACTTCCCACTTTCCTTCCCTCTGAATTTTCTTAGTTACCATTTCTAATTTTTCTGATGGTTACCCTTTATAGTTCTATTTCTTTTTCCTACCCCTTTGATAGCATGGGCCTATCTCAGAGATATTGCAAGTTTGGTAGCAGACAGCTGCAATAAAGCAAGTCACGTTAATTTTTTGGTTTCCCAGTACAGATAAAAATTATGTTTACCCTATACTCAGTCTGTTAAGTGTGCAACCAGTACTAGGTCTAACAATGTACATACCTTAATTTAAAAATACTTCATTGTTGGGGCGCCTGGGTGGCTCAGCCGGCTAGGCAACCAACTTTGGCTAGGGTCATGATCTCCTAGTTAGTGAGTTTGAGCCCTGCATCTGGCTCTGTGCTGACAACTCAGAGGGTGGAGCCTGCCTGTCTCTCTGCCCTTTCCCGGCGTGTGCCCGCTCTCTTGCTCAAGCTCTCTCTGTCTCTCAAAAATGAATGAACAGTAAAAATGTTTTTAATAAAAATACTTGTTTAAAAATGCTCATCATCTGAGTTTTCAGTGAGTGATAATCACTAATCACAGACCATCACACCAAATTTAATGAAAAGGTTTGTAATTTTTCAAGAGTTACTAAAATGTCACAGGCACAAAACGGCCAAATGCAGTGGGGAAAAGGGGCGACGCGGAATTGTTCAATACTGGATTGCCACAAACTTTCAATGTATTAAGAAAAATGTAGTATCTGCAAAACACAATGAAACAAGCACAGTAAAACCTGTAAGATGAAGACTTTCTTGTAATTTCCCTTGGTAGGGATTTAAAACGTTGCGCTCTGCTCAGCTGCCTCAAGTCAGACTTTATGTAAAGCCACTCAGCTTTCCTGTGTCTTGGCTATTCTCTAATTGCGTCCCTGTTACTACCTCTCTCTCCAGCCTTGGACTAAACCAATTAAAGAAGCAGGGGATTGAACCCAGGGAAGTGCGTCCTACGGGACCCCACAAGGGCACAACGTGAACTTTGCAAAGGAAGAAATGAATTCCCTTTTCCTGGAACACTTCTCGCGGGGTATCTCAGCCCTCCAAATCTAAGTCCAGAGTCACAGTGACTCAGCGAATGTGAGACTTAAGGACCACAGCCCTGCACACCCTATTTGCCCGCCCCGTTCCGTGCGGAGGCCCTTTCCCAAGGCTGGGAGAGGCACACGGGGCGCGCCGGGACTCACCGGAAACTTCCCCCTGGTGTCCCCAAGTGGTGGCTCTGGACAGGGTCCATCCATAGGGCCTGCTTCCCACCAGCACCCAGACCCTTTAGCCGCACTCTCCGTCCCACACGTCCCCAGAGCACTCTACCCCGGCCCCAGACCCGCCTCCCTCCCCCCCCCCAGAAGTGCAATCACTGCGCCCCTCCCTGCCCCCAGGGGCGAGCAGCCGGCTCCGCCCCGAGAGGCGACCGAGTGCGCAGGCGCGAGGCAGGTATAAGGTGGCGGGCGCTCTGCAGGCTGCACGCAAACTGAACTGCCCGAGTTGCAGCCCCAGCCGCCTGACTCTTGCCCCCATCCTCCCCAAGCGAGGACTCAGCGGGCGGCCTGAGTCGCCCCGACAACCAGCAGCACAGCCCAGTCAGCACAGCCGGAGCCCTGGCTGGTGAGTGCCGCGTCCGGGAGCAGGGGTGCCCCCAACCCTCAGTTGTCTGCAGGGATCCTGGAGGGGCTTAGCGCTCATTTTTTTTTTTTTTTTTTTTTTGCCCAAGACTCAAAACAGAAAAAGCGAAAGCGTTCGTATCCCGGGATGAGCCCTGATCAGACACCGGGAGAAGGGGAGCTCCTGGGGTCTACCCCATCCCCACAAACTTAGTGGGCATTTAACAGAGACTTGACCTTGGAAGCAAAAAAATCCCTCCAAAACAGGTCAGAAACCGACTGTCAACGGCCAGATCTGGTTCACTGGCACACCTTGATTGGCCTTATAGAATTTAAAACATTTTGAGGGGGGAAATGGGGTGGGGGAGAGGGAGGGAGGCAAACCATGAGAGACTCTTGAATGTTGAGAACTGAGGACTGATGGGTATGGGGGGGGAGGGGAGGGGAGATGGGCATGGAGGAGGGCACTTGTGGGGATGAGCACTGGGTGTTACATGGAAACCAACTTGACAATAAACTATTAAAAAAGGGAAAAAAAGAATTTAAAACATTTTGCAGTACGTTGCTAATATTATAGTAAATATAGGTTATTGCATTTAAAAAATGTGAATTCCCTGCTTCTGGAGGAAAATTAAAAGATACGGTGATGAGTGTGCTGGAGCTGGAGTGTGTGCTCCCTTTAGTTGGATAGGGACCAGCCCCAGGCTGCCTGGCCAGGAGACTTTTTTTTTTTTTTTAATGTTTTATTTATTTCTGAGAGAGAGAGAGAGAAAGAGAAAGAGAAAGAGAAAGAAAGAAAGCATGAGCAGGGGAGGGTCAGAGAGAGAGGGAGACAGAGAATCTGAAACAGGCTCCAGGCTCTGAGCTGGCTGTCAGCACAGAGCCGGATGCGGGGCTTGAACCCAAGAACCAGGAGATCATGACCTGAGCGGGAAGTCAGACGCTTAACCAACTGAGCCACCCAAGCGCCCCCAGGAGACTTTTTTTTTTTTTTTTAAGTTTATTTATTTGCTTTGGAGAGAGAGAGAGCATGAATAGGGGCGGGGTAGAGAGAGGGAGAACCCTAAGCAGGCTGTCCTTGCAGAGCCTGACTTGGAGCTGGATCCCATCAACCGAGAAATCATGACCTGAGCAGAAAGTAGGAGTCAGATGCTCCATCGTCTGAGCCACCCAAGTGCCCTTGGTCAGGAGACATTTTTGTCTGTGACCCTTGGATGGGGGCAAACCTGATCCCTTTATCGGGTCCACTTTTAGAGGCAGAATCTCCCCTTTCCACCATCAACCTGAGGGGACATTACAGGTCACCACAACTTTATCTGATGCCTCTAAGACACCCCAGCTGCAGCCCCTGCAGGGACAGGGGGCTGTTTCCCAGAGAGCCGCATTCTGAGAGGAGGCAGTGCTAACATTCACAAAGCCATTTCTTCAACTGGGACAGAACTCTGTTTTGTAATTTCCTTTCCTCTGAACCTTGCTCTGCTCTCTGCAGACACACATACACCCAGAGACTCTCCTCATGCCACACGTGAGCGAGCTCAGGGAGGAGACTGTTGTTGCAGCAGACTAACTAAAGTTAGAATCTCTAAGAGGGCTGAGCTGGAGATTGGAAACCCACCCAGAGTTTCTAGAAACCCGGAGGAGAAGCATCTGGGAGAGACTGCTGGGTAGCTCACAAGGTTTCCTGCATGCACGATAGAGGCTTTTTCTATTTCATTATTTTGTTTATTCATTTTTGAGAGACAGGGTACAAGCGAGCGGGAGAGGGGCAGAGGGAGGGGGAGGGAGACACAGAATCTGAAGCAGGCTCTAGGCTCCAAGCTGTCAGCACGGAGCCAGATGTGGGGCTTGACCCCATAAGCCAGGAGATCATGACCTGAGCCAAAGTCAGACACTTACCCTACTGAGCCACCCAGGTGCCCCTCTGTAGCATTCTTCCAGTGTCCTTAGGGCACCAGCACAGTATAGGGCAAGAACTATTAACTGATTTTCCATTCTTACAGAATATTCTGTACTTATGTGTAACTTTAAAAAAAAGGGGAGAGGGGGAGGAGGAGAAAACATGGAATGATTTGGACCTTGTTTAACTTGTATTAACTGTATTCAGCTAAGTCTTGCCATTAAGATGCATCCAGAGTATTTGTTTGTAACTCCCGGGTTCCTCTGACTTGCAGGCACGCATTCCCTGAGGAACCCAGGGAGCCCAGAGCGCAATAACAGAATGCATGAAGCTGATGGGAGGGCTTGCCCTTAATCCATTTATAATAGGTTTTCCTTGATTGCTCATTCTTCCTGCCAGAATGATCATGTGGGTCATCTATCTTTTACTGTTAAGGTATCTAGATGTGCTTTACATTAAAACCATGTATCACCATCCCTTTCTTTCTCTGCCAGCTTTTATCTTTTCCTGCCGTTAAGTTCTATGTTGGCCTTCAGTGAAGCTGCAGGTTGACCGGGTCCTGTTCAGTCAGCAATGTTAGTGAGCGCTTGGTTTCAGGCCGGCCTGAGGTTGGAGCAGAGAATAGTGGGAGGTTGAGTAACAGGAGGACAGAGGCCAGCTTCCCTGAAACAGGGGACATACTTTGGCCACCAGAATGTACGCTCTACAGAAAAAAGATTTGGTGGAGTGTTTTGTTTTGTACACTGAGGTATTGTAAATGCCTAAAGCAGGGCCTGGTGGATAGAGGTGCTCAGTAAACCCTGGTCAAGCGGGTGAGAGAAAGGGTTCTAGAGAACAGGAGTATGGCTCATGCTAGGGGGGACTTGCTGAGGAGACACTTGCAGGGGGCGAGGGGGTGGGGTGCAGAACACAAAAGATGGCGAGGAAGGAGCCAAACTGTGGAGAAGGCCCAAATGTCCATCAACTGATGAATGGATAAAGATAATGTGGTGTATATACATAAACACAGTGGAGTATTTCTCAGCCATCAGGAAGAATAAAATCTTGCCATTTGCAATGACATGGATGTCACTAGAATGTATTACACCAAGCAAATTAAGTCAGAGAAAGACAAATACCATACGATTTCACCCCTATGAGGAATTTAAGAAACAAAGCAGATGAATACATGGGAAGTGAGGGGAAGAGAAGAGAGGGAAACAAACTCAAGAGACTCTTAAGGATGGAGAACAAACTGAGGGTTGACCGAGGGAGTTGGGCAGGGGGGTGGGCTAGCCTGGGGCCGGGCATTAAGGAGGGCATTGGTTGGGATGAGCGCAGGGTGTTGTATGTAAGTGATGAATCATTGAATTCTACTCCTGAAACCAGTATTACACTCTATGTTAACTAGAGTTTAAAAAAAAAAAAAAAAAAAAGATGGTGGGGAAGGAACAAGGGATTTCAGGACACAGAGAAGTGAGGATGAATGGGGAGCACACATCGTAGGGTTTGAACCCTGGAGGCGAAGCAGCACAGGGAGAGAGCTGCGTTCACGAAGACGTGCTCAGCTGTGTTACAGAGTGGCCTCTGTTAGGTCAATGCTGTGCATGGCAAACAGAGATGAATGTTACATTCGGGGCACTGGTAAGAATCCCGTTTGTCTTTCCAACCTCTCCAAGGGCAGCTCCTTCCGAGGACCTTCCCCCATCAGCCGGCCCCGAAGTGAACAGTTTGCCTCTGCAATTTTGTTCCTTGCCTCCCTTGTCAGGCTAATGTCATTAGTTTTTTGTGTGCACGTCTTACCGCCGTCCCTAAGGGACATTCTGAGAACGTCAGATGTGTCACATAGCTAGTTAAGTGGCAGGAAGGGAAACTGAACCCTTCAAGTCCAAAACCCCTCAGGTTTGTCCACGAAGGAGGACTTGGCAACAAACGACTCTCCCGGTCGCCCTTCACCTCTGGCCCAGGAGCACAGTCTGCTGTATGGACTGTGGGTCCGTGTTCTGTTGTGTCTGTAGAATCCTTGACCGCTTTTCTACTGTGTGGTGTTCGGCAATCGTATCTATACCAGATACTGACCGCTGTGGGTTACGTTTCTGGCAAATCTATTCTTCTGGCTTGTGTCTCCTCTTACTTTTTTTTTTTTTAAGTTTACTTTTTTATTTTGAGAGTGAGAGAGAGCACAAGCAGGTGAGGGGCAGAGAGAGGGAGCAGAGAATCCCAAGCAGACTCCGTGCCATCAGCTCGGAGCCAGAAGTGGGGCTCCAACTCACGAACCCTGAGACCAGGACCTGAGCGGAGATCAAGAGCCGGACCTTAACTGACTGAGCCACCCAGGCGCCCCTGTTTAGTTTTGAAAGGAGCCGGCGTCCTAGAGCTAGTCGGTGATGAGCTCCTTGAAAACAAGGGCTAGATATTCTGACTCACTATGTCAAGTGCCTTTGTATTTTACTACTTAGGAAATGCTGGTTAATAATAATAAGTAAATTTATGGAAACCAATTTGACAATAAACTATTTGTAAAAAAAATAAAAAATAAAATTTTTAAAAAAATAATAAGTAAAAAAAAAATCTTTATATACATAGCTGAGAAGTAAGCCGAGAGAATATAAACTGACAAAGCAGTATTCATTCAGTCCACATTGATAGAATTCGCGCAAAGGTAAGTCCCAGAGAAAACGCGTATCAGAACTTTATATACTCACATTTCTCCCAAGAGCAGTAAGCCGTGGAGTTGATTAGGGATTTGTTGAGGCGGCCTCAGGAGCTCCTGAACCTTTCCCCAGGCCGTCCAAAGCACATACTTTGCTCTCACAGAGTTCGAATCCCTTACTGAACTTGTGTTCCCCGGCATCTGAGCTTGGAGAGTCTGAAACGCCACGAGGGAGCGGGGCGAGGCTCCCGGGCAGGCTGGGGTCCGACGCTGCCGCGGGGCCAAATTTAACCCAGAGCAGCTGCTCCCACGGGAGCTCCGCCCGTGGGCACAAATGTTAGGAGTTAGTGAGAAATGAGGCAGTGACACCAATTACTAGGGGCAGATGTTGTTGGTAAGCCCCGTTCCCCGCCCTGCTGCCTGCACATGGTTGCATGGATTTACCTATACGTTTACTAATTTTTTTAATGATCTCTACACCCAAAATGGAGCTCGAACTCACAACCCTGAGATCAAGAGCTGCTTGCTCCTTTGAGCCAGCCAGGCGCCCCTATGTCTACATATTTTTACATTATTCCAGTCTCACCACTTACTATGTAAACTTGGGTAACTTGCTTAACTTTTCAGTGCCTCAGTTTTCTCATCCGTAATGTGGGACTAACTGTATCTAGCTCATGGTGTCACCATGACAGCTGGAAAAGAATGCAAAGCACTCAGAGCAGTGCCTAGCACACGGTAAGCACCCGTTGAGGCTGTTATCCAGACAAAGGCAAATAGTATACGATTTCACTTGTGTGTGGAATCTGAAAACCCAAACAATGAACAAACAAAGACATAGACCCATAAACACAAACAACAAAGTGACTTTGCCAGGGGGCAAGTGGGCTAGAGGGATAGGCAGATGGGTGAAGGGGAGTGGGAGATACGGGTCTCCAGTTATGGGATGAATAAGTCATGAGGATGGGGCGCCTGGGTGGCTCAGTCGATTAAGCGTCCGACTTCGGCTCAGGTTTGTGGGTTCTCTCTCATGGTTTGTGGGTTCGAGCCCCGCATCGGGCTCTGTGCTGACAGCCGGCTCAGAGCCTGGAGCCTCTTTCAGATTCTGTGTCTCCCTCTCTCTCTGACCCTCCCCTGCTCACAGTCTGTCTCTCTCAGAAATAAATAAAACATTTAAAAAATTAAAAAAAGCAGTAAGTCACGAGGACAAAAGGTATAGGGTGGGGGAATACGGGTGGTGGTATGGTAGTAGAGGTATATGCTGTGACAGGGGAGCACGCTGGGGGTGAGCGCAGTGTAAGGTATACTAGGCTCATAGAATCCCTGTGTCATCTGCCTGAGACACATGCAATATTGTGTGTCAAGTATACTTCAATTAAAAGAAAGAATGAAAAGGGGCTCCTGGCTGGCTCAGCTGGAAGAGCATGTGACTCTTGCTCTTAGGGTCGTGAGGTCGAGCCCCACATTGAATATAGAGATTACTTAAAAATAAAGAAAGAGGGGCACCTAGGTGGCTCCATCGGTTGAGCGTCCAACTTCGGCTTGGGTCATGATCTCACGGTTCATGGGTTCAAGCCCCGCGTCGGGCTCTGTGCTGACAGCTCAGAGCCTGGAGCCTATTTCAGATTCTGTGTCTCCCTCTCTCTCTGCTCCTCCCCCCATCATGCTCTCTCTCTTGCTTTCACTCTCAAAAATAAATAAACATTAAAAAATTAAAAAAATGAAGAAATAAAACTTAAATAAAATAGAATAAATGCTGTTGTTGCAAGAGAAAAACATTCTTGTTCTAACAACTTTATTAATACAGAGTAGGTCCAAAAAAAGTAAATCTTTCCCCTCTGTCTCTGTGCCCTTGATATCTCTTACTTAGCTAAGAAAACTGTCAGTAGTTTCATGTAATTATTCCACATTTTTTTCCCCTCATAACTATATACTGCAAATCTTTGTACACATATATGTAGTTTCTTTGTCTTTTTTTTTTTTTTTTTTTTAAATAATGTCTACACCCAACATGGGGCTCAAACTCTTGACTCCAAGATCAAGGGTTGCATGCTCTACCTACCAAGCCATTGAGGGGCCCTCATTCTTTATCTTTTAAAAAAAATTGTTTTTAATTGTTGAGAGAGAAAGAGAGAGTGATAGAGTGTGAGCCCAGAAAGGACAGAGAGAGAGGGAGACACAGAATCTGAAGAAGGCTCCAGGTCCTGAGCTGTCAGCACAGAGCCCAATGTGGGGCTTGAACTCATGATCAATGAGATCAGGACCTGAGCAGAAGTTGGATGCTTAACTGACTGAGCCACCCAAGTGCCCCTCTTTGTCTTTTATAATAATGGATTCACACTCCCTTCATTTGATCAGTTAACAATACATCGTGGATATCCTTCTGGGTGACTCTATATAGTTACCAGCATCCTAGTCTGTAATGTGTATGTACCATAATTTATTCAAATCCTCCCCGTAAAGAGTCAGTGAATGCCAGTGAAAAGAATGATAGAGTCCCCGTCGTGGCTCATACAGCCTTATATCCCACTGCCTTTAGTCTGTAGAAAAGATCCCCCAAAGTTGGAGAGCTAGATCAAAGATTTATGCGTCTTTAAAATTTAAAGAGACTCAGCCTGATTACTTTCCCCCCGGGGTGAAGACAATTCTTGTTCCCACTGGCAGCTGTTAGTTTCCTGCACTCTTAATAGCCCTCAGTGTTGCTTGTCTTAAATTGTTTTGCCAGTGTGTTGGGTAAATAATGATATCTCATTTTAATTTGCTTTTCCTGACAGGCTAGGCAGGGCACTTGCTCATTTGTCTTTTGTCATCTGCATTTCCTCCTCTGAGTAGTGTGCTCATATCCTTGATTTATTTTTCCAGTGCATTGTCTGTCTTTTTTCTGTCTGTTTGTAGATATTCTTTGGAGTTTTAACCCTTTGTCATAAGAGTTGCAGGTATCCGCTCCCTGACTTGTTTATGGTGCCTTCTGGTACACACACATTTGTAATTATTGTAATACGTGGCTTCATCTGGCAAGCTTTCGGTTCGTGGTTGCTGAATCTCTAGTCTCTCTTAGAAGTATTCTCCGTCTTGAGGCTATGCAAATCCTTCCTTTAGATCTGTCCTCTGCAGGAATTCATTGCTGTAGGAGGTGTGTTTGTGGGATAGTGAAAACAACAACAGAACAAGATTACAACACACACACTGAAAATTCGAGGTGAATTTTCACAGACTTGTGGGATGAGCACCTGGATCAGGAAACAGAACATTGTCCCCACCCCCTGACAGGGGGACCGCTATACTGACTCCTAACCCCTTGTTAGTTTTCTAAGAGGGTAAGTGCATTTTCATGCAGGTGGCCGATTAAGAACGCCAGCGGAACCAGCCCCTGCGTTAGAATGCGTCCTTTACTCATTGGCGCTTCTGTGGACAAAGTAGGTTTCTGGCTCCCGAGGGGGGGCTGCGTCACCCAGCGCCTCACAGAGGTCACTCCTCTGTTTCGGATCCCGGCCCGGCCGCCCTGCGGCTGAAGCTCTGCTGCGTGGGAACTGATTTTCTCCGTATGCCCTGTGTGTCTCAATAGCCAGAAGAGCATTGATCGTACTGGCCCACGCAGAGACGACGTCCTTCAACCATGCCATGAAGGACGCTGCTGTAGAGGCCTTGAAGAGCAAAGGATGGGAGGTCACTGTGTCAGACCTGTATGCCATGAACTTCAATCCCGTCATCTCCAGAAGGGACATCACAGGTAGGATGGCGTCCCCCCCTTTAATCAGGGCTCTGTGGCACATCTCGCCTGTGGGTTCTGTGGCTCAGCCTCGGCCCCTCTGGCTTCAAGCTGTCGCTTTCCTCTCGGCAGGTACACTGAAGGACCCCGGGAACTTTCAGTATCCTGCCGAGTCTGTTCTGGCTTATAAAGAAGGCCGTCTGAGCCCCGATATCGTGGCAGAACAAAAGAAGCTGGAAGCTGCAGACCTTGTGATTTTTCAGGTGTGATGGGACATCAGAAGGGGTGTCAGGATGCTTGAGTTCTTACTGTCCAAGACAGGTCACCTGATTAGCTATGTGATCTTGGGAGAAGTCACTTACCCACTTTAGCACCATCTCTATAAAGAAGGGTGATGACTTCAAAAGGTGCGGTGTTACACAGATGTATAGATATTGTGAACCTGGCTGTGCTACTCTGAGAATATGTGACTACGTGGGGCACCTGGGTGGCTCAATCGGGTAAGCCTCTGACTCTGGTTTTCAGCTCAGGTCATGATCTCACAGTATGTGGGTTTGAGCCCCGCCTCGGGCTCTGTGCGGACAGCGCGGAGCCTGCTTGGAATTCTCTCTCCTCTCTATCTGCTCCTCCCCTGATCACGAGCCCATTTGCTTCTCTCTCTCAATAAATAAATAAATAAACTTTAAAAAATATACGTGACCACAAAGATGACATGTGAGCCTTGAGCTTTTTCTTCAATTAGTGATTCCTATGGGATCTCTCACAGTTTGCCTTTGACCCCTTCTCTGCACGAGCTGTGGAGTGAAGCACGGGACACGGACCCCTGCGGTAGGAGCCTCCCAGCTGAAGCGGGAGCTGGCCTGCTTCACGGGTTCCAGCCCCCCTTCTCCTGGAAGCTGTCTCCCCACCAGGCAGTCCGTACTTGTGAGTCCTCTTTCCTGAAAATGCCAGACTGGACTCCATGACTTTTCTTCTGCTGGTTCTAACCAGCTTTTTGTTATTGAAAATGGACTTAGATGACCCTAGCGACCGCACAAGGAGGTGACACCAGCTGTGGTTTTTGCAGTTGTTCATTCAGCTACAAAGAATCCAGACTTTTAGGTCTTTCCTTCTGCCCTGTAACTGTCGCTGTAAGTTAAAGCCATGCGCCATGAGCCAGTGTCTGAAGGATGCCTTCTTGGTCAGCGTTTGTCTTACCCTGGCGCGGCCGAGGCGCCGCAGAGGCAGCTTTCAGTTCCGCTTCTCAGAATCACTGTATTTTAGAATTGGAAAGGACCTCACTGCTCTTTGGATTTAGCTTCTCTCCGAAGCATCAGTTTAACTTACTCTCAGTACTACGGTACATGTTGTGCCCTGTAAAATAGCAACATATGGAAAGGCACCGCATACGCCGCAGGTTTATATACTTATTATAACATTTTACCAACAGGTGATGGGAAAAGTCTTCTTGTAAGTTTTTATTTTTATTTTTTTTACTTAAAATATGTTTATTTTGAGAGAGAGCAGGTCAGGGTGTGGGAAGGGCAGAGACAGAGGGAATCCTGGTGGTTTTTAAAAATAAAATAAAAGTTTTTATTTTTATTTTTTTACTTAAAATATGTTTATTTTGAGAGAGAGCAGGTCAGGGTGTGGGAAGGGCAGAGACAGACAGAATCCCAAGCAGGCTCCGCACTGTCCGCGCAGGGCAGGATGCGGGGCTCGATCTCATGAACCGCTAGATTGTGACCTGAGCCGAAACGAGGAGTTGGACATTTAACCGACTGAGCCACCCAGGGCCCCTGGAAAAGTCGTACTATGGAAGGATGCGTGTATTATGTATGATAGTTTTTCAACATGGAAACCAAGCGTCCTGAGGAAGGAGTGCTTTCATTCACACCAAGACCGCCCAGGCTGCCCCCTGCTCTCTTTTCTCACTTCTCCACGAACAAACAGAGGAAGAATAAACTTTCAAATATCCTGCAAGCCAACCAATTCTATTTTCAGCTCTGACTGTAGAAGGTTCACAGGGACGAAATCTACGTGTGTAAACCACCTGCACATTTATCTGAAAAGCCTCAGGTCTGGCCCCTCACAACTGCAGAGTCATAAACATAAGGAGCATCTAGAGATTACTCAAGCCCCTCTTTTTACAGATGAGGCCCATCAGACTTCACGAAAGTAAGGGGCTTACGTGACAAAGGTCTTGCCTCCCATCAGATGCAGGGTGAGAACACGAATCTCGTTCTTCATCTCGTGTCCTTTTTGTTCTAAACCCGCCCCTTCTACCCCCTTTCCTATACTTGTCTCAGCGGGGCCTGTTCCCAGGTGTCACTGTGTTGAAATCCTAAGTCAGGGAGAAAAAGAGGAAACATGAGCATGGTCCAAGTGCTGCCTTCATCAGGACAAGAGGCTCAGCAAGACTCCCTCACGGGAATTCCCTGATAAACCTCAGGCACACGGCCATTTGTTCGCCGGTGTGAGCGTGCACTCACGTGCAGCTTGTTCTATTTAAAAAAAAAATTTTTTTTTAATGTTCATTTTTTTTTGAGACAGAGAGAGACAGAGCGTGAGCAGGGGAGGGGTAGAGAGAGGGGGAGACACAGAATCCAGAGCAGGCTCCGGACTCTGAGCTGTCAGCACAGAGCCCAATGTGGGACTTGAACTCACGGACCGTGAGATCATGACCTGAGCTGAAGTCGGATGTTTAACCGACTGAGGCACCCAGGCGCCCCACGTGCAGCTTATTCTAAACAGTAGGATTTCACATCCGTGAACACGGGGTACATGTTTCACACTGTTGAGAGCACTCCTACATAATACTGATTTAGGCATCACACACTGAGGCAAACTTTCTCTGCATTCCTTGCTGTTGAGACTTTGCTGCTAAATGTGATCGAAGTGGCATGTGGCTTTCTTCAGACCTACTCAGTACTTGTTTCTTTTAGGCAGAAATAGAGGAGTGTCAAGTTGACTGGCCAAGGCCATTGTTTTTCTTTAATGTGCTCACTCCTCCAGAAGCACCCACAAGGGCTTCCAGAAAGGTTTGCTCTTCTGTGACATCAGCCCAGCACCTGAGCCTTCGATGCTGGCGGCAGTTTCTGTGCTGACCTCTCTGTGCTCTGCCCCACAGTTCCCGCTGCAGTGGTTCGGAGTCCCCGCCATCCTGAAAGGCTGGTTCGACCGAGTACTCATAGGGGGGTTCGCGTACACGTATGCTGCCATGTATGACAACGGACCTTTCCGGGTAGGTGGATGGTTCTGCTCTAACAGCCGGATCCGGGGTGCAGTCTGTCCTGAGGCGAAGTTCTGAACACAGTTAGGTACTAAGGTCAGGCTCCTCGGAGAGCTGGATGATAGTGCATGTAGATATTTAATTTTTTTTAATGTTTATTTTTTGAGAGAGAGACAGAGTGAGCAGGGAGGGGCAGAGAGAGACAGAGACACAGGATCTGAGGCAGGCTTCGGGCTCTGAGCTGTCAGCACAGGGCCCGACGACGCAGGGCTTGAACCTACAAACTGCAAGATCGTGACCTGAGCCAAAGTCAGACACTCAACCCACTAAGCCACCCAGGCGCCCCGGTGTGAAGATATTTAGACAGGCCTTTAGGCTTTGCTTTAACACATCCCAGGGACCCAAGGGGCAGGGAGATCAGGCAGAAGTAGGACGGCAAGATATTGCGCGTTGAGGCTGGGTGGTGGGAGCATCGTGAGACCATGTTCTCTATGTACGGAGACCCCCACATACGCCACAGGACATATTTTGAGGCCTCCTAGATTACATGCCTACATACACGCGGAGCGCTGTGGGGAGACACTGATTTCGTATCAGTCTTTACCCACTTGGCCACACCCCGGAGTAATGAGGACTCTGGGGCTGGCCCTCGAGTGTGACTTCTGGAGTCACACTGCGTGGCTCAGAGGAGCCAGTGTGGGAGGAAGGAACAGAAATAGCAGGTGGCTGGACTTGTGGTGTGTTCTTTTCCCCGGGGCTGTTTCATTAACTTCCTGTCACCAAGGAGACGTGAGGGGTAATAACTTTTCTTTTACAGAATAAGAAGACGGTGCTCTCCATCACCACTGGCAGCAGCGGCTCCATGTACTCTCTGCAGGGTATCCACGGAGACATGAATATCATTCTCTGGCCAATTCAGGTTACTTTGTTTCAGTGAACCTTCACCGGGGATTAATTAATTGAGCTTTGTGTGGGGTCCAGATCCTCAAGATGGCAGCTGAAAACAGACCTGAAGTGTGAGGACGCGAGCAACGTAATGATTCAGAACTCCAGGGAGCTCCCCTCTAAGCCTTACTAGTCTTGCCGGGCCCCTGTACTTAAGAGTAACCTGGCAATGCAAATGTCTAAACACCTCTGTCTCCTAATCGAGGGCCAGTGCAGAGAACCCCTAGATTGGTATAGCCATGTGCCCCGATTCCAGATGACTGACATCTGTCTCCAGTCTTCCAGGCCTTCTCTGGGATGCTGCTATGGCCTCACAACCTATTAGAAAATTTAAGAAATGGGGCGCCTGGGTGGCTTAGTCGGTTAAGCGTCCGACTTTCGCTTAGGTCATGATCTCACGGTTTGTGGGTTCGAGCCCCGCGTCGGGCTCTGTGCTGACTGCCAGCTCAGAGCCTGGAGCCTATTTCAGTCTGTGACTCCCTTTCTCTGATCCTCCTCTGCTCACGCTGTCTCTCTCTCTCTCTCCTAGAAATAAATAAAAAAAAAAAAAAAGAAAGAAAATTTAAGAAATGATTTAGTCCAGCTAATGAGTGGAGTCTGAGGGAGGCCTCTGGGTGGACGGTCGCCGGACTAGCAGGATAATGTCTTCTACGGAAGAGGGTAGGAGAGAAGAGCAAATGCGGTGGCCGCCTATGATAGTGGAGAATTATGTTAATATTGGAGAATAAGTTACACAGATGACTTCTTGAGGCTCATCTAGTTAGAAGGAGAGGCGGAGAAAGGCACATCGACATACCTTGGCAAGTCCGCTGCCGAGAAGCTGAAACTCCCTTATGTAATAGAACTTCCGGCACTTTTGGCAGAGGATCCCAGGCTGGCACGGTTTCAAGATTTTATTCATTTAGAAGAGCTCAACTGAATAGGCTAAAATAGGTAACAGCTAGGAATAGAGAGTAGAAGGTGAGAGAAAATAGCTAGGAGTTGAGTCTCCGGGGTGCCTCAGGCCCCCACAGCGGAGCATCTTGTTGAAAAGCCTAGATTAACTTTTGTGTGTCTATTTATGATACAAGCTGTAGAGGGTTTGTTCTGTGACTCAGCTCTGCTCTCTGTGTGTCCCCAGAGTGGCACTCTGCATTTCTGTGGCTTCCAAGTCCTGGAACCTCAACTGACATACAGCATTGGGCACACTCCTGTGGATGCGCGAATTCAGATCCTGGACGGATGGAAGAAACGCCTGGAGAATATTTGGGACGAGACGCCACTGTATTTTGCTCCAAGTAGCCTCTTTGACTTAAACTTCCAGGCAGGATTCTTAATGAAAAAGGAAGTGCAGGATGAGCAGAAAAACAAAAAATTTGGCCTTTCTGTGGGCCATCATTTGGGCAAGTCCATCCCAGCTGATAACCAGATCAGAGCCAGAAAATGAGACTCACAAGACTGGGTTCCTTTTAAAAATGTAGCCTAAGCTAGGTTTATTTCTCAGGCTTCCTTGACTTGCTTTAGTTTTTAAGATTTGTGTGTTTTTTTTTTCTTTCCACAAGGAACGAAGAGGAGGCAGAATTGACTGTATCCATGTATTTCTGGATAGTCTCATTAAATGTAACTGGTTCTAGTGACTGCTCTCATGGCAAAACCTGGTTAGGCTCAAGAAGCCACTGAGGATATGAAGCAGGGAAAAAGATGGAGAAAGATGTGAGACAATATTCTTCAAGGTCCTCTACACAATTAAATTCCTCTTTTTAGGGCTACATTTTTAGGGCTAAATCTGGCTGGAGAGTATCCAACTCTTCGATGATACATTTTCCTTTTAATTACCTCTGGTTTATGGCAGAAGGGAACTAATTGCTCTAAGAAATGGCTGAATCTGACACAAGGGACTTGTTTAGTAGTTACTAATTTGTGCTTGTTTATGATAGATACTGGTTTGAATTACTACACAGTGACTAATATGCCTTATGTGTGTGTTACTCTTGCTTCACCTTTTGTTCTTTATACACAGCACACACAGATACTTTGAATGCAAAGACGATAAAACTCTCTTCTTTACCTCAATCTTCGAATTTCATGTCGGCAGAAATAAACCAACATATCTATACGCTACGTCTGCTACAGTGAATGAAAAAAACAGTTACTCCCAATATTTAACAACAGCCTTCTGCAAATACTCCTTTACGTCTGAGCGACATCACAGTCTGGAAGGGTTTCTTCTCTGCCATTGCTGACCTGATGACTTTCCATTTGGATGCATTTTGGTTCCACAGTTTTGGGGATAAAGTTGTAGTCCTAGAGTTTCATTAGCCTTGAACAATTTTGGCATAATATTCCAACTTCCAGTTGAAATTATTGAAGTGTGACTCACTGTCAGTATAATTCAAGTAGAATATGATGAAAGGCTGCCCTCTGGTGGTGTATTGAAAGAAAACACGAGAGATTTTGCAAAGCAAGGTTGCCTGAAACTGGGAACAGGTCCCATACCTGCCAAGGAAATGGGGGCGGCAGGCCAGAGACCCTCATGGGCCAGATGCCAACAGGCAATTGGGTAATTTCCCCCTACAAGATACATAATGGCAGATGGCTGGCTGCTTCAGCTTGAAAATATTTTCTTGTTGCCTTCCTGCTCGCTGTAATTTTGTGTATGTTTCTGAAAGCTCCAAATGAAATCAATAAAACCCATTTCTACAAAATAGACCCACACTCACTGGTTTCAGTGAAGCTAGTGATGGAGGCGAGGCATGCAGGGAAAAGTGGAATCGGCGACTAGGGAAGATGGGATCAGAGCATATAATAATACATTATGGCCAGAAGCTTTTTTTTTTTTTTTAATTTGAGACAGAGAGAGACAGAGCACGAGTGGGGTAGGGGCAGAGAGAGAGGGAGACACAGAATCTGAAGCAGGCTCCAGGCTCTGAGTTGTCAACACAGACAACTTAATGCGGGGCTTAAACTCACGAACTGTGAGATCATGACCTGAGCCGAAGTGGGACACTTAACCGACTGAGCCACCCAGGCACCCCTGGCCAGAAGCTTCTAAAGAGAGCTCTCCCAGGGCTCTCTTCATATGACTGGTAATGGAACCAGCCCTTCAACAGGGCTGCTTCATATGACTGGTAATGGAACAACTTAGGAAGGTCCTCTCAGGGAACCTAAGGGACAGTTAAAGAGACCCTGGAAAGAATACTTTCAAGAATAACCTAGAATTCAGTAAACAAATGCCAAGTGGCAGTATTTATTATGATTTGCCTGATTTATTCTAATTTACCCCATGGGCCAGGTACTCTCCTAGGCAATAGGTACTCTTCCCACTACTTTGGGAACAGAGCAGTGAACAAAACCAAGCACCTCATGGAGTATGCATTCTAGTGAAGAATGACAGAACAGACACGTCAGCTGGTGATAAATGCTAGGAAGAAAAAGCAGGGTAGGAGACAGGATGTGGGGAGTTTTGTTTTATACAGGGTGATCTTCCCCACTAAAGTTACATTTGAGTAAAGACCTGATAAAGTGAGAGAGTGAGGTGTAGATGCCTGCAGGGAGGCACTCCGGGCAAATCCCTGAGGCAGGATCACATGTAATATGAGGAAGAGAGGATGTTAGTGACTACAGCAGAGCAGGGAAGAGGGATAGGCCAGAGACACAGCTGGGATTGGATACAGAGCCTTCCAAAGTACTGTAAGGATATAAAGACAGGGGAGCACCTGGGTGGCTCAGTCGGTTAAGCGTCCGACTTTGGCTCAGGCCATGATCTCATGGTTCTTGGGTTCAAGCCCCGCGTTGGGCTCTGTGCTGACGGCTAGCTCAGAGCCTGGAGCCTGTTTCAGATTCTGTGTCTCTCTCTCTCTGACCCTCCCCTGCTCTCGCTCTCACTCTTTCTCAGAAATAAAACATTTAAAAAATCAGAAAAAAACGAATATAAAGATAGGAAATCATGAAGAGCTTTGGGCAGAAGTATGACATACTCTGATTCCTGTTTAATTCTGGCTGGTAGGTGAGGAACCAAGAATAAGGCAATGTCAGAAGCACAGAGAATTGTGGCACATTGTCACAAGCTAGTCAATAAATGCTTTGGACCAGGGTGACAGCAAGAGAGGTATGGAGAAGTGCATGTATTTACTTTTAAGAGGTTTTATTTTTAAGTAATCTCCACACGAACATGGGGCTTGAACTCACAACCCCAAGATCCAGAGTCATGTTCTACCGATGGAGTCAGTCAGGTGCCCCAAGAACTGAATAAGGTTGGATCTATCCCATTTGCTAAGGTGAGGAAGAATCTGGAAAGCATATTCGGCGAAGAAGCTGGGATCGGGAAGGGTTCAGACATTTTACGTTTGAGATGGATGTCTATTAAGACTGTAATAGAGGGCTGCTCAGTCAGCCGACTCTTAATTTCAGCTCAGGTCACGATGCCAGGATTGTGGGACTGAGCCCGGTGTCAGGCTCTGTGCTAAGCATGGGGCCTGCTGAAGATTCTCTGTCCCTCTAAAATAAATAAATTTTAAAAAAGAATTTTTTAAAAAGACTGTAATAGGGTAATAGGAACTTGGTGTTAGGGAAGAGGCTATGGCAGGAGGGACACATCTGGAAATCTTCTACAGGTCATACAGCAATGTCATACAGGAGATTACCTAGGAAATGAATTATGATAGAAAAGAGATCCGGTGATTGACTTCCAGGTCTCTCCAGTGACAGAAGGTCAGGAAGACGAGAATGAAAAAAAATCGCCAGTGGAGCAGGAGAGCTGAGCGTGGGGTCCTGAAAGCTAAGTGAAGTGTTTCAAACAGGGAGTGATCAAGCGTGTTGAATACCGCTAAGCCAAGTAAGCTAGGTCTGCGGGTTGACCTTTGCATCTAGCCATGTGGAGGCCACTTGTGATTTTGACAAGAGATATATCAGGAGAGTGGTTTGATGAAGCCTGATTGGAATGGGTTCAAGAGAGAATGGAAGGAGACAGAGGGGAAACTGTTGGGGTGGGGAGGGGGGAAAGGAGGGTGTGGTCAAAGAAAGTTACTTGATTGTTTTAAGAGATAAGGGACATGATAGCACATTTATATGCCAGTAGGAAGAACTCCTAAAAGGTTTTGATGCTGGAGAAAGAGGACAATGTAAGAAACAGGTCTTTGAAAAAGCAGAAGTTTATGGGATCTAGTACACAAGGGACAGAAGAGCTAAGTAGCGTCAGGACTAGAAATACTAAAACAAGGTACTGTGTACCAGGAACTAAGTAATTTTACATGACTTAATTTGCTTAGTTCATGCAAGAACCCTAAGAAGTTTTGGTTTTGTTTCTACTTTATAAATAAGGGGATTGAGGAACAGAGAGGTTATTAAATAGCATGTGTAGAAGCCCGAATTCCATCCAGGTGGGCAAACTCAAGAGCTTATGCTTTCATTTATTTTTATTTTAGAGAAAAAGCGTAACTTGGGGAGAGGGGCAGAGGGAGAGAGAGAGACTCTTAAGCAGGCTCTATGCTCTGAGTGGAGCCTAATGTGGGGCTCCATCCAATGTCTCTGGGATCATGACCCGAGCCCATGCTTTTAAATACTGTATTCTATTGCCTCAGTAGAAGCAGGGATGATGGCACTGAAACAGGGCACAGGACTAGCAATCAATACCTCTTCTTGAGAACAAGACCATTAAATGTTGCTGTTGAGAAACTGTAGCTACTTTTATACTTTTTTACACAAGGTCCCTCTTGTGTCCTGAGCAGGGATAAATGATGTTCCAATTCTGTTACAGGACTGATTACACAGCTGCTGAGAATGTGTTTGCTCCTTACAACATGACGGAGTAGCACATGATATCCATGTTTCATCTGTATTAGTATTTAATATTTGTCTTTTATGACACATTTCCCCACAGTCTAGTAGGTTCTTCTAATACACAAAGACATATATGTGTTTACTCACGATCATTTTGAATACCGCTAGTGATATGTTATATATACATTTTGGTAAACACCAAATTATATATGTGGAAATAACTGACAGGAGAACAGAAAGAGAAGGCCTCGGGATGTGGGACTGCGGGCTGGGACGAGCTTCAGCAAAAGCACCGCTCTGCTACATGACTGGCTGCCACACTACATGCTACTACACTGCCCGGCAAAACAGCAGGCACAAAGTAAGGGCTCCACACACATCTGTATTTCATACCTTTTCCTAATGATTTTATCATTTCCGCCACATGCTCATGTTGCTCAAAACTGACATTCATGGATACCCATTCACAAAGTTTGAGGAAAAAAAGACAGTTACCCACTGCAAAATGAAAACTTTCAATGTTTTATTTTTGACTGCAGCTGTTTACAGAAATATAGTTGCGAGTATACAAATGTTCCAATAGAAGCAAAATATCTTTTTAATATTTAACAAGTTATCACAGATAGCTAAAAACATAGATGCAAATGAAATTCCTCCAGAGAACAAACTGAAAATATCTGGTGTCAGTGCTCTGAATCTCAACTATGAAAGCCATATACACAAAAATATAATCCTTATTTCATTGCAGGACAATGGAAGAAGGCAGTTCAGTGGTTGATCAGTGTGCTCAAGCAAATAAAATTAAATCAAAAGATTTTAATGGCAGAATGGTAGCCATTCTGAGAATGGGTTAATGAAATATGTGCAGTATGTTAAATTAAAAGACTAATAAAGAAGCAAATAAAACTCAGTAAAAGTCCAAAAAAAATAGCTACTTGGAGCTTATCGATTAGAAGGGAACAAGGTGAGCAGATACATTCGTTAGCTCAAAAGAAATTAACTCAACGTCACTGGAATCAGTTTGAAGCTACTAAAGTCATAAACACTTCAGTGCAGGATAGTTCTTTATTGGACTCATTAATCTGATTCCAAAGCCACTCTCAAACGTCTGAGATGGTGTGTGTATGTTTGTGTATGTGTGTGTTGTCCTGAGGTTTGTTAGGTAAAATAATAAGCAACCCTTATAAACTATTTGAAACCAAATTTCTTCTGGGGAAGAAAAAGAACAGGGATAACAGGGTTAAACATTGGGCTTTTAAAAGGGATACTCCAAGTTGGAGTCAAATAGTATCGTGGTAGAATTCTTTGGATACAGAAATACATTATGCAACAAAGTGGGGAAGAGGGGAAGGGAACAAGAAAGGAGGAATGTACCTAGAGCGTCTCCCCACAGTTTGCCTATGTGTTGCCAGCACCGAAGTTTGTAGAGTAAGCCACTTACACTTCCACTGCTAGTGTTAAGCAAAGACAGCAGTGGTGATTTTTATAAAGTGAATGTACAATTATTTTTAATTTGAATGTGCATTTTTCTTCCATGAGTTAATTAACTGGTGATTTGTAAACAGTGGAAGGAAGATTACAGCAATTATGGAGGTACTGAATTACACATGGAGATTAAAATGAATGAATAAATCTACTTATCTTGTTAGTTTCTATTTACCATGAGGCATATAATTGAGAAGGGAGAAATGCCCAGATTTATAATGCACTGTCTTGTCCAATATTTATTTCAGTAAATAATGCGTGTCTGAAGCGTAAGTTCTGAGGATAGCTATATCTCTTCTGCATCAGTTCACATACAAACCAAGCTACTTTTGAATAAGTTTTATTAATTTAAAAAAGAAATTAAATAAGGTGCTATGTTGACCTGGCCAGCCATCTTATTTAATATCTCAGATACAAATATAAATACAAGGAATGATGTTCTGAGAGTTGGTCTAGCCAGACCAAAATTGTGGTCTGCTGGTAAAGTAAGAGGCAATGAAAAGAAAGCTTGTGTTATCACTGCCCACAAGGTACCCATTTTATGGATAAACAGGAGACTTTAGCACCCGTCAATTGTTTTAGCTACTTAAGTGTCACAACAATGAAAAGAAATATAGAAGACTGCACCTATATATTTAAATCAGTCATTTAATGTAAACGTTTTAGTAAATGGTAGGAAAATGGCAAAGTAAGTTAAATGAATTATCAATAACTAGACTAAGGGTATATGTATATAAAATCTACTATATTTCTGTAGGCAGTACTAAGAATAAATTATCACTGCCAATAAATGATTACAGATAACCAGGTTAAGTTGAATTTACATAAAGAACAATATATAACTATTTGTATGAGTAGGGGGGAAAGCCTTTCTAGATCTTACTGTATATCATTTACACCAGTGATTTTCAAACTTGAGCATACATCAGAATTACCTGGAGGGCTTGTTAAAACACAGATTGCTAGGCCCCATTCCAAAGTTTCTGACTCAGGAGGTCTATGATAGGGCTCAAGAATGTACATTTCTACCTAATTCCCAAGTGATACTGATGCCAGCTGGTAGGCTTAGGACCATATTTTGAAAACCATTGGTCACACTCTATCTGTAGAAAACTATGTACTACAATGTTCTTATACATAGGACACAAAATATACTGGAAGGGGGCTGGCTTTAATTAAGTCTCAAACGTATAGATTAGCAAGCTGAACATTTTAATATTTGTAAAATGATTTGCTGAAGAGTAATCATTTCTCCATAGTGAGAAATTCTCCAATATCTCCATATATTGAAATTACATTTCAAAGTCTTAAGTCCTGCTATACAGTCATTTTAGAAAATATTCACAGAACATTTACACCAAGCTGACTATCCAAAATAAAAAGGGACATAAATAGTTAAGATGTATTTGTTAAGAAGGAATCATCACTATACAGCATTCTTGACTTCTTTGGAATGATTAAAGTGCATAATATCATTAGGGTATTAAAAATATTGCATAAAAGTCTGCAGTTTTCAGTACCACTAAGTCAAAGAAAGACCCAGTGGGGAAAGCAGCTCTATCCCAAAGCTACCGCTACAACGCCCTCTCTTTCGGCACCACCACTGCAGCACGGAGCCCGAACAGAGGCAAAACAACAGAAACCAGAAGGCCACTCAATCCAACTGCAGCTTGTTGAGAGGAATTATTACCTTTGTTCTAGAGGGGTTCCAATATAACTTCATTTTCTTTGACACTATTTTTCATAGAGATTACAAAGGTTCTGACACGTAAGAAGTACACTATGATGAATTACATCACCTTGTCTAGTTAGAAAAATTGACTGTACCAGGTTTATCTAAATTTTGTGTTAGTGATTTATTTTCATCCGCCTAAGAAAGACCAGAGAAGATGTTTTAAACACTCCCTTCCTGAAATTTAACTACAAACATCTGTGTTCATGGAGTCTCACAGACCATACAATTTTCACTAGCATTCAGATAAGACCTATCATTGGTCAAGACGAAGACAAATTTAGATAATTTACATAAAGCCTAAACACTATAATTTTAATGTTTATTTTATTTTTGAGGGAGAGACAGAGAGAGAGAGAGAGAGAGAGAGAGAGAGAGAGCAGGGGAGGGACAGAGAGAGAGGGAGACAAGAAACTGAAGGAGGCTCCAGGCTGAGCTGTCAGCACAGAGCCCAATGGAGGGCTTCATCTCACAAACCATGAGATCATGACCTGAACCATAGTCAGTGCTTAACCGACTGAGCCACCCAGGCTCCCCTAATTCTATAATCTATTATTTACCCTCCCTCAAAGGAACAATTCTAGCAATGTATCTCTGTTAGTCTTATGCCAAAGGGAGAGACTTATGAAGCTGTTTTCTCTGGTGATCAAAAAATGGAAAAAAGAATGCTAAGTGAAATAATTGAAAGTTGGGGCTTACTGAAATAATTTATTTGCTTTTGGCAATAGTGAAAAGTGAAATTATAAGAAAGGAGCACTATTATGGTAGAAAGGCACTTTTCCATAAGCATTTAATATAGATATAAAATATTAAAATTTTTTTCTGAAAGAGAAAGTGGGTAAAAATAGAATTTTATTAATGAATGAGGCTAGAATGGCATGAAAATAAATGGGGAATAAAGACGTAATTAGAGCACTGGGGCAATCCACAAATGATATAGGTCTTACTCTGATATTTACTGCATTATGAACATTATGTCCACAATTTAGCTCTAGTGACACAAATAAGCAGAGTAGAAAATGTTTTTTTAATATATGTTACGAGATATAGCTAACTTAGTTGGGTATGTACTCTTGAGTTATACTTCTAATAAAGCTGCTGAACTATACAGTCTTTGTCTTCATGGGGTCCCTCCATATAAGCAAAGTGTGCAGACAGAACATGGCTGTACTGGTTAGGGATGAAGCCTGTGGTCATGAAGCAAACTAAAAGCTAACAGACCTCATAAAGTTTTCAATTAATTAGAAAAACAATAAACAAATATTTAGGACAGGAATTTTCATCAGAATGATGAATAATGCCCAAATTACTCCTAGGGAGTATTTCTAAGCCATGTTTAATTTGAGACTTTGCTTTATTAGAACATTTAATTTTGGTCTTTAATCAATAATCTAAACAGATTTCACTCTTCCAAAACAACTGTCCAAAATAGTTTAAATGGCCAAAAAGAATTATTGTTTTAGTTCTAGAGGGACTCAGATATAAATTCTTTCTCAGTTGCTTTGATATTATTTTTCCTAGGCAGATTAACTGAGGTTCTGATGAATATGAAATGCACTATAATGAAATTTCTCAACTATAGCATAGACAATATTACCACAAAAAGAAAAGAAAGGAAGGAAGGGAGGCCCCTCATTAATTCTGCTTTTATAATAAACAAAGCCCTTTAGAAACGTGTTCTAAGAGACTGTCAAAAACTGATCTGCACTGGCTGCTCTAATTCAAAAGGTAACATGATAAAGCTCTGAAGCAAATATGATTTCTAGTTTTCTTCCCTGTTGGTGTGGATGTATCATGGAATGACAATAAGGAATAACACACACACACACACGCACGCACGCACGCACACAGATAAGCTCCAAGCATTAAGATGATTTGCTAAAAGCGAGAGCAATTGAATATAACAATATAAAGGAATAAAAACGGTTCAGAGTTTTTTTAGGTCCTTCTGCCATTAAATAAATTTAATAAATTTCTGCTTCCAAGGCCTTTGCTGGCTCATGGAATCTCTCTCATATATCACTATTGTTTGTAACAGTAATCTGGAAATTGTATTATTAGCACAAGTATCAACCACTGACCACTGAGCTAACTCTTCAATAAGAAGACGAATGTGTTTTGTAACCAAATAGTCAGAATGCTGTACTTAACAGTGACCTTTAGGGGTAGGGAACATTTAACAATGTTAAAAAAAATCCATCATTATTGAATAAGAACATGGTAGCATAGCACAGCCCTTGTATAAATAACCACAAAATTTATGAAAATAAAAATTGGGTTTTCTGCCTCCATCCAATCAAGCCACTACAGTTCAGGTGTATGTTCTGTTCTAAACTTAGATACTATAAAACAGAAAATTGGTCCCTGGTAACTTAGCATTGGCAATCAGCATTTCACAATGATAAGCCTCTTGCTAAACAACAGAACAGAAGTCAGCACACAAGCCAGTCTTCTTGCCATCACTTCATCCACAGAGCAGCGCTAACAAACATTCGAGTTGGAACTTGGTGAGCAAATAGACTTCCTGAGTCTCCTGTGTAATCTCTTAGGAAAAAAGTCAGAAAACTCAGAAATAAACTTACAGTATTTTATTTCTACTTCTTATTTTTATACCTGCTGGGTAAGCTCTTTACACCTCTTTATACCTCTGCAGTTAGAGTTTTACATTTTAAAAGTGAAGCACTGGATTGTGTGGCTGGTCCTTCTTATAACCTGAACTATACTGGATAATTTTTCCTGATGTGGTGAGGAGAGATGATATATTGAGGAAAATGCTTTTGGTTCAGAGAATTTATAAAGTAGCTCTGGATATTACAAGATGGGGAAAATGTTATTAAAATTACAAATATGGTTTGTGGTTTTTTTAGTGTTATTATAAATAAAAGGCATAGAATACAGAAAGCCAATTAATAATAACAATAACAATAAAATATTAAATATATAGTGAGCAAAGACTGAATGGCTCATTCTTGTGAAACACCATTTGACACAATGGCCTGATGGGTTTCCTTACTCTAACATTTTGCTGAGTGAAAGATCCAGCACACAGTAAGCTGCCTTTAGCCCACTAATAACATCAAGGAACTGCCTGATGGAATGGCCACAGATGAACAGGTCATTTGTTTCAAAAGATACTTAAATACTCAATAAAGACATAACAAACCCCCCTCACTGTTATCAGACGCCACGTTGTGGTAGAACATCAGACAAACTCACAAATTTACCACAAAAATGTGTGGCAAAAAAAGAATAGTTTATATATATGTATATATATAAATTTCTATATTTATGCCAATGTACTCACTCAGTACAAATAGCAAAATAGTATACCATTTCCTAAATACAAAATATAGCTTTCCAAAAAAATGAAACACACATTAGATATAAACCATCCAAAACTTGAACGATTGAAAACTGTATTCAAAAGTAAATGACCCAGAGTAGGTCTCTTTCTGAAAAGTTCCCTTCATATCGGCAAGAAGCCTGTACTACTGAAAACGTAATTCAATGCCTCTCAATCAGAGAGAGAGAACTAAAGAAAGGGTCAGGGGTGGAGGGAAGAATATATAAGAACAAAGAGAAAAAACAAATTAGGGGAAGAGCACATTCAAAGAACCAAGGAAGACCACAAAAAGGGGGAAAAAATCTGGCTATATAAACAAAACCAACACCACAATTCCACAAAGTTCAACTAAATGTATAGGATAGGACAAAAATTAAAAAAAAAAAAAAACAACAAACAACCAAACAGAAAAGTAGCCTTCAACAAATAATTAACAGGCTATTTTTTTGTACACTTAAAAAAAAAAAATGAAACAGACATGAATACCAAAACATCTTATCTACATATAGAAGCCACACACAATTTGGCCTTAAACTGTATTAACAGCTTTCTACATGCCAAAAGGAAAACGAGACATAAGCACGTGTCCAGACGACAAGTTGTCGTGAGAAGCAGGCATCCCGTGGGTGGCAAGAACACCCAAGACTGTATAACTAATGCTACAACTGCAACTGTAAATTCTGGAGTGTGTAATTTTGCTCTCTAGAGACGTAACACAAGTTAATTCTTCATTTTAAGTCAATGATATGACCCTGTAAAGCCTAAGGCTTGTGGGAACCATCAGATTAAGTGACCACTTCAAACTGTAAAGCACTGAGGTGACAAGTGAATTACACTCACTGCAGTTTAGGGAGAAGTGATGTTTCAAGAAATTTTAGTTTGATTTTTTTTTTTTAATTAAAATGTACAATGTTTCCTTATTAGAGGGAAAAATTTGAAGACTTCAGAACAGCACCGTTCATGGGAAAGAAATGCATTGTTTCTTGTTTCTCAGGAATCAGCTCTCCTCACTCCTTAGAGGGTGGCCCCCACCCTGCCTGTGCTGCAGGAGCTGCTGGGTTATACCCCAGACCAAAGCGGCCTTTTCCTTTAAGTTGCTACAGGGTCACAAACCTTGTAGTATATTACTAATTGTCTAAAATAAAGAGAAGAAGAGGGGGAGAATAATAAAAATGAACATAAAAAGGGAACACAGGTCCAAGACTGGGATAGAAAGAAAACAGATCCAAGCTGCTCTGTCAGCTTTAACTGCTACAGGAGGATATCAGAACACAATTTACCATATATTATCCTCTTCATTTTTTTGATAGAGTAAGATAATTATTCTTCTCTGCACAGATATGGCTAAAACCCTTAAAAGAAACACAGAGAATTAACAACTCTCTGAAAAATAAAATCAATAGCATTTCAGCTCTTCCTAGGTTGTGTGATGTCTGCCTTTGTGATAAAAAGAGGCCTCTTATCTGTGTAGAGCTCTTACTATAACTAACTTGTCAGAATGTTACCCCTTCAGTTTCTCCATAAAAACTGAAAAAAAGATTCCTTCACTTTGGCCAATAGCTGTGCTTTTTATACTGAAGAACCACAGCCTTAGTTTTAGTTACTATTTGAACTTTCCTTTTTCAAAAGCCATTACTTCGCTAAAACAATGCAGGTAAGAAAATATGAATGAGGAACAAAAGTAAACACGACAATATGAATTATTTTCCAATAGCAATAATAACTGAGCAGTCCAGCTTTTGAATTTGAACTATACTTTTAAAGAAGTAGCGCCTAGGAAAATAGCAACAATTAATTCTGTCAGCTGGAAATTCAAATAGATTCTCAGTTATCACTGTTATTAGGAATATAAAATACTAAGATGTTAACAATGGTGGCTAATCACTGCAACGGGCAGCATAGGTGTGCTCTTTTGCAGTAAGAGTAAAATCTATCCATTTACTCAATCACAGTTTTTCATACTTTGTTTTGTTTTTAAAGTAACAGTTCAAAAATCCTCACGGAATCACATGATCTCAGGACATCTTGGAATCAGAATTTCTTCATGGAATTTCTAAAAAAGAAGAAGTTGAATATAACTCACTAGGGAGGGAAAAATTTATACATTTCCTCTTACCCTGAAAGATCCCAAAGTATATCACAGTATTATAAGTGATACTTCATCATATTTACACTTCCACAGACTTTTCTGACTCAGTATTTATTTCTTGAGGAAGGGAGAAATGCGACTTAATTATATTCAATAAATAGTACATTCATCGGGTGTTCTGTCATTCCATGGCAAAGACACTTAGAGCCAGAAGGACTGCCTAGTACTAACAATATGACCACAAGCTATCATTCAGAATAATTTATTCAGATTTAAAAAGTAACCATCTTAGATTTTATTTTGAGTGTGAGAGATAGAGGCAGACAGAGAGGGAGAAGAAGATGTGGGGCTCCATCTCACAAACCATGAGATCATGATTCAAGCTGAAATCAAGAGTCAGACACTTAACCAACTGAACCATCCAAGAGCCCCTAAAAATACCATCGTGTGAGAAAGCCATATTTCAAAAGAGTAAGGTCTAAAAACCCAATTAATTTTATTGCTTAAACCCAAATCTGGTAAGAATAATAAAATTTATCAATGTTTTTCAATAAAAAAGAAACCAAAATGCAATACTTACTTGTTCAGTTAAAAGGTGCCAGTCAAGTTGTTCCCTTGGTTTTGCAATGAAACAAGCAAATCAATCTTTTCAATGTTCTGGTTGGTGTTTATAGAGGATGTTAGTGAAGAACTCTCTGGCATTTGCTGAGAAAGAAGTGTTGTCACAGGTGGCTGGCCCTCATTCTGTGGTTGGCCTGGCTGACTTATGGCCATTAACTGATCTGGCAACGTAGCTGGTCCAGAAGTTAAAAGCTGACTACAGTCTGCAGAGATATGTAAAAGATAGAAGCTACCTGATTAGTTACTTTCTGTTAAGGTTCATCAGAAGATACTTAGTAGTTGTTGGGGGAAATATATTATTGTGTTCACTCAACATAGAACTAGCAATCAGGCAACTAAGAGCCCCCTCAAAAGGTTTCTACTGAACAGTACTGGAATTCATCCTAGGTTTGCTCAAAGCAGTATAAAAATACAACTTTTCTCAGCGTCATAAGTAAGTCCTACACACTTTCCTTGGTATATAAACATCAACAATGGGTTTACCTCTTTGGAAACTACTTACTTTAATTGGTAGAGATATATTCTGTCATTCTTACTTCCATTTTCCTTTCAAGTTTACAGCTTAAAATGGCAAACACATTCATTTATATTCATTACCACATTTAATCCTCCCAATATCCTTTTCAGGTATATAATATCATCACCATTTAGATATGGAAACTGAAGCATTTGCAGGGCAAATGCCTTGTCTAAAATCTCACAGTATGTAAGTGGTATTGCTGGGAACTGAACTCTGTTCTAACTACAATCTGTGTTCTTAAAACCATTGTGATTTGCTTCCTTTTAACAATAACAACACCAATAATAATAATAATCTGACCATCTCAACCAATAATATTTAAGAAATAAAATTAGAAAGAGTTTCTTACTATTCTGAATGCCAAATAAGAACATTCCTGAAGTCTGTTGAGATGAGCCAGGAGAATTCTGTAGTTGGTTCATTGTGCCTCCAGTAGTGCTGTGAAATAACGTAGCCTGTGGTTGGGGTGAAGATGTGGCTCCTTGGATTCCAGGCATGTTGTTCTGAGGGGAATAAAGAGGAGACTGCTGCATGTCTTGTTGGTTCATACTGGTCTGCAGAGCAGACATGGATGCTGGAGAGAGGAACAGTGTTACTTGCTGCTCTTGAGAACTGGGTGACCCTTGGACCAACTGAATCTGAGGAGAGCTATGGAACAAGGAAGTCTGTGGCGACTCAGACTGGGTAGGACCTGGGTTCTGAAGAGACGAAACGGTAGGCTGGTTCTGAAATTGCATGGGCTGCTGCTCTTGATTCATTGGGGCCATATTATTTTGTTGGTGAAAGATGGACTGATTCTGTTGCTCCTGATTAGCCATTGGATTTGGACTTGGGTTGAATATCATGTTTGGCGGTGGCTGCTTCTGAGATGCCATTGTAGCCATGGTATTCTGATTACTGAACAAAATGCTCTGCTGTTGTTGCTGTTGTTGTTGCTGCTGCTGCTGTTGCTGCTGCTGCTGTTCCTGGGATGGAGAGTTACTCTGGATAGCAACTATTGAGTGCTGTGACTGGAAGAGTGTTCCTTGTTGGTTTTGAGGCATTGGATTAGGAGGAAGGGAGCCCAGGGACACCTGAGGCTGAAACATACCTTGCTGGGAGGGTTGGGCCTGTTCTTGGGAAAGCATAGGCGTCTGGATGTGTGATATTGGAGCCTGTTGTTGGAAAGCAGCTTGCTGTTCAGTGTTAGATGTTGACTGAAGTGGAGAAATTGAGTTCTGAGCTGCAAAAAATGAAATCTGTTCTTCTTGGGCTACTGTGTTACTTTGAAGATTATTCATTGGACTCTGGGAAAGAAATATGTTGGCTGACTGCTGGTCTTGAGGAACAGAGGAGCCCTGTAGCACAGCCATGGTACTTTGAGAGTGAAACATTGGAGGCTGCATTTGTTCAGAGGATGTCGTAGAAGCCTGACTGTGGACAATAGGACTCGGGCTATGAAAAATAGAACCTTGAGTTTCCTGGGAAAGGTTCTGAGCATCAGCAATAGGATTTTGGGGATGAAAAAGTGGAGCCTGTGAATGAGAAGACTGCTGCAAAAAATTCCCAGATTGGAGGGACATCATCTCATTACCTGGCTGGAATAAGCCATTACCTTGTTGCTGAGTACCATTATTCTGAACACCCATCATGCTTTTCGTAGATGAAAAAAGGTTTACTTGAGGTTGACTGTCCCCACTATGTTGCATTTGGACCATGGTCTGAAAGACACTGCTCTGAATCTGCTTTGCTTGTGCTCCAGTCTCTTCCCCATCTCCTGAACTTGATGTCTGAAACATGGTAGTACCAGGGGTTGCAACCTGCTGTGTGGTGGTTGTAGCAGTTTCATTTCCAGAAACTGTAGGGGGAGAAGAAAACAATTCACACTGCATTTGGATGTCCTCATTGGTAGATAATGCACTCATCATGTGAGACGTCTGCTGGTAAACTGGAGACTGCTGAAGGTTTCCATTTGCTGAAGCAGGTGAAGGAAATAACTCTGACTGAATCTGGGCAGCTGCCTGGCAGATACTCTGTTGCATCTCCATCACCATTGCAGCTGATGATTCCATCACTTGCTGCTGCTGTTGTTGCTGTTGCTGATTGGATAATGTGTTTTCGGTCTGTGGGTGAACACTTTCGGCTCTTCCAGCTATTAAATTATCTGGTCTAGTATGGACTGCTGGCTCTGTTGAGGAAAACATTCCAGGGCTTACACTATTTTGAATTTGACTGACTTGTTGAAAAATGTCTGCACTAAGCTGTTCTTGAACATTCTCATTACCATCTGGAGCAGAAAACAAAACTGAAGATAACTGTTGTTGTGCCTCCAAAACTTGCTGGACCAAGTCAACATTTCCACTGCTGCCACTAGCAGTACTGCCTGTAAAACTTCCGGCTTGCAAATGCTGAATTGTATTCTGTAGCTGACTCACACTATTTGGTGATGGGAAAATATTTGATGACATCTGCTGCTGTAAAGTCTGTGCTTGTTCCTGTAGTGGGGACTGTTGCTGTTGCTGGGATGATTCAGACAGGTGTGACAAATTAACCACCGTACCATCAGATTGCAATACGTCTCTAGACTGAGCTTCTCTTGTCTGAAACTGTGTAGCCTGCTGCAGTAGTGCATCACTGTTAGGCAGCTGACTAGAAGCAGAAACTGCTGGAAAGGTACCAGGCTGTGAAATGTCCTGTGTCTGGATAGTTGTCAGGGTTTCTGGATTGTATGTCTTGGGCTGAATTTGCTGCTGCTTTTCATTTTCAGAAGGTAAGTGGGAAGATGATGATGATGAGAAAGACCCATTTCCTGCTATATTAGAGAGATTTTCTAATGTTTGTTGAGTTGATCCAACTGTCTTTGTAGTCTAAAAAATAAAAATTCCCAAATAATATGTATATATAAACATTAAATTAGCTCATGATACTTCAAAAATTATTATTCCCAAAACACACGTATATGCAGAACTAGTTTCTACTCTACATTATTTTGTTAGAAAACAGGTATAAGACTGATTCTCAGTGATATAATGACATCTGACTGTCGTTAGGATATCTTTTTTTTTAAAGTTTGTTTATTTCTTTTGAGAGAGAGAAAGCACATGAGTAGAGGAGCGGCAGAGAGAGAATCCTAAGCAGGCTCTGCACTAACAGGGCTCGAAACCATGAACTATGATATCATAACCTGAGCCAAAATCAAAAGGGATGCTCAACCAACTGAGCCACCCAGGTGCCCCTCTTTTTAACAAATGTTGTAAGTGAAGACAGTCAAACAAAAAACTAGAATTATCAGTTACCAGTTCCTATAAATATGAACTAATAGTTCATGAATTCATAGTAAATTTTAGTAAATAGTAAATTTTAAAATAGCTCCATTTTGTGGATCATTGGTAACGGGGGGAAAATTATAAGTGAAAAAGGGAAAGGGAGTTGTAGAAAAAGACTGGGGGAGAAAGGAAATAAAAAACATCTCCAATTCTGAAAATAATGAACCTGTAGTTTCATTAATACCCCACATCCCACAGGAATAGCTAACATTAATTCCTCCCCTATCAAAATATATGTTGGAAGTCACTTTGCAGACTACTTTATTGGTTGTAGAAGTATTCACTCTGAAAAGCAAAACTCATTAACTGCAACCAAAGAGAAACACATGGGAAAGAAACAGGAAAAGTAAAAAGCAGAAACTTGGGGGAAAGCAATCAAACTATTAAAAACATAGCAATTTTTATAACAGATTAAGATATGGGGCACTAATCAATCCAGCTCACCTTAAAAATAGGGGAAGATCTTTTTTCTGTTACTTCCATTGGAGTAACATCTTCACTCTTAATCATACTGCTTGATATGAGTGGAGTGATCAGAGCACTGGGAAGAATATTTACCTTATCTAAGTTACAACCAGTAGTTTTCATTGCTGTACATACACACACACACACAAAAAAAAAAAGAAAGAAAGTTTAAAATCATCAACTATTTCATTCTATAATATGCTGACTTAGTCATGCATTTTTTTTTTTTTAAGAGAGAGAGAACGTGTATGAGCAGGGGCGAGGGAAATGTGGTGGGGGTGGGGGAAAGGGGGGGAGAGAGAGAGAGAGAGAGAGAGAGAGGGAGAGAGAGAGAGAAAGAGGGAGAGAAAGAGAAAGAGAGAAAAAGAGGGAGAGAGAGAGAGAATCTTAAGCAGGCTGCACGTTCAGCACCTGACACAGGACTTGATCCCATGACCCCGTGATCATGACCTGAGCTGAAATCAAGAGTCAGATGCTCAACCGACTGACTGGGTCACCCAGGAGCCCCTAAATGCCTATTTTTTGATGCTATGCTGGTAGCATGAAATATAAAGCTGGTGCATCAAAATGTGTCCTCCCTTTTTTGAAGCAGTAGTGGCTCGAAGGACTCCTGATATGAGCCAGGTTAGATAACAACAAGCTTAAGCAGTTCAGTTATCAAGCTGTATGCCTCAGGGTCCTTTCAAGGTACTATGAATTGCACTAATCAACACAACCACAGTACATTGTAGGATACAGCTTAGAAATCTCCAGGTTAAAGCTACTCAGTCACAATTCCCCTCTTAGCATATGGCTGCCAGCAGCATAAAATCAAAACCTCATAAGGGCCACAGAATTGTTGGAACATTTTTCTCAACAAAACTCAAGTGTCTCATTAGAAAAAGACACGAAGTAACCAGAAAGACTTCTCTTTTCTATATTAATATCTTAGAAAACTTGTATTTGCTTAGTTGACACATGAGCACATTACTCTTTTAGACAGGACTTAAATTATTTTCTTTTCAGAAATTTAAGAATTATGTTAGATATACCAATTAAATTTCCAAAGCAAAACTAGCAAGTATTTTCCACTTCCTTCTCCTTCCTTCGGCAGGAATAGTTAGAGATTTACAGTAAGGAGAGGTAATACACAGCAGATAAAGTGGGTTTTGCCATTTTGTCATATCTACTTTTCCTCCTTTATTCCTTTTCTTTCTTCTTTTTTATCTAAAGTCTGCACTATTAGCATTTAGTGGAGCCTACTGATACCACAGTCCTCTGAATTGAACATCTAGCCAATTTCTAAGAGTTTACCACAACTTTGAAACCCTGTGGAGAGACATACAAATTCCCCAGAAGGCAGAGCTGTTAAACTTCTTAGTTTGATACTGAGAAGAAATACTGGCTACAAAGAGGATTTTAAAATAACATATGGCATATGACTAGGATAGCTATCTTTGTAAATATTTTGATTTAAAAATATTTGAAATTTTCTGGTCTTATTTCAGCTTGTCTCACAGCTAACTTGCTAGAAAAAACTCCTGTGGAAATTGATTATGTTGAGGAAAGTGCTCATTTAATTTTTGACATTCTATACTTTATTAAAATGGATCATTTACTCACGAGTTCTCAGACCTATTTTCACCTAGATTCTAACAATACCAATACAATTCAATTCATAATCCAATTTTGAATGAGACAAAACTTCAGATCATGAACAAGGCAGGCATTTAAAAGTATTCTAGGTCCATTTTATAGGACAATTTGAAAGACCATTGGTAATGTCCTAAGTTGATCCTATAATATTCAACTGCTATCCCTTTTTTAATTTTTTTAATGTTTTATTTATTTCTAGGAGAGAGAGAGACAGTGTGAGCAGGGGAGGGTCAGAGAAAGAGGGAGACACAGACTCTGAAACAGGCTCCAGGCTCTGAGCTGGCAGTCAGCACAGAGCCCGACGCGGGGCTCAAACCCACGAACCGCGAGATCATGACCTAAGCGAAAGTCGGACGCCTATCCGACTAAGCCACCCAGGCGCCCCCCCCTTTTTTTTTCAATGCTTGTTTACTTTTGAGAGAGAGAGAGTGAGGAATGGGCAGAGAAAGAGGGGTATGAGTATCTGAAGCAGGTTCTGTGCTGACCACAAAAATCCCGACGTGGGGCTCAAACCCATGAACCATGAGATCATGACCTGAGCCAAAGTCAGATGCTTAACCGAATGAGCCACCCAGGTGCCCCTTCAACTGACTCCTGTTTTTCAATTCTAGAAGAATATGAGTGCCATGAAGGCAGATTTTGTTGTTGTTGCCTGGTACATAACAGGTAACCAATAAATGTTTGTTGAATTAATGAAGCAATGAATAATCTTACTTTACCTTTGTCAACTTAGTTTGTTGTGGACTGTTTGGTTAATCATATAGTGTAATGTTGCAGGTTTTCATTATAGTATTTCTGGCCTAAAAAGTTTAACATCTAAAAACAAACTTATATTACCATTCAATTAGAAACCATATAAACATTAACTGACAAATAAATGCATCACCTACAATTACTGTTTAACAGATGTATACATGATTTTTGCCCAAATTCACTTACAGAAGAATTCTTTTTTAAAAACATGTTATTTTGAGACACACACACACATATACACCACAAGTCGGGGAGGGGCAGAGAGCGAGGGGGAGAGAAAGAATCCCAAGCCGCCTCTGTGCTTAGCATGGAGCCTGACTCAGGGCTCAGTCTCACAGCCATGAGATCATGACCTGAGCCAAAATCAAGAGTTGGATGCTTAATTGACTGAGTCACCCAGGCGTCCCTGGAGAATAATTCTTATTAGCAAAGTTTTTTCCCCCTTCTGGAAAGTGAGAATGGGTGGAATAAGTTGAGCAAGAATCTTTCATTCCTCCTAAGGAGACCACTGACAAATAGGCAGGTCTATTGGTACAGACAAACAAAAAAATGATTTTGTCTAATGTCCACATGAAGATACAAATCTTTCTATAGCCATTGCACAAAGTCTTCCTATGGGCTATAACAATTTAGTTTTCTGACACTTATTCTGCTGTTTGCTGTTTTAGCTATGTATGAGCTACAGCTAGAATTCTGCTGGTGCTACCCACAAGAATGGAAGATGCTTCCCTGAGCTCCCTGGTGTAGGTGGTGAGGCATGCTGGATCTGCATAAGGGAAACATTTCTCCCGGTATGTTCTCTGCTCTCCTGATACTTCCCATTCTATCTCTGCTGGTGCTGCTGGCGGTAGAGAAGCACTTATGTGGGCTACTTCTGCCACTGGGTAAAAGGTCAAAAACTTCAAGGTCAGGGTGGGCTCCTGGCCACTGGGTGAGTCTGGGGATACCCTGGATCTGTTTCACGTTCTGCCACTGGACTGCCTTCTACCACTGGGAGGGCCGCTGACACCACCAGCACAGGCAGCACAAGGCCTGTGTGTTATGACTTGGTGTGGGGCAGGGGATGGGTTGGTTCCCTGGTTCTGCTGTTCCCACTCCTGCAGACCGATGAGCCTGCTATTGCTGACTTATGTGAAACCTGTGTTTTGGCCCTTCTCGGTTCTACTATCTGTATATCTGGCCGACTGCTACTTGGCAGGTAGGGGGCATGGAGAGGACTGACCATCTCAAGTTCTGCTGTTGCTACTATAAATGTGGGTCGGGCCCACATTTATGAGCTGGCCCCCAATTTTGCCAGTGGGTCAGCTGCTGCCACTAGCTATGAGTCATCCTCTTATGCCTCTGTTAGGCTTTGCCTTTCCTGGTCTTTGAGAGCAGGCTATTCATGCTTATTTATTGATTTATTCTTTCCATCTGTACCTGTTGCCAGTTTTGAATCACAGACTTCTCTGGTGTCCAATTCAGATAAATGGTAGATAAAAAGAAAACCCAGGAAACTCACTTGGGGTCAGCCCTCAAGTTCTGAGGTCCCTAGTCAGTCCACTTTTCTTCTTTCTATATTTCAAAGTGTTTTATGATTTTTCAATTATTTCAATTGGTATATTTAGAAGGGAGGAACAGGGAAAAGTGAGTCTATACTATCGTATCCCAGAACCCACAAGTGTATCTTTTTTTTTTTTTTTAATTTTTTAATGTTTTATTTATTTCTAGGAGACAGAGAGAGAGACAGCGTAAGCAGGGGAGGATCAGAGAGAGAAGGAGTCACAGACTGAAACAGGCTCCAGGCTCTGAGCTGGCAGTCAGCACAGAGCCCGACGCAGGGCTCGAACCCACGAACCGCAAGATCATGACCTAAGTGAAAGTCGGACGCTTAACCGACTAAGCCACCCAGGCGCCCCCCACAAGTGTATCTTAATGGACCAGTAAACAATATTAAATGGCTTGAGAGATGTCACTCTACCTTTCTCCTACATTCTCGCTATGTATTTATAATCCTGTAGAAAGTTTCAGGCACCACTCTGGGTTCCAGTGATGATCAAGATGTATAAAGCTTAAGGTGCCTGGGTGGCTTAGTTAAGTGTCTGACTCTTGATTTTGGTGCAGGTCATTATCTTGCAGTTCATGGGACTGAACCTCATGCTGGTCTTAACAGCATGGTGCCTGCTTGGGATTCTCTCTCTATCCCTCTCATTCTGTCCCTCATCCACTTGCGCACTCTCTCTCTCTCTCTCAAAAAAAACAAACAAAAAAAACCACTTAAAAGGTAGATAAAGCCCTACTGCCTGGAAATTATATTTTAGTGAAAAAGTAAAAAAAAAAAAAAATCAAACATGTAAAGTCTGTGTATTACCTGAGTTAGGGGAGAACCTTTAAGCCAATTCAGAAAATCCATAAGATAAGATAAACATATTTAACCATCTAAATATCAGTTTGAATTTGTGAAGAATATTAGTATTGATAGTTTATGCCAAACAACCTTTAAAAATTTTTTTAATGTTTATTACTTTTTTGAGTGAGAGAGACCGAGTGTGAGCAGGTAAGAGGCAGAGAGAGAAAGAGACAAAGAATCTGAAGTATGCTACAGGCTCTGAGACTGACGCAGGGCTCGAACTTGCAAGATCATGACTTGAGCCGAAGTCAGACACTTAACAGACTATGCTATCCAGTCATCCCTATGCCAAACAAGTTTAAACAGTGTTCTCTCCCACCCATGCAGATAGTTTTTGAAAGTCAGAACAATCTCTACTAAAAGTTTATTGCCAGCAAGGAGCATATAGGTCAAATACAAATATGTCAAGTATAAATTAAGATTTAGAGGGGAGGAAATAATAGTTTTGGGGAAATCTAAGTTGCAAGCTCGGTCAGTTACTAGCTGTGTGACCTTGAGCAAATTACTTAACTTCTCTAAGCCTTGGTTTATTCACCTGTAAAATAAGATTGATATATGGCTCCTCCAAGCTTCGAAACCTTTCTACATAGTTAAAACCAGTCAGAGAAAAGTATATGCTCTCAACTATTTTTCACACTCATCCAATTAACCACTGCTTACAAAGCTGAAAGAAACTATGAGGGAATGCACATCAAAACAGTTGATCCTTGAACAACGTGGGGGTTGAGGTACTGACCCTGCTACACAGTTGAAAATCTGCATAGAACTTCTGATTGTTTCAAAACTTTGTATCAAAACTAATACAGAATTAGTTTTGACTGCATCAAAACTAATGATAGCCTACTGCTGACCAGAATCCTAAACAATAAACAGTTGATTAACTCATATTTTGTATGTTATATGTATTACATACTATATTCTTACAATAAAGTAGGCTAGAGAATAGAAAGGGCTATTAAGAAAATCATAAGGCAAATACATACACTATATTTATTTTAAAAAATCTACATATAACTGTATCTGTGCAGTTCAAACGCGTTATTCGAGGCTCAAGTATACTTTATCCCTGGATCCTAAACCCGCATCAAAGAGTCTTTGAGTGATCTACCTGGAGTGTCCCCTCACGTCTACTGGTAACTCTACAGATATAAAGAACTTTCTGGAAATATGCCCAAGAAACTGTTAACAGCAGTTTATACTGTACGCTTTGTCTTACTTAATTTGTATTATTTTGGCGTAACGGATATATACACAGTGCACTTAATCCACTTTACTTTCCACTCACCCCCACCTGAGCCCTCTCTAAGGAATTAGAAATTTACTTTGGAGCAAAAGCTTTCAATACCTTTTTTTAAAACTTTTTTTAATGTTTTATTTATTTCTGAGAAAGAGAGCGTGAATAGGGGAGGGTCAGAGAGAGAAGAGACACAGAATCTGAAACAGGCTTCAGGCTCTGAGCTAGCTGTCAGCACAGAGCCTGACATGGGGTTCGAACCTACGAACCATGAGATCATGACTTGAGCCAAAGTCGGACACTCAACTGACTGAGCCACCCAGGTGCCCCTCAATATCTTTTAATAATATCATATTTGGGTATCAAGTACTAAATCTTATTTAAAAAATTTTTAAGTTTATTTATTTTTTGAAAGAGAGAGAGAGAAAGAAAAAGAGAGAGAGAGAGAGACAGACAGCATATGTGAGTGAACAGGGAAGGAGCAGAGACACAGGGAGAAACAGAATCCCAAGCAGGCTCTGCACTGTCAGCGCAGAGGCTCATGAGGGGCTTGAACCCAAGAACTGTGAAATCATGACCTGAGCCAAAATTGAGTCACACACCTACTGACTAAGCCACGCAGGCATCCCAAGTTCTATATCTTATTGTAACTGATGGCTATTTATAAAAAAGTCACTTGGAAGATTCCTGCCAGAACACAAATTTAAAAGTAATTTATAATGCTCAGTCTTCATCATTAAACTATACCTAATTATATCTCTCTGATGGCACTGTGGCATTACACTAAAGCTCTGATTTCAAGCAATCATAGAAACAATCCATATGTGAAGGAAAATTCCTGGTTCTGAAAGCTACTATTTTTTAAATTGATCAGGAATCTCCAAATAATGATCTTCTATCCAAAATGACAAGTGAAAAAATTAAATTGATAAGTTTAGTATTCAACTTAATGTTTTATCTTCAAAAAATTTTTACATGATTTCACTTGATAAAACTGTCAAAATAAGGTCTCATTCTGAAAATTAATACATATTAATGTATGTATTAATACATACATATACATACATATGTATATGTATGCTTGTTTCTAATTCTTTTTTTTTAATGTTTATTTAATTTTGAGAAAGGAAGAGTGAGCAGAGAGAGGGACAGAGGATCAGAAGCAGGCTCTGTGTTGACAGCACAGAGATGCAGGGCTCGAACTCACATACTGTGAGATCATGACCTGAGCTGAAGTTGGATGCTCAACTGACTGAGCCACCCAGGTGTCCCTGTGGTCTGTGTTTTGCCAATTTTGCCATACATGCAGGGCTCAATACCACGAACTATGAGAGCATGACCTGAGCCCAGATAAAGAGTTGGTTGCTTAACCGACTGAGCCACCCAGGCACCCCTCCTTTGTTAACATTAGCTAAGTGACCTTGGGCAAATTATGTAATTTCTCTGGAACCTTGGTTGCCTCATCTATGAAGTAAGAATAATAAATTACCTACCTCACAGAGTTTGGAAACAGTGTCAGTAAAGAGTATGGCATTTTGCCTGCACTTAATATATATTCAATAAATGTTAGCTATTGTTACCCATTATAGTTTTGTAAGTCTTCCTGTAGTTGAATGAGATAAACTTGGCAGATTACTCACTGCTGCATACTCCTCACTAACCTACTCTGAAAGTGTTCATGGTCAGAAATTAAAACGACAAGCATAATGAACATGTTAAGTATGTGAATGCTGCATTTTACTATACATATATATATATATATATATAGCAAAATATATATATATATACACATACACATATATATATAAACCCACTGTATTTGATTAAGTATTTTTCATTTCATTTTAAATTTCATTTGATTTAACTCACAGGAATTTCATGGCAGAAAAGTACAAATAAAGGCTAAAATTATAAGAATAAACCAATGGCCATTATATAATTGACATTTTCATATATAATGGCAAAAAAGCATTATCACTGAGTATCTACTTGTGTTAGAAATCTATTAAGAAAAAAGCCTACTTGATTCTGGCCCTATCGCCATGTGTCAGCCACCTGAGGTATTATAGGCTGGGCGTGGAGTAAAGCATGCAAGATGGAAAAAAAAATACTAGACAGACAGAAAGAAAAAAATCTACTCTCACATTATAACATCCTGAAGCTATCTTCATTGTCTCTTCTGGTAAGGAGTGAATAAAAATGTCAGAAGAAAGAATAACTAAAAAAAACTAAAGAAACTTTACAAATGTTAACCTTTTTCAAAATACTTCAAATTTTGGTCTCTTTAGTTTCAAAATTTCAATGTCAAATACTAAACTTGGTAGCAAGAAGCTTTATAAACTCTATTTTACATAAATTATTGTATTTTATACTTTTTAAGATTTTTAACCTTGAGGAATGAAAAATAAAACAAAAATCTCCTCTACTTCAACATATGTTTATTTTTTATTTTATTCTTTTTTATTTAAAAAATTTTTTTTAAATATTTTTATTTATTTCTAGGAGAGAGAGAGAGAGACAGTGTGAACAGGGGAGGGTCAGAAGAGAGAGGGAGACACAGACTCTGAAATAGGCTCCAGGCTCTGAGGTGGCAGTCAGCACAGAGCCCGACGCGGGGCTCGAACCCACGAACCGCGAGATCATGACCTAAGTGAAAGTCGGACGCTTAACCGACTAAGCCACCCAGGCACCCCCAACATATGTTTAAAAAAAAGTTTGGTCATATGGTGAATAAAGGGAAATATCAGCTTGGGAAACAAGCATTCAGTGAAGTTAAATACACATTTATTTAGTGATATGGAAGATACCCTGCTAAGTGTTCCAAGTATGTGAGAGAAAACCAAAGATTTGCTAGAGAAAATATATAGGATAACCTATTAATAATTTTTGGAAAGAATCAACTTGGTACCTTTCATGGCCTCTTCAAAAGAGCAAGGTCTTGAAGGACTAGATATTTCTTTCTTCACATTTACATTCAAAGCACCAGCTGCTGCTATTAAAGCAAAACAAAACAAAAAGATTGATGTATTTATTTAAATTTGTCCATAAAAAGATGTGTATCTTAAAGTTCCTTCATCAGAATATTTCCCACAAGACATTATTAAATTATTTGTTTAACAGAAAATCTAGGCAGAGATGAGTTTTTATAACTACCAGTCGATGCTTTAAAATTTACCAACGGAGTGGGCAGCAGCACACACTCATCAAAACAAAAGCAACAGTTAACTTTAAAACATCCTTCTTGTAACAGTATTCACATTAAGGATAAATGATGAGAAGACTGATATGAAACTTTTAAAACTGATCAAATACACTGGAACACTAGTATGAAAAAAAGTTCACAATTCATCTACATAAATGATTTATTAAAAAATACTGATTGAGAAACATTAGTCAATTTAGTTGAACTGAATTTTTAAACACCTGTGATGAACATATAGAATTTAGAGCATTACAATTATTCCTTTTGTAAAGCTATGGAAAAAATCTTTGTGCATTATTAATGGAGAATTGCAGGACTATTATTACATCTGGTCATATCAACTATATCTACTATGGCAACTTAAAGTATTTTTAATTACATTTATTTATTTCTGAGAGAAACAAGAGACAGAGACAAAGCACAAGCCGGGGAGGGGCAGGGGGAGAGAGACAGAATCTGAAGCAGGCTCCAGGCTCAAAGCTGTTAGCACAGAGCCTGAACTGGGGCCTGAACTCACCAACTGTGAGATCATGACCTGAACTGAAGTTGGATGCTCAACCAACTGAGCCACCCAGGTGCACTGGCAACTTTAAATTTAATAGGCCTAAGAACAGAGTTTAGTTCTGAAATGATAAAGTTAAGTAAATTCCAGGCTCTCACTTCAAATGACTATACAATTATTTTATTTAAATATTTTAATTTCTATATTTCAAGGTATTTATTTTATATCCCCTCACTTATTCAGAATGGGAACTGAATGACCTTATTTACAATTTCTTTTTGTTTTTTTTTTAAGGTTTATTTATTTTGAGAGAGAAAGAGAAAGCACAGAAACACATAGAAAGGTCAGAGAAAGAATCCAAAGGAGGCAGCAATGACAGTGCAGAGCCCAATATGGGGCTCGAACTCACAAACCATGAGAGCATTACATGAGTGGAAACTAAGAACCAGTCGCTTAACTGACTGACCCACCCAGGTACCCCACAATTTCTTATTTTTGACATGACAATGTGAAATGCTATTTATAAAGATACTATATAAAGCTAGTTAATTGTGAATAAAGAGACAAAATGTACACATCTAAGAATGAAGTAATTTATCTTAGTGTGCTACACAGAAGGTCCAACAAATGATATACAGGGAGATGAATGGAAAAGAAATCCACAGACAGTTTTATTTATTTATTTTTAAAGATTGTTTTATTTTCTTTTTTAGATTTTTAAATTTTTTATTTTTAAGTAATCTCTACTCCCAACACGCAGCTCAAAGATCAAGAGTTGCACGCTCTTCCAACGGAGTCAGCCAGATGTCCTTCTAGATAGTTTTAAAGGGTAACATTAATTCTAACAATTCTTGCTGCCATATCCAGCTTGGACTCCTAAGCATCCTGATAATCCTAAATTCAAATCTGGCCTTCAAGGCTGATATGAAAGTATCTTGGTCAAATTAGGAGGATGGATATACTTAATTAGCCAGTTTACTTATAACTTTCAAATATTTAGACAAATAGTATAATAGTCACCATTTCTACTCTGACTTAGGAATATTAGGGTAGGCCTAGTTTTTGCTGTTACAGTTATACACTGAATATTCAAATGTTTAACCACAGTCCTGAGATGAATCACAATAGCAACTGGATTATCATAATGAGATAGTGTGAATTTTCTATAACCAAGCTTTCCTGAAGTCCTAATCTCTCTCACATACACTTGAAAAGATTATCACATTTTATAAAACACAGGAAAGTGAAATTATGGGAAGATTCTTTAATTAGCTGTATCATAAAGACAGAAACGGAAGCATTACATCTTATCACAAAGTTTGCATACTACTATTTATTCAATTAAGAGTTTCTGAGAATGAATGCTATCTATAGAATACAAAATATGAAGGAAAAAAATTAAAAGAAAAAACATATGTTAATGATTGCCTAAATGTGGGCAAAAATAGCCAATTGGTATAGGCTATAAAGTAGAGGACTTAAAAGCTGTTTTATCTGACAATCTACCAAAGGGAAATTTTTTTTTTAAGTTTACTTATTTTTACTTTGAGAGAGAGAGACAGAGAGAGAAAGATACAGAGGATGTGAGCAGTGGAGGGGCAGACAGAGGGAGAAACCAAGAATCCCAAGCAGTCTCCTCTGTGCTGTCAGGGCAGAGCCCAGTTCAGGGTTCAAACTCACAAACCGTGAGATGATGACCTGAGCCAAAATCAGGAGATGGACGCTTAACCCACTAAGCCACCCAGGTGCCCTGGGAAATTTCTAATAATCAGCATTTATCACTAAGAAACGAAGATTCTTAGTGCTAACGCTAAGCACTTTAAAATCTTGATGTTTTCATAATTAATCAATAAAAACAAACAAATGACAGCAAAACCTCAGTATTTTCAGGATTGCAAAATCTTTACCCTTATCACACATACACACTTCCTTCTTCCCTTCCCATATAAATGATATAGCAGCTCATTAGGAAGAATGTTCTGTTGTACCAATTATGCCAGCTTTTGCTGCATGAGTAAGCTCCTTGTCACAAAAAATATTAAATGCCACTATTTAGTAATTAGCATTTAGTAAAGTGCTTGAACTACTACCAGTTTTAAATAAAACTTTCTTTGATTTTTAAGACCTTCCTAGAAAAAAAGCAATCAAATATGTGGTCCTTGAGTATCTTCTCTTTCTTATTTTTGTTGAAACCATTATATTATTTCTAAACTTTGCCTTTTTCTGTCTGAAAATTTTACTGCCTGTCTTTTATTCTGAGGCAAATATTAATTTCATTAATGTTACATATATTGTGGCATACTTGTATAGCAGACTAGTGTATAATAAGCAATGCTGTGAAATCCAGACATATTTTTAAAAAGGGGAGAGATACATTAACTGATAGAACTATTATCAAGACTAGTTATAACTCTGCCCTAGCTATTGTTTCCACTACTTTTTCTTGCCAGGACTTTATTTCCCTGCCACCTTTATTTACTCTGTACCTTACTGATTCCGGAACTATTTGGGAATAACATAAATAATAAACTTATAAATATGGAAGAACTGCGAATTCTGACATATGCCTGAGACTGGAATGAATTGAAGCAATGGTAAACATGGCAGAAATTATTAAGCCTACATCAATGGCACATGTAAAGAATTTGATTTTCTAAAATATTCTCCCTATTTTTGCTAGGAAAAGGCTTCTCTTTTTCAGGAGACTAAATGAATAAAGGCAAAAAATTCTTAAGAGGGGCGCCTGGGTAGCTCTGTTGGTTAAGAGTCCAATTTTGGCTCAGGTCATGATCCCACAGTTCACGAGTTCGAGCCCTGCATTGGGCTCTGCTGTCAGTGCAGAGCCTGCTTCGGATCCTCTGTCCCTCTCTTCCTCAGCCTCTCCCCTGCTCTCTCTCTCAAAAATAAATAAACATTAAAAAAAATTCTTAAGATACTTCTTACCCAGAGATCTTCTAACCATTTAGCATTACAATTGCTCTTATTCCTCCGGTTTCTAAAGCAACTATTTTACCTAAATTCTTAAATTTATATTTAAAATATTTATTAACCAGCAGTCTTTGATGTTTTTGACTACACAAATTAGAAAATGTTATAGGCATATAACTCTATTTGTGATTTTATCATTTATCAATCCAAGCCTATCTTTCACCTCTCCCAAAATGCAGCCTATAAGCCAGACTCAAACTAAACTATTAGCATTTTCCCAAAGTTGTCACTTTGACCTTTCTGCACAAAAAAGGTCCTTAATGAATGGCAATTCTTACTAAGAAGTAATCTGCATGGTGTAATTCTGAAAAGTAGGACTTCAGAGCATTCCTAGCTTTTCTTACACCAGGAGAGCATAAGGCAGAAATGACAACCTTAATGTAACAGCAAAAGCAGTGTTTGGTGGCCATCTTCTTAGGAAATAATGTCCTTAGTATCAATTCATCTTAGCATACAACGTTTTCATTTTGGTTGGTTGGATTTCAATTGCTTCCAAAGAACCAGAAAAAATTATTGGTTTTGATGAGAATTCTTTGTTTTGACATACCTGGGTCTGGAGTGTAAGTGAATGGCTGAACATCATGAGATCTTCCAGCATTGGTCACTACATATATTCCCACAGATACTGGCAAAGTTATATGTTGGTCATGATATGGGGGAACCTTCACAATAAGATGATTCTAAATTTAAAGGAAATAACAAGAGTCAAAAAAGAAACAATATTTAAATTAAAAATTTGAAGTAAAAATTTATAATTAAGTACATTTCCTGTTAGTGGTAAAGTGTAAAAAGTCTGACTAGGGGAAAAAATGTATTTTAAAGCTCAGATTCACAGCCATCAGGACATTAATCTTAAAACTGTCTTTAATGTTTTTACAATGGCTTACAAGGTGCTTTTCCTGTCAACCATATCTCTTTTCCATTCTCTCCCAGCTTGTTACACTCTGGCTACACTGATCTTCTCAGTCCATTCTTTTAATATACTAAATTCATTTTTTTTTTTTTTTTTTTTACCTCAGAGGCATTACAACTTCCTGGTCTCTCCCACTGGAATGTTCTTCCTTCACCTCTTCAAATGGCTAGTTCCTTATCCATTTTCAGGGCTTATTCAAATGTTACCTCTACAGAGAAGCCTTCTAGGACCATCCTATCTAAAGTAGGTAAAGTAACCCTCCCAACCTGGTTACATAATCTTGTTTATTTCTAAAACAGCATTTAGCACCACTTGAAATTACTGTGGTTATTTGCTTGTTTTTTGTCTCTCACCAATCACAAGAATGTAAGCTCCTAGGATGTTTTCTTTTTCATTCTATATTCACTGTTAAGCACCTTACACAAAATACATTCAAATATATTTGTTGAATAAAAGAATGAATAAATTTCAAGGGAAAAATATGTCCATCAAGCACAATGTCAGTTATGATATATTTTGTACAACATTAATTGTGAAATGTACTTTGCAATGCAATTTTTACACTGCTTCCTAATCACGTTCTCATTTTAAGTCAAACAGAGTTTGGTGTACTCAAACCCGAGCAAATCAGTTATTTTTTGTCAGAATAGTGGCAGAAGCATCGTTATAGAAAAAAGTTCATAAATGGTTCACCAGCACTTACTCAAGGCGTGATACCACTGAGTATCTTGGAAGATACCATTAATCGTATCTGACTTATGCCCTTCTTCCCTAGTACATTACAATACTGGAAAGGAATATTAAGGGGTAATGATTATGTTTTTCTACTGAGGATGTGAACATGCAGGTGGCCAATGGCGACAACTGGGGGTGATGTGGTTTGGTGACATTTTTTATTTAGCTAGACTATAGTTGGTTGATTCAGCTGAACAGATCAAGTGACAAGTGGTATCAAGGTCAATGTTTCAATTTCCGAGCATTTTTTAAATTTTTTTATTTTTTTTTTAATGTTTTATTTATTTCTTAGGAGAGAGAGAGAGACAGCGTGAGCAGGGGAGGGTCAGAGAGAGAGGGAATCACAGATTCCGAAACAGGCTCCAGGCTCTGAGCTGGCAGTCAGCACAGAGCCCGATGCGGGGCTCGAACCCACGAACCGCGAGATCATGACCCAAACGAAAGTCGGACGCTTAACCGACTAAGCCACCCAGGCGCCCCTCAATTTCCGAGCACTTAATTTGTTTCTAAGCTATCTTAAAACACTCTGACATAGTCAAAACAGCTTCTGACTTATAGCAATTAGGTTTCTTAGGCCCAGTTAGCCATCTCAAAAACAAAACAAAACACATTTTTAAGCAAGGTGAAAAAACATGTGTTATGTGTGTATGTCCTCAGATACTGGGGGACAAAAATCAGAGAGCACAAATTCAGTTGTTCACGAGGTCATCAAAAATGTACCTGCAATGATCCAATTTCTAAGAAACAGTTCTTAAATCTGGTCTACTCTTAATTTTACTCTTTTGTTTAAACACTGTAACTATGTCAGAAACTAACTACAGTTAAAGAGATGATTGAATGGATGTTCTTGTGAGGTATCCTCCTAGTTTTTATTTTAAAACTTTTAGGGGCGCCTGGGTGGCTCAGTTGGTTAAATGCCAACTTCGGCTCAGGTCATGATCTCAGTGTTCCTGAGTTTGAGCCCCACGTCAGGCTCCGTGCTGACAGCTCAGAGCCTGGAGCCTGCTTCAGATTCTGTGTCTCCCTCTCTCTCTGCTTCTCCCCTACTCACACTCGTCTCTCTCTCAAAAATAATACAGATTAAAAAAACCTTTTATTATACTTGCTTTGGACAGCATACCTAAGCTTAATTTGAAATCTTTAAAAAACCAGAGGGCCTGGATAGCTCAGCTGGGTAAGTGTCTGACTTTGGCTCAGGTCGTGATCTCATGGTTCATGAGTTTGGGCCCTGTATCAGACTCTCTGCTGACAGCTCAGAGCCTAGAGCCTGCTTTGGATTCTGTGTCTCCTTCTCTGCCCCTCTCCCACTTGTACTCTGTCTCTCTCAAAAAGAAACATTAAAAATTTTTTAAAAAATGAAATCTTTATTTTTTTAAGTTTATTTATTTTTGAAAGAGAAAGAGACAGAGTAAGAGTGGAGGGAGGGGCAGAGAGAGAGAATCTGAAACAGACTCCAGGCTCTGAGCTATCAGCATAGAGCTCAACGCGGGGCTCAAACTCACCAATCGTTAAGATCATGACACTGATTTTGCAGCTGGGGATATGTATACATACATATAATTCAAGATATATAACAAAAAAAAATCCTATTAAAACTATTTGAAAAGTGGCGCCTGGGTGGCTCAGTCAGTTAAGCTTCCGACTTCAGCTCAGGTCATGATCTCACAGTTCAGGGTTCAAGACCTGCAATGAACTCTGTGCTGACAGCTCAGACCCTGGAGCCTGCTTTGGATTTTTTGTCTCCCTCTCTGCCCCTCACCCACTTGTGCTCTCTCTCTCTCAAAAATAAACATCAAAAAAATCTTTTAAACTGTTTGAAAATACATAACCTCTAAATTCTCAAGCCTTTGTTTGGTCTAGATGTTCCACAAAATTCTAAGGACCTCTTTTGGCATTTCTTCCAATAATTTTCTTTCCCTATTTATACTGATAATTCCATTTTCTTGAAAACTCCAAAGCTTCTCCTTGTTTTTTTGTTCTTTTACTCTGAAGAATTTAATAGAACCCAGGAGACTAAAGGTTGAGAAATGACAATGTATACAATTCTGTATTTTTGATACACTAATGCCTGTTTCATGTTTTATAAAACAAGTTATTCTTGAATTGTATATACTTCCTAGTTTCTAATACACTGGTTTTTAGCTTCTAGTGCCCTTTTAATTTTTATTTTAAAAGTTTATTTCTTTAGAGGTGACTTGGGTTTAGGGCTAAGTCAGTTAAGAATCCTGCTCAGGATTCTCCTTCTCTCTCTTGCAAACTTTTACTGATTTATTATTAATATTTATTTATTTATTTATTTTGAGAGGAAGCAAGAAAGAGAGAGAGAGAAAAAGTGCACATGAGGTGAGAAAGGGCAGAGAGAGAGAAAGACAGAATCCCAAGCAGATTCTATGCTGGCAGAGCCTGCCATGGGACTTGACCCCACAAACCTTAGATCATGACCTGAGCCCAAACCAAGAGTCCAATGCTTAACCAAATGAGCCACCCAGGCACACCTCTAGTTCTCTGTATTATTATTACTTTTTAAAGTTTATTTATTTTAAGAGAGAGGGGGATAGAGACAACACAAGTAGATGAGGGGCAGAGAGAAAGGGAGCGAGAAAGAACCCCAAGCTGGCTTTGCAGTGTCATTGTGGAGCCTGACGTGGGGCTTAAACTCATGAACCATGAGATCATGATCCGAGCTGAAACCAAGAGTCAGACACTTAACTGAATGAGCCATCCAGGTGCACCCCACCTCTAGTTCCCTTTCTGAATCACTCCATATTTCTCTCTTGCTTTCTTTCAAAACAAACTTACCTTTAAGACTATATGTAAATGTACATATATAAAGAGGAAAAAGACTATCTATATCTATATCTATATCTATATCTATATCTATATCTATATAGATATGCAAGAGAGATCTCTTAGAGATTGATCTTTAAGGTACATAGCTTTTATAAATATTTAATAGGCAATTCTTTCAGAATTCATTTGAAATTATTAAAATGGGGGGCACCTGGGTGGCTTAGTTGGTTAAGCGTCCGACTTTCGCTTAGGTCATGATCTCACGGTTCGTGGGTTCGAGCCCTGCGTCGGGCTCTGTGCTGACTGCCAGCTCAGAGCCTGGAGCCTGTTTCAGAGCCTGTGACTCCCTCTCTCTCTGACCCTCCCCTGCTCACGCTGTCTCTCTCTCTCTCTCTCTCTCCTAGAAATAAATAAAACATTAAAAAAAATTTTTTTTAAAAAGAAATTATTAAAATGATAATAAATATAATGACCCTGTGCCTATCACATTTGGTATACATGAGTATGAGACCTATTATGGCTTTAATAGAAGAGCCAAATATTAAAGAACTGTTTTCCTAGACTTCATTAATCTCAATTTTTAAATAATAAAAGAATTTAATACTTGAGGAGTTGATTTTGGAGTGGCATATGAAGTCATTACAATTACTCAAGAATTGTAATTTGCAAAGTTATCTTTATTTTTAAGTATTTTTAAAGTTCACTTCTTTATTTTGAGAGAGAAACAGTGCGAGAACACACAAAAGGGGCAGAGAGAGAATCCCAAGCAGGCTCTGCACTCTCAGTACAGAGCCCTACACAGGGCTTGAAGTCACAAACTGCAAGATCATGACCTGAGCAAAATCAAGAGTCAGATGATTAACCAACTGAGTCACCCAGGTGTCCCAGCACGGTTACCTTTAACTGGTCTTTTCTACTATACCATCTTTTGATCAATTTTTAATATTGTAGAGGTCCTTTCAGCTTTTCTATATAGGCCTGATATGTCTTTACTGACCATAATTTCTTTTCTTTTGTTTTTTGAGTATCCTTCCCTCTAAATGTTTCATTTTTTTTTTTAATGTTTATTTATTTCTAGGAGACAGAGAGAGAGAGACAGCGTGAGCAGGGGAGGGTCAGAGAGAGAGAGGGAGTCACAGACTGAAACAGGCTCCAGGCTCTGAGCTGGCAGTCAGCACAGAGCAGCACAGAGCCTGACGCGGGGCTCGAACCCACGAACCGTGAGATCATGACCTAAGCGAAAGTCGGACTCTTAACCAACTAAGCCACCAGGCACCCCTAAATGTTTAATTTTTTTGTAATAGATTTTATTTTTTTTTAGGTAATCTCTACATGTGAGGCTCAAAACCACAACCCCTAGATCAAGAGTCACATGCTCCACTGACTGAGCCAGCCAAACACTTCCTAAATGTTAATTTTTAAAATTTTAATATAATCTATTGGATCAATTCTTTATATCTCCACTGTGATCCCATTCTAAAACACTCCCCAGAAAGTCCCTTAAGAAAAAAAAGGAGAGAAACTTCTCTGAAGATGAAAACTTACAAATGAAGAGCAGAATCACAGAATTAATGAAAAATCATACTATGTTTTAATTTGTTATACATACTTGCTTCCAAAAACCCCAGGACCTCTAGACAGAGCTACCAAGTAAGGACATTAATTCCTTTTTATTCCATCATGTCTTATTTTTATGATTATTCTTCTTTAATCTATGGTAGCTGGCATTAACTACCCAGCAAAAAAGTGCTTTAAGAATATTAACTACCCCATGTCTCGAAGGTAAAGAAGGAAGGAAGGAAAAAAGGATGAAAGGAAAGAATGGAGGAGAAAGGAAGAGGGAGAGGAGGAGGTAGACGAAGAAGAGAAGGAGAAGGAGGGAGGAAAAGGAACAACGACTTCTTAATATTTAGTTTTATATGAGACAGCAACTTACAACTATAATTTGTTTGGGGACATCTTATTAATACTTTGTACAATTTATAGGGTGAGTTTCTCAGTCTCCAGAATTAGTTTTCTTATCTAAAAAACTGCATTACAGGATAAGATAATAGAAAGAAAGATAGAATATTACTAGCAAGGGAGTTTACATTTATCTAACCAACTCATCAAAACCCAAAACACGTTTATGGCACACACAGAAGTATTGCATGGATAAATTATCCTTCAGTCAGGACGAAAACTATAGGCATGTAAAAACCTGGGTGGAATTAGGGTTTGAAGTGCCCTCAGGAAGAAAAAGGAACCACAGACCCCAGAGTCCTCTTTTTCTTCAAAGTAAATAAAATGAACTAACAAGTTTTTTATGAGTATCTGTTAAGTGCTTAATATTATGAGGAAGAAAGAAGAGTCATATCACATTGCCCCTAACCTCTAGAAGTCCTCCAGAGGAAGCCTCTGTTGTTCGTGGAGAAGGGGAATGGTCTGATCCTGCAAGTTATATAAGAAGTCATAAAATGTTGGAGTCAGAAGGAACCTCAAATAATCTAGTAAAAAAAATTTTTTTGAGAGAGAAGAGGTACAAGTGAGTGAGTGGTAGAGACAGAGAGACAAAGAGGGAGAGAGAAGCAGGGCTCACCTGAAGCAGGGCTCATGTTAGCCTTAAGTGGGGCTCAAGCTTACTCAATGTAGGACTCGAACTCATGAATGGTGAGATCATGACCTGAGCCAGTGTCAGATGCTTAACAACTGAGCCACCCGGGTGCCCCAATCTAGTAAAATTTTATAGATTAAAAACACAAAAGTGTTTTCTAGCTTATTTAGGTAACAAAGACTGTTAATGATAAAGCAAGTGCTAGAACAGAGTCTTAACTCTCAGTTAAGACAGAGAGTGCCCAGGGGTGTCTGGGTGGATCATTTGGTTAAGAGGCTAACTTCGGCTCAGGTCTTGATCTCACGATTTGTGAGTTTGAGCCCTGCATGAGGCTCTCTGCTGTCAGCATGGAGCCTGCTTCAGATTCTCTGTCCCCCCTGCTTGGGATCTCTCTTTTTCTCAAAAATAAATAAAAAACATTATTTTAATATTTTTAATAAATTAATATTTATCATTTATGAGTTAATAAATTTAACATTTAATAAATATAAAAAAAAAGACAGATTGCCTGATGGTATATGTGACAAAAGAATGACCGTTAAGTCCTACTATCTCATTTTGACAGCATGTGGCAGCATAAACCTAGAGAAAAACTTTCTACAAAGCACTTGTCTATGTAGTTCCACTTTATATGACACCTTGTAGTAAAGAATATACTTTACCCCAATTAAGGTCTAGTTTTTGGTCATCTCGAAGACCCTGGAATTTCCTGTCTGACAGTAGTATCCCTGAATGGGGCCTCTGACTGCTGAATAGTCTAACAATGCGATTTTTAAAAAATATTTTATTTATTTTTGCTAGATACAGAGAAAGATGAAGCATGAGCAGGGGAGGGGCAGAGAGAGAGAGGGAGAGGGAGACACAGAATCTGAAACAGGCTCCAGGCCCTGAGCTGTCAGTACAGAGCCTGAGCGGGGCTTGGACCCACAAACTGTGAGATCATGACCTGAGCCAAAATTGGACACCCAACCAACTGAGCCACCCAGACGCCCCAACAATGTGATTTATGAAGGGGACTTTGGAATATGTTATATCAGTTCCAACCTCTAGTGGAACTGGAAGCTCAAGATTAGCTATATGGGCAGTATGTAACTGGGCCCAAACAAAAACTGTGGACACCAATGTCTTGGGTGAACTTCCTGATTGATAATACTCTGCACACTGTCACACATGGATGTGCTGAGAGTGTAAGGTATCCCTGAGGGCAACGAAAGCTTTGCCTTCGGGATCTTCCCAGACCTTGCTCTATGCTGGTTCTTTCCCTTTAGCTGGTTCTGATTTGTGTACTTTTGCTGTAATAAAACTGAAATTAAACATAGTGCATCGTGACTTGTGTAAGTTATTCTAGCAAATCTGAGTGGGGAGTGGGAATCCCTAAATTTGAAATCAATTGTTAAAAAACGAGAGTGGTCAGGAAACCACTGAACTTGTGGCTGGTATCTGAAGTGAGGGCAGCCCTAGGGAATACTGTGGCCCTTAGCTTTGAATTTGGCAATATGTAATAATGGATATACATCTTAAATTTAGCATTTTATGGTTAAGTTTTATGCTTTGGGTATTTTACACATTAGTTTGTTCTTGTTTTGCTCTCTGCGATATACACCTAAATATGTCACCCTTCTACATATGCCTTCTATCTGCTTTGCTCATAAATTTATCCTTGTCTTCTCTGCTAGTACCAACTTCTGTAAGTTTGATATCATTTGTTCTACATCCTAATTCTTAAGTCAGTTTTTTATCCTTGTTTTCAATCTCTTTTTCCTTGTTATTTTGAGAATAACATACATGGTGAAGTCCTACAAATATAGACTCTTTAATAGAAGTATAACAAATAGTGCCTCTGCAAAAAAGTAACTGACAAACATAAAACACTTGACACACAGCAGGTACTCAACAAATACGTTTACCTTTGATTTAACCAAATAGTAGGTTAAGATAATCCAAATGCTCTGAGCAAAGAAATTTTAGAAAGGAAATGTCTCATTTGTAAACAATTATAATTTACCAATGCTTCTAATTTTTAAAAATAGAGAACTGTAGAAATAATTCTATTTCAATTAAAGAAACTCAAGAAAGAAACCTAAATGATTTATATGAAACCCACATAAAGAAGAAATTTAATCTGTTCATTCAGGAAAATTTCAGAACAAAACTGAATTTCTCAGAGAGTAAACAATTAAACTAAAAACAAAACAAACTACAGAAAGGCTTAAATTATACCTGATGAAATAATTCCATGTCAATTTCAGCTTCTGACTTCCAAGAGTTTTCATCTGAAATAAAAATAGTAATTTACTAAAATTTTGAAACTTTTTTACTTTGTAACTATTATTTTATCTTTATAACAAAGTATAATGTGTGACAATCTCAGTACCAGTACTATGCCTACTTACCAGAAATATTTTCTTGGAAAATAACTTTAGTTCCTTTCAGAAAGTTCTTGCCGATTAAAAATACTTCTTCCTCTCCTTTCACTGAACAGCTATGCAAGCTTTTCTTTAGGATTTCTGGCACTCCTGCTGGCTGAGCTGTGGGTACACAGAAGCATTCCATAAAAAGAACCGCCAACACGTATTTCTTTTCTAAAATCAACTCAATTATCCAGTTCTAAAGAAGCCATCTTTGTTGACCCCTGAGTTTTACTTCCTTTACTGTGCAAAATAACTTTCACCCTAACAGAAAAAATACAACAACAGAAAGGCCCTATTAATTTTTAGTAATGCTTAAAAGATTTTGTAGGGATGGATTAATGTCTAAGATGAGGTTTTCATTATTATATGTCATCTTTGTTTTCTCATTATGTGAATAATAAAGTTCTAAAATGTGAACTCAGTCATTTTTTGTCTTAATAATATTTTTTAAAAATTCTGTTTAAAAACAAGCTTGTCCCACAATCCTAACCTCAAAAATGTCAGCTATGCTTTGCCATTACAGTACAAGATTTCTGAGGCAATGTGTGCCTCTGAGTGGTACTGATGGTTTCTTTAAGGATCTACACCCAGGACTCAGAGGCCTCATACCAGAAGAACACCTAAAAACAGACTGAATCCAGTTTAGAATAGTTTTTCCTACCAGGGGATGTCCCTAAATTAGGATAACATGAGCTTAAGAAATAAAATGCACTGGTTTTTAAATTTTTAGACTAACTAACCACTGCTAAAATTAACAAGGAAGTTGAGGGGTGCCTGGGTGGCCCAGTCAGTTAAGTGGCTGACTTCAGCTCAGGCCACGATCTCATGGTTTTTGGGTTTGAGCCCTGTGCTGGCCTCTGTGCTGACGGCTCAGCGCCTGGAGCCTGATTGAGATTCTGTGTCTCCCGCTCTCTCTCTCTACCCCTCCCTCACTCGTATTTTGTCTCTCTCTCTCAAAAATAAACAAACATTAAAAAAAAAACAAAAAACACAAAGAAGTTGAAAGGTACTGGGGCACCAGATCTAATGAATTAATTATAATTAGCCTACCAACTTCCTCATGCCAGGATTTCCATAAGAATTTAATAGGTATTGCTTAGCAAAACAGGTTTCAAGGTCTAGTAAATCTGGGAAATATTGGCTTCAAGTTAAATGAACAAAATTAATATTCAATATACACTATAAATAAATATGCAAGAAATGAGTATAGTATACAGTTACTCCAATATATTTTGACTCCAGAAACATTCTTCTTCACTGACACCTAAGAACTGGTTTTCTACCAAAGTACTTTCTGGGATGCTGGTGTTCGCAAATAAATACCAGTTAAGTACTCAAAAAAACTGCTCCCCGGGAGGTTAAGCACTTTGACACAGATTATACAATTTGGTGTTTTAGTAAACCCTCACAACATATGCACTGCAAAGGTAAATATGGCTTGTACAACTCACCAACTTCTAAATTAGTAAGATATTTCACTAAATTTAGGGAAAGTTTTTTTCTTAGACACTTCTATATTTAAATAGTTTTATCTTTATAAAAATATAATATGGGAAATACTTATGTCAAAACTTCACTGCCTCTCTTTCTCTAGGTCCTTCCTCGTAGACAGGCTATAATTCTTGCCCCACTGACATCAGGATTGGCCATGTGCCTTGTTTGTATAATGAAATGTGAACTGAAATAACACGCCAGTTCTAAGGAAAAGCTTTATAAGAACCTCACATGGTTCCACCATTTCCTTTTTTCTTCTGCTACAAAAATGGCAAAGTTCCAGATAAGGGCAGCTCTTCAGCCTGGATCCCACAGTGAAGAAAATGGATCCACTTCCAAACTGCAGTCAATATTATCATAAAGCGAGGGAGAAGTAGAACTATTGTTGAATGCCACTGAATTTTTTTGTTACTGCAACATCATTTAGCCTCACTTATTGATACCAACTAGTAAGTATCCTTATTAAATATTTAAACAGCAAATGACATTTTTAGCAATGTCTAAGAGTTTAAAAGATATTGTGAATGTATATCCATACATATTGCTTAGAACACATAGGATTAATGTATCAAGAGAAAGGAAATGGTTATTGGTCAAACGGTAGCAATTATATATCCCCTTTAAATGAAGAATTAACTAATTTATAGCTCTTTAATGATTATTTTTGAGAGAGACAGAGAGACAGAGAAACAGAGCATGAGCAAAGGAGGGAGGGCAGACAGACAAGGAGACACAGAATCTGAAGCAGGCTCCAGGCTCTGAGCTGTCAGCACAGAACTCAACAAGGGCTTGAACCCACAAAACGTGAGAACACGACCTGAGCCAAAGTCGGATACTTAATGGACTGAGTTGCCCAGGTGCCCCTAATTTATAGCTTTTTAGAGTAACTTTGGAACTAGATATTTGTTTTGAAAGGACATTAAAAAATACTAAATATTATTTTGAGTAGAAAACAATGAGAGGTGAAAAATTATCTGAACACGTTGTATTAACAAAATGAATGGAAAGTCTATAATCTTTTCCCCCATTTTCAAATACTATGTGGAAATTCCTCTTCAGTAGTGCTTATCAAAACTTTTTTTCACTATCTCATTTTTTTCCTTTTATGTATTAAGGTCATTAGATGGCCAAATGAGGCTTCTTTGAAGGTACAATGTGTATATATCTTCTACATACTTTTATTTACATTACACAAAGAACTAGTCTGTTACTGTTCAAGATAATTTAACTTTTAAATTTTGACCTTAAAAGGTCTTTTCTATTAAAAAGTTTAATGGTTACCTAACAGCCCAGCCACCATACTAAACACAAGTAAAGTCAGTATTATTTAAGCATTAACTGTTTTATTTTTAAGTAATTAGTAAACCAGTTCTTCAAAGTGATCACACTGCTTTAAAAATTATAACACAAAAAAGCAGCCACTTTCTGGTATTACAAAAACGATGTGCTTCTAGGTGCTTATCAAATAGTAGCCTCAAAAATAAAGTTGAAATGGAAAGAGCCTAAGTGTCCATCAACAGACGAATGGATCAAGAAGATGTGGTTTATCTATACCATGGAATACTACATGGCAATGAGAAAGAATGAAATCTGGCCATGTGTAGCAACATGGATGGACCTTGACAGTGTTATGCTGAGCGAAATAAGTCAGGCAGAGAAGGACAAATATCATATGTTTGCACGTATAGGAGGATTAGGAGGAACTTGACGGAGGACCATGGGGAAGAAGAAGGGGGGAAATGGTGGGGGAAAGGGAGAGAGGCAAAACATGAGAGACTCTTGAATGCTGACAAAAACTGAGGACTGATGGATGTGGGGGGGAGGAAGGATGAGCATGGAGGAGGACACTTGTGGGGATGAGCACTGAGTGTTATGTGGAAACTAATTTGACAATAAACTATTTGTAAAAAAAAAAAAAAAAAGTTGAAAAAGGGCACCTGGCTGGTTCAGTCAGGTAAGTGTCTGACTGGTTCAGTCAGGTAAGTGTCGGCTCAGGTTAGTTTGTGAGTTCGAGGCTTGCATTGGAATCTGTGCTGATAGCTCAGAGCCTGGAACCTGCTTTGGATTCTCTGTCTCCCTCTCTCTGCTCCTCACACTGTCTCTCTCTCTCTCTCAAAAATGAGTATTACATTAAGAAAATAAATAAAGCTGAAAAAATTAACGAATATCTGAATACTGAAAAACAACAAAGCAAGTGTTTCAAAGTGCCAAAAGAATTAGTAAAGTTTTTTAATAATGTCTCTGAAAAGATGGAAAAGTTTACTCAATGATATTACCCTTTTCCTAAAGTTGTGGCATACACAGAAACGGGTGAGGTGGAAACTTGTTAAATTCAGTCAGATTTAATACAATAAGCATAATAAGATAAAATCCAATATACGTTATAGTGAAGAAAGCTATTTCTTCTTACCTTGTGTATTTAAAAAATTAGTACTGGGGGTGGATACTAAAAAAGTATGCAAACTGATACTCTTAGTTTGATCTAGTATCACCAAATAATATAAACAATATAGCAAAACAAAAAAAAATATGTATCCCTGTATTGTCTGGAGAAATAAAAATATGTCAAGAATGTAAAAGGGGATAATTCTTCTATCCCCTTAAAAACAAACAAACAAACAAAAACAGACAATGGATCCAAAGGTCATTGTTAAACCAACAATTAGAAGCAGGACTTCTTTTTCAACATCACAAAGCACATAAATTCTGGCAATAGCCTTTCTTTCCACTGAGTGTTTCTAGTTGGAAGACGAAGTGTCTGTTTCCTCTCCTTCCTTCCAACTCTATCACCTTTTGGCCCCTCTTTCTTTTTACCTCCCTCTTATCTTCCTGTTTCCTTCTACCTCCCATTCCAATTCTAACCCTTCTTACTAACCAATTTCCTTTTCACCCCTCTTTTTGCTCCAATTGCTCAAACCTGCCAAAAAGGTTATATTCATGGAAATAAACATAAACCAAAAACCCATAATGGAACATTCTTATTTTTAATTTTTAAAATAAAAATATTTTTGGGTCCTTTGTTTCACTGTGTATTATTTATATGTTTACCTCTTCTTTTCCCTCATATCTCACTCCAGAGCCTAAGTGCAAGCCTCAAGCTTCCTAAAGTGGTCAGGTTAAAATTCAAATTCTTGGGGCACCTGGGTGGCTCAGTCGGTTGAGCATCTGACTTCGGCTCAGGTCATGATCTCACGGTTCGTGGGTTCGAGCCCTGCGTCGAGCTCTGTGCTAACAGCTAGCTCAGAGACTGGAGCCTGCTTTAGATTCTGTGTCTCCCTCTTTCTCTGACCCTCCCCTACTCACGTTGTCTCTCTCCCTCAGAAAAAAATAAAAAAGCATAAAAAAAATTCAAATTCTTTAGCTCAACACACAAGTCTTTATAAAGGAGATCTTGCCTAGCTCTACTAGCTTCAAATCTTACTACTTCTTCATAATATCTTTTTATTCCAATCATATCAAACTCTTCATCTAAACTCCGTCCTGCCTGGCTTACTTCTACTTGTCCTTCTAGATACTTAACAAGTGTTACCACCTCCAAACAAGATGTTCTTTCCTAATGTTTCCATTGTACCCTATTGATGCATCTATTGTTGCCTGTTTCTTTCTTTTTTTTTTTTTAAGAGAGCACATGCTCTTGAACATAGGCTCACTCTTCAGTATAGATATTCAAGTAAAATCCCCCAATACGAACTGAAATCTACTTTCTAAATTCATAAAGTATAAATTACACAACATAAATCTCCTAGATAGAGGAAAGAGTTCACTAATACAATCTCATTCTGTAATGACAGCCCTAACCATCCAGAGGCCATGACTAGGATGAAATGAATTGTTCAAACTTGGTTTCAGTACTGTAATTTTAAGTGATTATAATGGCAATATAGCATAGTGGCTAAAAGAGGCTGTGAATCCTGGTCTTACTATTTACTAGCTATGTGACCTTTGGGAAGTTATTTAATTTCTCTAAGTCTTAGTTTCATCAACTGTAGAGTGGAATCTATATAAGGTAATGGAGAGGAGGAAATGATACAATGCTTATAAAGTGTTTAACAAAAACCCCAGCATATAGTCAGAGTTCAAAGCATGTTAACTTTTATCAGTAGCTGTATATCCCTTCCACTGTGTGCTGCTGCTTCTAAGGGCCGTCATATCTACCCCCGACACAGCCTCCCTGAGAGATATACTTTTTGAAATATGGACATATATTATCCTTAATAGTGATAATTAACAAATGATAATAATTACAGATGAAATATTTCAGAAAATCATGTTTTCTATTTCTTTTGTATTCTCTAATACCTTTAGCTGGATATATTTATACCTTAACAATACCTTAAACAGAAAATGAAGAAATGACTAAACAAACTAATGAAAAAAAGAGCAAATGAGTAAATAAAGTTGGCAACTATTTTCCAGTCTCCACTAAAGTCGTATGATCTGAAATATTTAGCATCTCCTGGCTCTGGCCTCCAGGAGAGCGGCTATGGTCACGCTCAAAGTAGTAGATCACATTAAAAAAAAAAAAACCCTGAATATATGCCACTAAAATTGGAACTGCATCCTAGGAAGATTCAAGTTGGAACATATCACATATTATAGTAAATCCAAAATTGGAGAACCCCAATGAAAAAAGCTTAAGAACTCAATAAACCATCTACAGACTATTTATTTTGTCCCTATCTAAATACAATAGAATGGACATGGAATATATAACCTGTAAAAGCAGTCTATTTATAATTGCACATCACCCAGAAATAGCCTAAAAAATACCAGTATCAAAACAAATTTGTTATAATAACAAAACATAGAGAAATCCAACTGAGCTCTCTTGAGATCAGAAAGACATTTTAATACTTTTAAAAAATTAGAGTGCTTGCTAAGCTAAAGTATGGCTATAAACACTTTTGAGGTAAATTAAAAGAAAGGGAAAATAAGATTTACAAAGGATGAATAATATGACGAAACAAAAATACAATTACAAAGGCTCTGTAACTGTCCTAGGGGTAGCAAGGTCATAGTACCCAAAACAACCCAACAGGAAATTCAACTGAATGGAGCAGAGTCTATTCTGCTCTTCGGAATTCGGGTATAAATTACAATGAAGCAATGCCAAAGAAAATTAAACTCAATGAAAATCTTTTTTTTTTTTTTAATATTTTTATTTATTTCTAGGAGAGAGAGAGAGAGACAGCGTGAGCAGGGGAGGGTGAGAGAGAGAGGGAGTCACAGACTGAAACAGGCTCCAGGCTCTGAGCTGGCAGTCAGCACAGAGCCCGACGCGGGGCTCGAACCCACGAACCGCGAGATCATGACCTAAGCGAAAGTTGGACGCTTAACCGACTAAGCCACCCAGGCGCCCCCAATGAAAATCTTCTTAAGTGATATATAAAGGAAAAAATTTTCTATTTATCACTTGTAATAATACTCATTATGGGAAAGTAGAATATACTGTAAGGCACATACAACAATATGATTAAACACACACACACACACACACACACACACACACACACGTCATTTACTTCCTATGCCAAGATTAGCAAAATAAGAATTTCGATTCCCACTTCTGAAAACTATACTTCAATGCTCTAATTTGTAATCAGAACTCCAACTGCTGTATTTTACAAAGTTCTACTTACCTGAATGTTTCTTATGTTCTAATACAAAATAGACTTAGGATCACAGCAATTTATCACACAATGCAGGTACTGCAAAAAAATCCTTTGGCTTTGCAATTTACCTCAGGTAAACCATTCAAAGCACTTTTAAAAAAAGTTAAAAAAAATTTTTTTTTCATTTTAAGTAGGCTCCACATCCAATATGAGGCTTAAACTCATGACCCTGAGATCAAGAGTCACATGCTCTAGGGGTGCCTGGGTGGCTCAGTCAGTTAAGCATCCAACTTCGGCTCAGGTCATGATCTCACACAGTTTGTGGGTTCGAGCCCTGCGTCGGGCTCTGTGCTGACAGCTAGCTCAGAGCCTGGAGCCTGCTTCAGATTCCGTGTCTCCTTCTCTCTCTGACCGTCCCCTGCTCACACTGTCTCTCTCTCTCTCAGAAATAAATAAAACATTAAAAAAAATTAAAGAAAAATAAAAAAGAGTCACATGCTCTAGCATCTGAGCCAGCCAGGTGTTCCCTCAAATTACCTTTAAAATTAGTATGGGATAATAATAAGGAACTACAAAATACTACTTATCTTTTCAACTTTACTTGCAATTATCCCTGTGTAGTCTAGAAAATCTGACTACAACTTTCAAAATGCTTCAAATTTTGCATGATTACAAGTTACAGTCTATGAAACATCGGAAATTTAGCAATGCCTAAAAATTAATAGAAAACAAAACAAAACCCTTGATATAGATTTTCTTACTTACTACATAAAATTGGAGAAGAGGGTGTTTGCAGTGTCAAAGTGGAGCCATCTTTCCTTGTGATATTAACTCTAAAAACCAATCTGGCACGAGTGCTTTTTTTCTTGGAACCAGCAATTCCTATTCTGGCTTCAACGTCAGCATTCCTCAATTTCAATATCCCTACGCAGTCCACCCTAACACAGAAAAAAATACATTAACCAATATTTCCTGTTATATAAACAGCATAATATTCTTAACCAAGTAAGTTTCTTTTAACAAAATTTGCTAATTATTAATGTTTTGAATATGTAATACAATCTTAAGATTCCAAATTCAAAAAATACAGAAGGATAAATTCTCAATATTAATAATTTTTTAATCTTGACAACTTTTCATTTACAATAATAATGTAAAAATAGTAAAGTAAAATCACTATTCAAAATCTGAACATAAGTAATAGTTTATAAGAGATTCTTTTGCCATTTTTTTTGAGAGATAAAGAGAGAGTGTGCAAGCAGGGGAGGTGCAGAAAGAGAGGGAGAAAGAATGTCAAGTAGGCTCCACACCCAGCACAGAGCCCCACATATGCCTGATCTCACAACCACGAGATAAAGCCAAAATCAAGAGCCTTATACTTAACCGACTGAGCTACCTAAGCACCCTAGCCCATTTTTAAAATTTTATTTTAATTGATTAAAGTATGCTCAACATGGGGCTCAAACTCATGACCCTGAGATTAAGAGTCATATAGTCTACAAACTAGGCCAGCCAGGTGCCCCAATTGCTACTTTTAGAATATAAATGGGGGTGCCTGGGTGACTCTAGGTTAAGTATCCAACTCTGGCTCAGGTCATAATATTGGGTTCTTGAGTTCAAGCCCCACATTGGGCTCTGTGCTGGTGGTGTGGAACCTGCTTGGGATTCATTCCCCCCACCCTGCCCCTTCCCCATTTGCATGCTCTTCCTCGCTCTCAAAATAAATAAACTTGAAATAAATAAATAAATAGATAGATGGATAGATAAATGTAGCCTCTTTATTTTTGCAGCTAATTCAGATATTAAAATAGAAGCAATGAATTTTACTTAAAGAAAAAAAAAAAACTAGCACAAACTGTCCCCAAAAGAATGAAACACTACATAGCCATTAAAATACATGCTATAAAATGTTTACTATATGGAAAATGCTGATGGTAACTGAAAGCAAGGTCATAAAACAGTAGGTACAGTATTATTTCTATTTTATCAGAAAAAAAGGATGGAAAGATACATAACAAAACAGTGGTTATTTTGGGGAAGTTGGCATTTCAGAGGTATGTTCTTAGCTTTTTATTATTATTATTATTAATTTTTATTCATTTTTTATTTTTCTGTATTTTCAACTTATAAAGATACGTACTATTTTTATAATCAGTAACTCCCTTCCTTTCTTCCACTACATACATTTTTATAATTTTCAAAAGTTAAGAAACAAGTCTACTATTTTTCAAAAATTTTCTTTTCCAATTAACCTCTTATATTCAAAATGGCTTTCAAAAGGAAACTGAAAACTAAACACAGAAATGGCATTAGCTTTCCAATACAAATAATTACAACATAAGTCTACCTCTTATCAATATATATGTTGCTGTTATGGTTCAACTTTAGGATAAAAATCCTTAACAAAGGCTTAAGAAAAAAAATTTTTTTAATATAGCTTATTGTCAAATTGGTTTCCATACAACATCCAGTGCTTGTCCCAGCAAGTGCCCTTGTTAACGTCCATCACCCATTTTCCCCTCTCCCCTACCTCAGTTTGTTCTCAGTATTTAAGAGTATCTCATGATTTGCCTCACTCGAAAAAAAATTTTTTTAAATTTAAATCATTAACACTGCTAATATTTTTTAGGCAATGAAAATGCATATGATGGAAAAAAAACATATTCCTAGTACATATTCTTCTTTAATATAGGAAAATAAAAATAGAAGGTGAATTTAAAACACCAACATACTTTTTCAAATCAAGATGGGTCAAGGTACCATGAATGGTCACAAAGGTAAATATTAAGAATTTAGGAGAGCAAATCAAATTGTAGTTTTTATTTTTAATGTTACTTTTATTAATCCTAACAAATCAGTCCATATTATTTCCAAAAAAGCCATTATTCCACCTGGCTTTTATTTCCTTGTCCTTCATCATGGGAATTCTATGGCAAAGGGCAAAAGAGTTCATTCTGACCAATTACCATTCTACATTAATCTATTTTTATATTTGTTATGTTCAAAACATTTTAATAAAATATTCAAAATATTTTTTTTACATTAGAAGCTAAAAATTTTTCCTGGCCACTGCAAAAGTGTAATGTATACTGAAAAAATTTTTACTAAGTACTTACGCCAGTGTCATGTTGTTGCTTGGATCAAGGCCAACTTCTATAACAGTAGTGCCTTCAATGTCCACTTCTTTACAGGGAGTTGTATTTCGCCCAGTTACCCTGCAGGCCTGATAAAATCCATGTGGTTTCACTCGACCAGAGTCATTGCCCACAAACACTTGCAACACTACTGGCTCATTATGGCCCTCCAGCTGCAGTGAGATAACATGGAACATAAACTCAAATAAGCCTTTCAAATAGTCTAATTGTTAAATTAAACATTTAAAGCCAAGTTCTACCTTTATAACTGGATAACAATAAAGAAATGATTTAAATCCTCAAGAAAACCAAAAGGAAAATATTTTCATAAAAAGGAGAGTTGGCTAAGTTTTTGCAGGAAATCATAAGTTTTAAATCTATAATAATCACATTTTAATTAAAATGTTATATATTTAATGATAAGTTGTCATTTATAATTAATTTGTACAACCGGATGCAAATGAATACACAGTCCTTTAGGTATTTATAGATTTATGGACTGCCAAGCATGTGAGTTAGTCAAAATTTACCACCACTGCTAACAGAAAATTCACTAAACTATGTTAGTGGCATCATTATCATCATCATCAAATGTGTACACATACTGAATTTTTACTCTTAAAGCTATTTGAATAGAAAAGTATTTGAAGGGGCGCCTGGGTGGCTTAGTCGGTTAAGCGTCCGACTTTCGCTTGGGTCATGATCTCGCGGTTCGTGGGTTCGAGCCCCGCGTCGGGCTCTGTGCTGACTGCCAGCTCAGAGCCTGGAGCCTGTTTCAGTCTGTGACTCCCTCTCTCTCTGACCCTCCCCTGCTCATGCTGTCTCTATCTCTCTCCTAGAAATAAATAAATAAAAAAAAAAAAAAAATTAAAAAAAAAAAAAAAGTATTTGAAGTGCAACTATATAAATAATAAGGAAATATAGCTCATTGGCATAGATTAGATATATACATACAACATCATGAAATTCTGGGCCAAAATATCATGGTGTGAAAAAGTGTTAGTTCAACCCAGGATCCATGGATCCTTATAGGGTCTCTAACAAGTTTTCATAAATTATAATCCAATGCTGATTTTTGTTTAGGTTTATAGTTAAATACTGAAGCTACTAATTTAGAATGTATAAAATCACAAAATAGCTTGTACAATGTACACCAAAGTACTTTAAAAGATTCATATAAATCTTTTTTGTAACCATATAGCAATATCTCTGTGAAATGATATAAGGGAAATAAGTAGACAAATGAGCAATCCACCTAAACTGTTAGCAGTACCTAGAAGGGTGTCTGGCACAGAAAGAGGTGCATATTTGTTGAATGAATGAACAAACGTTAAAGGTCAAGTCACTCCCTATCACAGGCAAGTAATCTAATAATACTTCTGACTAGGGAATACTTAAAGCATAACTTAAAGTCAGAGCAATTTGGGTTAAAAATACTGACCAAACTATCAAAATGTCTGGTTAGACAAATATTTATAAAAAGCGTAACTTAAATTTCTCATTTACCTATTATTTCTCCCGAGTTTAGGGGACTGAGGATGGGTTGGTGTGATGAGTAGCAGACGGATAGGAATAATATTGTACACGGGACTATTAACCACCTCATTAATGGCCATGGATAGGTTTCCTGATCCTAAATTTCTACCATTATTTCATTAAAATTTAAAATGAAAGGCAATCCAAGTAAATACTAAGACATTTACACAAACTGGGTTTAACAAGAATTTACCATGTGACTAGTCAAAATTCCTCCATTAAATGTTTTACAAGGGGGTAGAAACACTTGTTAAACATCCCCCACTCACTTTTTTTTGGCTTATCTTCAAAGAGAAATATTCTTTGTAACAAAGTTTCCCAGGGGCTGAAATTTAAGGCCCCTTTTTTCTTTTAGTCTAAATTCTTAAAAGATGAAAAATCAGTTGATATCCTACTTCTCAAACTGAAGATTTGAATTATATATCAACAAATTCTTTTCTGAGATGCATAGTCCTGATTTCTTTAGCCATCTCAAAAACCTTATTTTCCGAGTCCACAATAATTTCTATAATATTTCCTTGAATTTACTTCAAAATTTCTTCTTAAATATTAAGTTTGGGAAGAACTGAATATAATTGCTACCAATGTCAAATCTAAGGGGTACATAATTCATAATTTCCAAATATTATTGACAACACATTCTCACCTACCCTTTCATCTAAATTAAAATTCAAATTAAAGTAACAATACTGGGCTTATTCAGTCAGATTTGCTTTAATTTCCATTATATATGGTAATTCCACCATCTATTTTAGGCAGCTTTTGCTAGCTCAAAACAAAATGACTAGTAAGAAAACTGGTGAAAATTCTTTGTACATTGCTAAATAAAATAAGTACCTTGACGGTAGGAAAGCCTTGCTGTGTTCTATCCTTTACTGAGCCACGGCTACCCTCAGTCAGGTACCGAGCTCGATGCTGGGTCTCAGGCTGTACAACTATCTTCAGCTCCTTTCCCTCACTTTTAACAGGATACTGTCCACACAACATAGGGCTCTTCTTTACTCCACTGCCTTTTTGGTTTTCCAATGTTCTGAGAAGTCAAAGCACAACAAAGAAAACGTATCAAGAAGAGTTTTTTTCCTACAAAAGTCATCTAAGATAAAGGAAGGAACAGAAAAGGCAGTAACATTAAAAACAATGGATAATCCTAACAATAAAATAAAACACAGCCTATGGGAAGATACATTCCATAAGCAAAGTATCTCTTACATTTTTTAAATAAAATTTAACCATACAGGGCAAAAATAAAGAAAGTAAATTGGACAGGGAAGACAAAGAATACATATGTGTGGTAGGAGGAAGGGAGGAAGACTGAATGTCATGAACAGGGGATAACAGGTAAGAGAATAGCTAATGTCACTATAACCTTTTACAATGTACTTCAGTCAAAACAAACTTAAAAAATTACATATAGATGTGAGTGTAATATAAAGCTACAAGATAAACTACCATTATTTTAAAATCAGATTTACAATGCAAAAGAAAAGGGGGGTAGCAAATAGAAATGAAAGGCCTTAAAAAAACAATCTAAAGTACATGTAGCATGTATTTTTTTAGATATCATTTTCAGTATAATTTTTCTGAATAAAATTGTAATAAAATCAATGATCCAATTTTATTGGGAAATCAAGTTTGCTCTAAACAATCTTTCCTAGAAGTATAATTTTTCACAGTATTTTTATTTGTGATTAAATAATTAAAGCCATTAGCATATAAAATCTTTATAATCTGGCCTTTACAGACAGGCAATCTACTTTTATTTTTAATTTCTGAGAGAGAGAGAGAGGCAGCGTGAGTAGGGGAGGGTCAGAGAGAGGGAGACACAGAATCTGAAACAGGCTCCAGGTTCTGAGCTAGCTGTCAGCACAGAGCCCGACATGGGGCTTGAACCCATGAACCGTGAGATCATGACCTGAGCCGAAGTCAGATGCTTAACCGAATGAGCCACCCAGGCGCCCCAGCAATCTATTTTTTAACATTGTATTTCTAATATTTATTTGTTTATCATGCATTTGCTATGTGGAATGTATGTTCAAAGAAAAATATTTCAAATGGTGGTTAGGACTTTAGGTCAACACATTTAATCTGAAGCACTGCAGATATGTGATAAAATAAACAGAAAATAATATATTAATTTTAAAATAGATTTAAAATTATCCATGTACATTTTAAAATAGAGTCAGGGCCTATAATGCTTTCTGTATGATTCACATTGAAAATACAGAAGCTAAGAGATGACGATGGACAAAAATCTCCAAAAGCAAACAGGTCCCAGGAGGAAGATTACAATTTCAAACAAAGAAGAACGACAATGGCTAAGAAGCCTTAAACCTGGCTCTAATATTTAACTCTGCATCTCTAACTAAGTTGTTGCCTCTATTATCAATAACAAAAAGAAGAAATGCTGTACTCTCAATGGAACCAGGCACTGGGGTGAGCCTAATAGTGAGGAAAGGGACAGAAGGATGGAGAAGAGAAGGAATGCACAGTAAGACTGACTAAATAAGTGAGAGGGTTCTGAGGGTTAGTACTGTGCTCCATCATCTTCATATTCCCTGAACCTTTCACAATTCCTGAAACTGCAGGTGTTGAAAAAACAGTTGTCATTGAAGGCAAATAGGAAAAAGAAAGAGACAAAGAACGGAAGCAGAATAAAAAGAGTTCCTATAATATCAAGATGAGGAAGACTGGATCCTAACTGGCTAAGGAATGCCATTCATATAAGTTTCACGTAATTAAGTCAAAGATTACCTGTGTAAGTCATTTAAAAGGCCCTGAAAGAATAAATTCTATGAATCAAAGTACTGAGTTGAAACTGGACCAATGGGCAACAAATTTTATTTTTCTGTTGATCATTCTAGGTAGAAATTCAAACATTTGCTCTCAATACAATGTGCAGTCCCTTATATATGAAACTCAAAAATTGTATCATTTTATATCTATTTTAAAATCAAAGCAAAAATATTCACTTAGTGAAATTATATAAAAACAATCCCTAAATATTCATTGAAAAGGACTAAAAAAAAAAAAAAAACACAGTAAAATGCTAATAGCAGTTGTATTGAATGACTAGATTATGGGTTATTTATTTTTTCTATTCTTGTCTGCATGTTTGTAATTAATATCTATTAATTTTAAAATAGAAAAGGGAACACTTTAGTTTGAAATATAAGGAAATTTTAGCATATCAATGAATTTGGCAAGATACAGGTTTTATATTCACTTATGCTAAGCTAGTATTTATGGGAGTAAACAGATGAAAACAAGTTTTATTATTTTTTAGTAAAACAAAATATTTCATTTGGGATGAAGAATGATGAATGAGCTGACCAAGTATACACATTATGCCTTAAAGAATAGTCCATGTAACTAAACAATTTCTGAAATGATACTTTTAAAAGCCCTTAAAAGTACTTTTATTCTCTAAGGCTTAAATGTAAAGATGGAATACATATATATTTAGATCTTCAGACATGTAAAACAATGAAAATGTCAACTCTCAGCCAAAAAGTCACTGAAATTAGTAATTTTTAAGGCATAATGGCTTACAGTTAATCATATGGGATTTTACTTTTAAATGATATCTAAAAAATTAAGTCCTCTGTCTTGGTATTTTCTATTCAGAAGTCTTCATTCACATGTCATTCTAATTCCTTTGTGTTACATATCCTTCTAATTGTCTGTCACAAAAACATAATTTTCACTACAAAATGCCTAAAAGGAGTTTCACATCACATTGTATCTTAATTTTCAGGACTATCTAGAAGAGACATAGAACTACTGATTCTCAAGACATTTTTAGTTGAAGAATTTAAGAACATGGCTAGAAATTTACTGCATAGTTCCTTTTTAAATGATTTTGCTTTTTAATAAACTATTTTATATAACATTTTAATTATACAAAAATGCTATTTCCATTTTGGAAATCAACAAACTGCTGTTTACAACATATTTGAGAGTACATTTCCTACACTTTAGTATTATATAAATTGTAATCTATGGCACATTATTAGATCTAAGGCTATAGATACCTTATCCCTCATCCCTCAAAAGATCTCTGAATTTCTTTCACGTTTCTAACGCCTTTCTTGTTGAAGAATAAGGGCTTCAGCTTGAGATCCTCTTAATAACTGCTTTCAAAAGCCTGTTTTTCAATATATTTACAAATTGCTTTATCCTTTCCTTGCTATAGTTCTTATAAATTCAAAATTTAAACTTTCTCCATCACTTCAATTTGCTAGTGTCAAATATTTTTCCATTACCTAAGAAGCTGGACATTTCTTCTGCTGCCTGATGAGTTTCTGTTCCATGAATTATTTCATGAGAGATTTTGTCTCGACAAATGTTATTATACTTTCCCTGGGTAACCTCATCATTTCTAAGATATATCTATCATACAAAAGCAGAAGCAGAAAAAATGTAGGTCAAGATACCTCTTAATAGAAAATGCAAATGATATGTGTTGACTAACCCTACATCAAAATTCTATTTGTTCTTCATTTGGACCTTTAATATTTACTTCACTATAAAAATAAAATCTCTCTTCTGGAACTTAAGAAAAGAACCTTTTGCATTGAAACCCTAATAAATGCATAAGCATATTTAGTGACAGATATACATAAGCCTTTTAAATCTGTGCTACTACGTTTCAGAGCATTATTCTATAGCTACTACTTCTACAAATATGTTCTGAAATTAGCTTTGCTAACAATAACACTTTAGGAAAAGGTATATCTTGTTTTCTTTTAGATAATTTTCTAATCTGGACTTCCTAAAAAGAAAAAAACATTTAAATGTTTATATTTAACTACATGACCCCAAAAGGATGTTAAAGGAGAGCAGAGAAGAAACTAGTATAGAATAATTATGCTAATGGTAGATATTACTTAAAAATGTACTGAGAGAACATTTAAGAACAAGTTTAATACACATTAAGAATATTCTCTATAATACTTAACCAATTACTAACTTAAAAGGTAAGAATGATGTCATCAAGTAGTAAACCAACTAAAAGCTTCCGCATCATTCTTTTTAGCAACCTGAAATTGTAGGAGATTCTGGGTCAACTAAAGGACCATAATCTGCCTCCCAAAAAAGTAATCTCTTAAAATCCATTGAATTAAATTTTGTTAAATTATACTGAATGTAATAGGAAAATGTAACTTAAAAGGTCTAGCAATTAAATATGAGAAGTACTAAAAGAATTAAAAAGTTAAAAATAAGTCATAGCATTCTATACTATAGCAATAAACATTCTATAATATAGCCATTGAAATATATTTGTTTGCAAATATATTTATAGTGAGTGCTGTGAACTTGCAGAGAGGAATGAAAACTCAAATATGTACCATGATCCTGTTCTATCATTGCTTCCAATACATAAACCCAGAATCACAGGGGAAAAAAATCAGTGATACTTTTTTTTTTAATGTCAAGAGAATGTATTAAAGAAAAAGCTTAAAATAAATATATAAATTGATGTAGTTTTTTTTCTTGTTTTCATCAAATAAAAGAAAAAGTCAAATCCTTACAGAAATGGAAATGGGTTGAACCACATGGGGAGACCACAGGAAAGAATGAAACAAACTAGCCCTTTATGAATGTTTTGAGTTGTTTTAACTACAGCCATTACATTGCTAATTATTTGTCTGAATAAAAATATTTTTAGGTCCTTTAAAATATAAATCCATTTGAAATTTTAAAATTATTTCAAAACATTATTTTCTACTACTTAATCATAACCATAATAATTGCTAAAATCTATTAATATGTTTTCCTCTAGTGAAACTTGGTAATTTTAAGTTCAAATTTTCATGTATTTCCATGATAAAATCAGTATTTGCTTTTATATTCAAACTTAAGCTGAGCAATTACGAAAACTGGGGAATGATTTATTTTTTTTGTTTGTTTTGCACAACGGTGATAGAACTTTAAAAAATGTGAATACCAACCCATTTCCTGCTTTTGAGTTGCCTTTGTTGTCCGTGGTAAGCTGAGAAAGCACATAGTGAGGTGCTTTGGCACTGTCGGCATCAAATATATCCATATTAGATTCTTCACAATCTCGTCGTTTGACCCCCGGCCTCTGCTTTGGATTTCGTTTTCGTGATTTACGAGGTACCTCAGTGTTATCATTGTAGGAACTGGTGCTCATGTTACTGAAGTTGGAGGGGGAATCCTCCATCCACATACTGCAGCTCTGCTCTGATTCCAATCCACACCCCTCATCCTGGCAGGACATCCGACTGTTATCCAGCAAGTCCTCAGGTGGTGGTGAGATGTACAAGACTGTGTGCCTCTTCGGTGTTGATGGATGCTGCTGGACTGTGTTACTGGTTAACTGCTTTTCACTTACCCCTCTGTTACTTACCCCCAAGGCTGAGGAGCAGCTCTCCACTTGCATAGCCTTGCTGTCGGTGACTGAGGTAGAATAAATGGTAGGGCTGGAAGAGGTGGTAAAGGAGCTGCAAGCACCGCCCATGGAGGAAGAGGAGGGAGCTGAAGAAGCATCTGCGGTGTACAATTTAAGAGTAAATACACTATACATGTTTTCACCTATGCTGGCTAGCAGTCCCATTGAAAATGTGATTTGTGAACTGATTGTTTTTCCCCAAAATGAATAGTTGGAATTTGGTTAAGTTTTAGAATATAAATGCTTCAAGCAATACAAAGCCTAAAAAATGCAATTTAAAAAAATGCCCAAATAGCAATATTTTACTTGTGTTATAATTGATAGATTTTTAAAAATCTAATTTAATGTTTAAAGCTGTAAAGCAAGAACAAAGCTTTTATTGCCTCAGCTGGATATTCTGTTGAATTTTAATCATTAAAAATAATAAAGAAAACCCCAATATGAAATATATGCTTGTGGTCCACATTCAATGCCAATTAAATAATTTATTATAGAATTTGAAAAGTGGGACTGTGCTTAGCCACAAAATATTAAAATAAGTTTCTAACCTATGAAGCAGAGAACTACAGGTCATTTTTAATGCAGACACTCCCTGCTTCAGAGGCAAATCCTGGAATAAAAATATGAGAAAATAAATGAGAAAAGAGCTGCTGATTATTCCAGATATCAATTATAAAATGAGAAATAAATAGAAAAAATATATAATCAACTGAATTGGAGGCAAAATGGAACTGGTACCATCACTATGATTATTGTAAAATCTAGAAATAAAGTGAAGAGTTTGATTTGGAATATGCTGGGCTGTGGAAGATAAGGAAGTTAACCACTGAGGGTATCCACAAATTAGACATGGTAGTTCAAAACCATGATCTCTAAAATAAATCCATCCTTTATGGCAGAATGAAAAGCAGAGTAAGGACTGATTATAGGATGGATTTTTCCTATAATTTTCAATTAATTATACACTCAAGCAATTTGGTTACCACTATCCATTTCCTCTCTCTTTAAAGGGCCTGCTTGATTTTAACCGTTTAGGGAACTTCTTAATATGAGTGACAGTAACTTTTACTGAATGAAGTCTAACAAAAAAGAGTTAAACAAACAAAAAAACCTCTAGTCCTGGGGAAGGTTTTTTTGTAAAACCCACTTATTTATTACATCTAGCAAAAAAGACTTAAGTAGAGCTTTTCAAAACATGTGGCAACTGGCAGAACAGCTTGTTGAAAAATACTACTACTTTAACCCTTAACAGGACAACCTCAGAAGTACACTAATAATGTTAAGGTTGGAAGTTGTCAGTTCTAAAATTTTAGAAATACCATTTGATCCTGTGTAGGATATGGAAAAGTTAATAATCATACACACACAAAACTAAAAATACAGAGAACTAAAATATATGTTTAAAGCTAAAATTAGTTTTTATCTGTAGCCAAGTATGCCACTGTGTTAAAGTGGTAGGATAAAACTTAAAACTGTGATGGGAAGTTATTGGAATTGCAACATTCTTATCAATTATGATGTAAAGAGTGAAATGTTAAGAATGCCAGTATTTTGATAATCAAAAGACAAGTGCTAAAGATTGTTCTTAAAATCACAAACCAGAACACTTAAATTATTTAAAATCACTAAATTCACCCATAATTTTTCTCTGCTATCAAGGCTGAAGAGCACAGTAATTAACATTAGCCATTAATGTGATCTACATAATGCCACATGATAATATTTTCCCAACTACCAGAAGTCAAAGAACCTAGAGCAATAAGATGATACCAGTTCCATTTTCCAGTTTGTATCCTTGTCAAATGCAGTAGCTGAAATTGGAAAATTCAGTCACTTTAAACTGCATTCCAATTTAAAGAAAAATTTATCAATTTTGTATCATGCATTAATGCAATGTTTTCTTAGTAAATAAATATTTTAAAAGATTTGCAAAAACTACAAAATCTAGATGCTAATGTCAGTGATAGTTTAGGAGCTGATTTGTAGCCACTTTGGGTTTAAATTAACAAGTTTTTCCCTTGTTTTTTTTTAAAAAAATACTATAAAAATCATTTAAAAAATAGAAAAGGTATTATGTATAACATTCCTCCATCTGTTCCAACTATTGGCAAAATTGAAACTACATTTGTGTGTGTGTAAAAGCCTCTGTTCTTCATCTTCAGAGAAATAAAAGTATGCAGCATGCAGTATTTGCAGTGGAACACACAAAACATGCAGCATGAATGCTGTGAACGTGTATTTCTATGAAGCAGCTTTCCCCCACCACCCCTTTTTGAATCTAAGTACCATGCACATGAGAATGCAGAATATGAACATCTCAGGGATTCCTGTCCATGACAGATGAAAAGTATTGGTGAAAAGCAATCATGAACTAAAAGTAAGTCATGTATATTTATGAATTTAATATGCAAGACATTGCCTAGCATTGCTCTACAGGTATATAGGATTTTATCTTGCAAATCTTATTGAAACAGTCATGGTTATAAAACCCAATTGATAGAATCATACATAAGTTTCTGTTCTGGGACAGGTATGCCAAACTGTGATCTCATACCCTACATAAATTAAAATATTCTATACATTTTCCTTGGACACCTAACATATAATTTTTATATTTTACCTGCAGTTTCCTGGACATACTTATTAAATAAAAAAGTTCATTAGCACAAAACTATAAAACTGAAAACATAAACTGTCAAAAGACAGCAGTAAGCATCCTCTAATTCAAAAACAGTATTACTTTTTAAAGCTATCTCAGTTTGAGCCTAAATTACAAAAATTCTACTCATTTTAAGACTCTAACAAGACAATTTTTTAAAACTATAAAACTCTTTGCAACAATATCAGTGTTACTTTGATGATGATGATAATGGTGTATAAAATCCTTCACATAAAGATGTTACATTCTGGTTAGCAAGATCACCTAAGTGTAATAATGTTGCCAAATGAAAGGGTGAAGTGGAGAACTATGGACCTCTTTAGAACATGGACATCTTAGACCCTTCTAGTATCTAATACAGTGTTTGCATGTATAAAATTAAACTTTATTTTTCTTTAAGTAGGCTCCATGTCCAGGGTAGAGCCCTAAAATGGGGCTTGAAGTCACGACCCTGAGATCAAGACCTGAGCTGTAAAAATTCAACTTTTTTATTAAATTAACTGGAAGCCAGTATTTGATACATATGTTGAATTACATTAAAATTATATTGGCCAACAAATGTACCAGTATGCCCATGATAAAACACATCAGGTTTTTAAAAAATGATGTACTACTCAAAGTGTTTATATTATTATTATAAAGGCATTACCTGATACAGGGAAGGGTTGAGAAGTAACTTAAGAGTTTAAAGGTAACTATTTGCTATTTCTATAAAGCGTGTGCTAATAACTTTCTTTTTCTTTTAAGATTTTATTTTTAAGTAATCTCTACCCGCAATATGGGACTCAAACTCATAACCTCAAGATCAAGAGTTGCATGTTCCACTGACTGAGACAGCCAGGCACACCCCAGTGCTAATAACTTTCTTTCTTTAAACTATATATAAGCTAAATTATCTGCTTGTGAATTAATCCATAAATTTACTAAGAATAAAAAAATCCTTATTATCTATTAAAAATGCATAAATGATATTAAAAACACTTCAGATTTCTAAACACAAATTTCTCATTCCCAAGCAGTCTCGGAAAAACACTAAAAAACATTCCTGAGAATACTCTAAATGTATTTAAAATACCTATAAAGACTTTTCAGTCACTAAATCATTAAATGTCAAGAAACAGGTTAATTGACATTCTGTAGAACTAAAATGCTAATGTAATCTGCCTCATCTATATATTCTTTTTTAAGTTGTTATAAACTAAATATGCTAATTACCCCTATCTTCTTTTTTGGTTTTGAGTCTCCATTTTTATCTGTTAGGAATGTACAGACTATGTTTTTTTTGCCACATATTAAAAATAAAAAACTCCAAAATAAAATAATTTTAATAACTGTTTTTATTTTCTCACTGAGCAGGATAGTCATAACGTATTTCTATTTTATACTGTTATAATTTTATTCATTCTTTAAATCCCTTACCAATCCTTTGTAAAGTTGTGACTGTTTCTTAAATTTTTTTCTTAAACTTATTCTCTTACCTAAGTAACTTGTAAAGAGATTTTTATTATTCATTTTTTTCTCTTACGAAAAAATTATCTTTAAAGCTAGAGGAATTTTATTTTTCTATAACATTTTCTGTGACTAGCGAGCATGGTAAACCAAATGGAAAACCATTTCCTATATTTACTAATCGACACAATCTCAAAACAGTAAATTAATTCTGAAATGTATAAGTATCACACAGTGTTCTATGTCTACATCTAATAATTCTATTATTAGCATGAGTCAATTACTAGACCAAATGCCAGTAATGACGGTGAACTGAAATTACATATTCTTATATGCTTTTAAGAACTGATGGAATCATTAAGGTTCACTATGAATATTCAAAGTAGCTGTGATAAAGAGTGGCAGATAATGCCTTCCTGGATACCCTAGAATTTATAAGTATTATTAATTTGATGAGAAAGATGAAAATGGGACTTTTAAATGCTACCACACATAGAAACTCATATAGATTTTATATATTCCTTGCTTAAACTACATTTTGAAATTAAGAACGATTAGCTCTAGATTTGTGAACCAGAAATTATTTTAATTACCGTATCATTTTAGTACTTAAAATACCATTAAAAAAGAGATGACACTTCATATGGAACTAACTAAACTTTTTACAGAAAGCTCTGAAATTGGAAACATTCTTTAAAGTCCCTAAAAGAAACAAATACCTTTCACTAATGTAAAAGATGTGACAGAAATGACATTTAACTGAGCTTCCAAGATGAAAATGTGATCCTTAGCATTTAAATATGCACATATATTTCATAACTTTCCAGCATCAGGGCAAAATCAGTTGAGCTTCCAAAAAATGTCATTAAAACAAAAGCCGTAAAAATTTGCAAGTGTGCTTAAGTGAACCAATAGTGGAACGGAGAAGGAGTAAACCACTGACTGTTCAGAAAATAATCTTAAAAAACAATCCAGATATCTCTGGTCTAAAACACATATTGTTCAACCTTAATTATCCTTTTTAAGTATTTCATTTTTCTTTCTGGTAACAAGATTTCAAATCTAAACATCTTGCCTGATGAAAGTCACCAGATACAAGGCAAAATTTCAGATCAAAGAAGAAAGATATCAAGAGAAAAAAATTATAAGGCCAACATTCATGTTGCTAAGGGATTGAAAAATCTATAACACACAAAGTGGCTGCAAACCTGCTTTGTCAACACCTTACATGCCAACCTTCGTTTTCTACTTTTCTTCTTCTTCTTCTTATAGTATTAATGTAAAGTTTAAAACTTTACAGAAAGTTTTTAGTTTCAATCAGTATCAATCCACTATTTAGAAACAAAAAAAAGAAAGGAAGGAAGGAAGAAAGAAAGAAAGAAAAAAAAGACTTATGAAGAAGTCTGAAAACGAGACCGACCTATACCCTGGGTGAGATTGGATGGGTTAAGTGTCTCTGGCACTATTTGTCTTCACTATTGACAGACACTGTCACACAACCCACCACACGATGCCTGTCTCTGAATGGCGAAGCTAGAATGCAAGTTAAGTGTATTAATAGAAAAAACAACTAGCATCCCAGCATATAAAATAAGCAATCCAGATTACTTTACCAAAAACAAAAGCAAAAAACAAAAATTGTAGGGTTGATCATTTAATTTACATGTTTAACAATTTCAATTTCCCACTTGTACTTTTCCCACCCAACATAAGTTTACATGCCACAATAAGCAATGTTTTAAAACAAACTTTAAAAAAAATAATCAACATCCAAATAAATGCCATGTGGAAAAATTTCTTATCCAAAATTTCTGTTAACTCATATTCACCAATTTGTTCTCCTGTTTACTAATGCAATCTAATCCATAAGCCAGAATGCTCTCTCTCTCAGATGTTTTCAGGCTGTGCCTTTACCCAAATTCCCTTATAGATAGAAGAGACTACTGACCAATACACTCAACCAGAAAGACTTATCTGTATTTCAACAGCAAAAGACTCTTTTCATTTCTCAGGCCAACTTTCACATACTTCTTTATATACACCTAAGAAAAAGTTACCAGTTTTCACTTTTAAACTACATAAAATGTTTGATCCTAGAGGCTCTATTTAAAAAAATAATTAGCACTGTTGCTGAAGCTAAAATGTTTGTTACTGATTTATTGGAAACCATTTTTTTTTCCCCAGTCCCCATCAGTCAGGATTGTAATACTATACAATAATTATTCTATTTTTAATATAAATTATCCTAAAATAACTATTTTTTACCTTGTCAGAGTGCCATTAATATATTCAGAGAATATTTATTAAAGAATGTTTCCTGAAAAATAAAATGCTTACAAAATTTGTAAGTGTCCTGACATTTATAGCAATGTTTTAAATATATCTTTTGTCTTATTCAACCCTAAGTATCTAAGCACAGTGTAAGATATGTACTAGGTATATATTATCCAATTTGGTTTTAGTTATTTTTATTAAAATATTTTTAAAGTTTATTTATTTTGAGAGAGAGATAGTGTGAGCAGGGAGAGGTGGGGGAGGGGGAGGGAGAGGGAGAGAGACACAGACAGAGAGAGAAAGAGAGAGAGAGAACCCCAAGGAGACTCCACGCTGTCAGTGCAGAGCCCAACATGAGGCTCATGAACCATGAGATCACAACCTGAACTGAAACCAAGAGTTGGACGCTTAACCAACTGAGCCACTAGGCGCCCCTCCAATTTTTTTTTTAATCGTTTCCTGTTGGAAAAGAAAGATACTTTCTATCATCCACTGATTTCAGTACCACTGGTCAGCATCACTGGTGAATAGTGGGTAAAGGGACTAAAGCCCAGAAAGAATCCTTTACTTCAAATAGATTAAACACAAAAGGGAGTACTTATACTAGCTGATAACTATATTTATTAAAAAAAAAAAAAAAAAGGCAATCATTTTACTACTTGAAAGGGAATGTTATGACAAAAACAGAGATCATCACTATATTAACTTAGATAAGAATTAAAGAGAAAAACAGTCTAAAGGATACTATTTGCAGGTCACCTCAATGCTTTATCAAGTAATACATTTTAATATATTTAGATTAAATAATAAAGGTATTCCTGCCAACTCTAGTCCAATGTCTTCACATTTCTTTGTTTTAGACTAGGAGACCAAAACGGGGAAAGAAAATAGTATTTGTATCATTAAAATCTTGTAATTAATCAGGTTTTATATCTGGTCTGTATTAGAGTGGATATTGGATCCAACTGCAGACAAAAGTGTCTAAGCAAAAAATAGAAGGTAAGTCATACATTGCTCTACCAGAAGTTTTAATACCCAGTCATGCAAATGTATCACTTCACTTAAGAAAAAAAAAAAGAAAAAAAGAAAAAAGAGAATTCCAAAAACTCTTAAATAGTCACTTTTAAGAACATCCCTTTGGGAAATGTCTGTTCTTCCTACACTCATCATCTTCTATCAATGTCTCTTTTATATACAGGGTTCCTATTGAGAGAGTGTCAACATGAAAGAATAAGAATGTAAATACCATGTCCCAAGAGTAGCTCTATCTTGGCTGACAGGCAAAATTCAAAATAACCTAAAAAACAGACTGGATGAGAATGGAAAGAAAGCAAAATAAGGTTAAAAATCTTACTTCTATAAAAATAAGATCTATCTTTTTAAACCTTATTAACAAATGAAAGGAGATGCAGGGGCGCCTGGGTGGCTTAGTCGGTTAAGTGTCCGACTTTCGCTTAGGTCATGATCTCGCTGTTCGTGGGTTCGAGCCCCGCGTCGGGCTCTGTGCTGACTGCCAGCTCAGAGCCTGGAGCCTGTTTCAGAGTCTGTGACTCCCTCTCTCTCTGACCCTCCCCTGCTCACGCTGTCTCTCTCTCTCCTAGAAATAAATAAAACATTAAAAAAAATTTAAAAAAAAAAAAGAAAGGAGATATATATGTGGTTTCAAAAGTCAATGTTTACAGAATGATCACTAACTGTCAGGTAATGTTAAGTACTCATATTATAATATGTGTGAGTGTGTGTGTGTGTGATATCTAGATTATGCCTGTATAGGCCTGGCACTGTGAGGTGTTTTCTCATTTATTTTCTGATTTAATTTAATTGACAATAGCACCTTTTCACGAAGGAATGACATGGGGGAAATGAGTTTTACCTCAGGAGGCTAAATACTACCAGTAGACATCTACTTGCATTTATGGATGAAAAGATAATACACCCTCACTTATGCCAAAAATAAATTACCAAGTGTCCTATATATCTCATACCTTTATTACTTTATTATTTTATTTTTTTAAATATTTTTTATTTATTTCTAGGAGAGAGAGAGAGAGAGACAGCGTGAGCAGGGGAGGGTCAGAGAGAGAGGAAGACACAGACTCTGAAATAGGCTCCAGGCTCTGAGCTGGCAGTCAGCACAGAGCCCAACGCGGGGCTCGAACCCACGAACCGCGAGATCATGACCTAAGCGAAAGTCGGACGCTTAACCGACTAAGCCACCCAGGCGCCCCTATTACTTTTTAAAAATGTTTATTTATTTACTTTGACAGAGAAAGAGCGGATGCATGAGAAAGAGCAGGGCAGGGGCAGAGAAAGGGAGACAGAGAATCCCAAGCAGGCTTCATGCTATCAGCACAGAGCTAATGTGGGGCTCGAACTCAGAAACCATGAGATCATGACCTGAGTTGAAATCAAGAGTTGGAAACTAAACTGACTGAAACACCCAGGTGTCCCCCCCTCCCTTATTCCCTTTTTATTTATTTTTTTAGTATATGTGCTGCCAAAGCAAGCACTCTTCATTCCTTTTTAAAAGCATAGTTCAAAATCAAAACCACACTGAGATACCACCTCACGCCAGTCAGAGTGGCTAAAATGAGCAAATCAGAGAACTCTAGATGCTGGCGAGGATGTGGAGAAACGGGCACCCTCCTACACTGTTGGTGGGAATGCAAACTGGTGCAGTCCCTCTGGAAAACAGTGTGGAGGTTCCTCAGGAAACTAACAATAGAACTCCCCTATGACCTAATAATAGCACTGCTAGGAATTTACCCAAGGGATACAGAAATGCTGAGGCATAGGAGCACATGGACCCCAATGTTCATAGCAGCAGTCTCCACAATAACTAAAACATGGAAAGAGCCTAAGTGTCCATCCACGGACGAATGGATCAAGAAGATGTGGTTTATCTATACCATGGAATACTACATGGCAATGAGAAACAATGAAATCTGGCCATGTGTAGCCACATGGATGGACCTTGACGGTGTTATGCTGAGCGAAATAAGTCAGGCAGAGAAGGACAGATACCATATGTTTGCATGTATAGGAGGATTAGGAGGAACTTAACGGAGGACCATGGGGGAGAAGAAGGGGGGAAATAGTGGGGGAGAGGGAGGGAGGCAAACCATAGGGGTGGGGGGAAGGGGGGGAGATGGGCATGGAGGAGGGCACTTGTGGGGATGAGCACTGGGTGTTATATGGAAGCCAACTTGACAATAAACTATTTGTAAGAAAAAAAATAAAAGCATAGTTCATTGGACATTTTGACTTATTATTTTTTTTAACTTTTAAAAAAATAATTTCTACCTTATGTTTTTTTTTAAAGTTTATTTATTTTGAGAGAGGGAGAAAGAGTATGTGTGATCTGGGGAAAGGCAGAGAGAGAGGGAGAGAGAAAGAATCCCAAACAGGCTCCGTACTGTCAGTGTGGAGCCTAATACGGGGTTCAAACCCACAAACCATGACATGAGTCAAAATCAAGAGTCAGACAGATGCTTAACTGACGGAACCACCCAGGTGCCTCATTTTGACTTAATCATCTGCCACATGATATTTTTTACAATATGAAATATTTAAAATTAATACTCATGGTTCCTCGGCTTATATTTTGACAAATGCTAACATTTTACTACATATGATTTTATGTTTAAGAGAAGAAAAGTAACAGAAACAGGTGAAATTTCTTGTTGTATCCTACCCTAAACCATTCTCCTTACTCCTGCTCCAGGTGGAGTACTATTTATACAACTTTTTTATTATTATTTATACTAAGTGTTATAAAACAATTACTTATGGCAATTAGTATGGTAACAATTTTTACTTATATTATCTATCTTATTATATTATCTTACTTATAAGAAAGTAAGCCCACTTCTGTGCATTACTTTGTTAATGTGAAGTTGTACAAAATCCATAGATAGAAACTGTATCTATTTTATATATGTATTTTGTCTATGATAGGTTGAAAATATGTAAGCAGTTATAAAATGCTAATCTACAGGCTCAGGTAATATAAAAATGTGCTTTTTGTATCAGAAACAGACTAAGTCACAATGATTTATAAAGGTGTTGCTAAAAGTTATCAAGAGGACAACAGAAAAGTAAAAATTTAAGGAATAAATCAACAACAAGCTATGTGTACTTTTTGTCAATAATTCATAATACAGTTAGCCTCCTGAGTTGGTAGTTTCCATTATGGCCCAAGTTTGTTTATGCTTTTCATTTTAATAATGCAGATGTTAACATAAATCTATATATACATACATATATATTTCTGTATGTATAAATGTATACATTTAGCTTTACTACATTATTTCAGTAAAAAAAACAGAATAAGGAGTAGAGCTTTTAATTTTTATTTAAAAAAGTTTTTTAATGTTTAATTCTGAGAGAGAAAGAGCAGGAGTGGGGGAGGGGCAGAGAAAGAGGGAGATATAGACTCCGAAGCAGGCTCCAGGCTCTGAACTGTGAGCACAGAGCCCAATGCAGGGCTCAAACCCACGAACTGCAAGATCATGACCTGAGCCAAAGTTGGCCGCTTAACCAAATGAGCTATCTGGGCGCCCTAAGAGGAGTAGAGTTTTTAAACCTATTTGCAATATGTTTGTAACTAGAATCAGACTTCCTTCTGAAGTGGTCTTGTTTTCTAGAAAAAGTAGAAATGGCCAAATGGAATAACCAAGATCAACTCACATTTTAGCTCACCACATCAATATACAGGTTACACAGATGAATCACCTTTCCAGCTAATGAGCTTTGAGTTTAATTTTAAGAACAGTATACTAAATAAATGGCCAAAATTCTGAAATATATTTGCCTAGTTAACCTAGGACACCAATCAAAGACAAGTTTACTCTCAAAATTTATTCAACTCAAGAAAATGCAAATTATATAACTATAAATACTTTCTAACACTAGCAAATAAGTTATAATAAATTCAATGGGCTGTGTAATTCTGTTGTTGTGAATCATTTTTATTAAACTTAATGTTTTTAATTTTTTTCTAGAAATCATATTCCTATTTTTTTTTATTTTGAGAAAGAGAGAGCATGTCTAAGCAGGAGAGAGGGGCAGAGGGAAAGAGAGAGAGAATCTTAAGCAGGCTCCATATTCCCTGCAGAGCCCGAGGCGGGGTGTGATCCTGCAACCCCAGGATCATGATCTCAGCCAAAATCAAGAGTCAGACGCTCAAATGACTAAGCTATCCAGGCGCCCCCATATTCCCATTTTGTAGATCTTGAAACTTTGCAGAGTTCAAGGGGGCTTATAGCATTTCCAGTTCATTATCTTACATACTGCTTAGTCCAGGAACTAAGGTTTCCTTAAGTGAAGTAACAGCACACAATTCCCTGAAGTATAACAACAAGAAGAAAACTTGGACCCCAGCAGGAAAGAAGCGAGAAAGGTATCTTGTGCCTGAAGGATTGAGATATGATGATATGCAAATTGTCTAGCACAATTCCTCTTGCATACTAGGAACTCAAAAAATGGTAACTTACAGTTTCTTTAATTCATTTTTTGTACATTATGCTGTTATGGATGGTTTAGAAATTCCTATGATTTTATTAGATGATTAAGATGTCTGAAACAAATTGAAGCACAGCTATACTTCTTTGATTACAGGACATTAATTTAGCTCTCTAGTGTCCTCTCCTCTAATATAAATAGCACTCAATTAGGTTCTTTCAGTATAGCAAATACCTGTTAGGTACTTGCGATTTATTAACTGTAATGGCACAAAATTCAAAGCACTATTTAATAAGTCTGTCTCTTCCAACAGAAAAGTTTATTATACGGATCACTTCACGTAAAGTTATTAACTAAAATTATAGCCTTTAAAAACCTCTAGTCATCTAACTAGTAGAGATATTCAGCAGATATTTCTATTTACATGCCTAATCTATGTGTATACCTACACATGTTAAAAAGTGTCCTGAGATTGTATTACTTCTACAAGTATTAATATATAATTACTGAAAGTAACAATTTTACAAAAACAAAGAACAAAAGAATCACTAACTCGTTATTCTTAAGATTCTCTGGCTGAATTATAAAACCCATGGTTTGATTAATTCATTGTTTATCTCACAAATTAGGATAAAAAATATAAAGAAACTTGAAACAGTTATCTTAGCAAAGTAAGATTTTGCTATAAACTAATCATCCCAAAATAAAGAAAAAGAGTCTAGGATAGAATAAGAAGATAATCTAATATTTTAAAAGTTTTTTTTAAATTTAATTTTGACAGAAGAGAGAGAGAGTGAGTGTGAGCTAGGGAGGGGCAGAGAGAGAGGGAGACACAGAATCTAACGCAGGCTCTAGGCTCTGGGCTGTCAGCACAGAGCCCAACACGGGGCTCAAACTCACGAACTGTGAGATCATGACCTGGGCTTAAGTCGGACGCTTAACCGACTGAGCCACCCAGATGCTCCCCCCAAAATAATCTAATTTTAAAATGAGGATTAAAGCTTATTGTCCACTTCTGTGAAAAACCTCCTATTTTATTTAAGTAAATCTAAAGATTAAAAACTATAAACATGTAATAAGTAGATTAAGAAAATACTTGATTGGTATGTCTGTTATATACCAAAAAAGCTGTTATTTAAGAAAACTGCCTGCCATATCTCTTTGCAAAAACTCCCTAAACTCTGGTGTAACTGTTTGTTAGTCTTCCTAAAATAATATTTGCATTTTAGTTCTTGAAAACCTATACTATAGGATTCCTCCCAATCCCCCCCTCAAACACACACACAAAAAACAACAAAAAGAATCCTTTCACAATTTGCATTTCTTGAGCAACTTCTTATTTTGCCAAAAATGCCATTAATTCATTTGGATAACTTTTTTGTTAGGAAAATGGCCCCTGTCTTAACTATTGAGAACTTTTAATACTGTTCAGAAGGTCTGTATTTCTAAAACTTATTCATTCACATACTGAATTTCAAACTCTTAACTACCGTTCTAGTGGGACAAAAGCAGAGGTCTTTAAAAAATAAGAAGTACAAACTACAGACTAGTGACTATCAACTACATCTCCCAGATTTTGACACTTGGCCCACAGAAAGGAGAGGAGTGGTTAGAAGTAATCTCTCTTTCTCCCAGCCCCAACTCTGGAACATACCAGGTAAAAAGATGTTACTGATGGGAGTATGTAAAAGTGTGAATACAGGCAGAAAAAGATTTGAGAGATATTCTTTTACTCAGTATTCTGGATTGTGGATTAGCAGCACCAAGTTTACTCATTTCCTCAGTAATGCGTAAAGAGAAAAAAATCTAGATTGGCGAATCTGAGAAACACATTTTTAATAATTAAGTAATAAAGAATGTACATGCCCAGCCTCTAAATTTTAAAATTTAAATTGATTTAGAACTTGTGAAACACAAACCTTTATGGCAGAACTAGAAGTCTGTTCCCACCAGGCCCTCATACCTGATAGCAGCCAATCCGGCTCCTTCAAAACTCTGAAGAATTAACTACATCAAGAGTCATCATTTTTATGCATTTCATATTTAAACAGCAAATGTAGAGATTTAAAAAAAACTCACAGAAGTCTAAATTAATGTTCCTTTCCCTAGATGTCAAGTCTCTTGGTCAGGAAACACTGAGTAACTGATAATTTACTCCAAATCCTTCTCTTTGACAGTTATGTCACTAAACATATTAATATGTTAAATAAAAAAGCAACTCCATAGTGATATATACTAACTGTTTTCCCGATGATAATTACTCTTTAATGTGTAAACTCTCCTACCTATAATGTTAGATGACAAAAACTATTTTACCATTAAGACAGAAGCCTAGAATAAGATTATTATGTTGGTTACTAAATGTAAAGTTATGTAAAAAATTTATAAATGACTTGATTTTTGACCATAGAAACTTTCTGTATGTGAATAGAAGAAAACTGTCAATGTTACCTCCTTACTCTCTTCATCATCTTTATAATGTCAATAACTTCTTGATCTAATAAGAATTTATTACTTCAGAATACTTCCTTTGGTTAATTCTCTTATTTTATGATTTTTCAACTCTTATCTTTCAATTTAATTTATCTGGAGAGGATTTTTTCAAATATATATAGGGAGGGAGGATCAACATTCTATTAGTGATTCATATTCAAGAACTTTCAATATTTATATATAACAACTTGAAATTGAGTTTGGCATTATTTAAAAGGAAGTGTTCTTTTCCAACCTGACAATTTTTCAGCTTTTAAAAGGAACTGGATCTACTGTCAACAGATGTTAAAAAGCACAGAAGAAACAGACTTTTAGTTCTATATAGATTCAACAAGTCTATAAAAAACAATCTCAAAAGATATAAAAGAAATCAGTTAGTCAATTCTACTTGTGGATTTAAAGTGAAATATTTCATTAAAATTGTTTTTCATATTTGATCATCTGATACATTTTTAAGCAATATTTAAAAATTTTAAATTCCAGAAAAAAATATTCCAGAACCCAGTGCATATAAAGTAAAACCAGGTCGTCTTACCAATTTGAATGTTTAAAAGTTCACAATTAAATCCACAGAATCTGTTAGAAAATGTCTGGCAACACATGAACAGTGAGCAGGGCTGATAAGTTTCCTTGCTATGTTTAAAGTTTTCCTGCCCTCAGCCAGAAAGGCTGCACATTGCAATATACAGCTCAGGGAAAAGACTAGTACACAAGGTTAATGGTACATTGGTTAATGCATACAAGAAAAATATATGAATTCCCATTATAGTACCAAATCCTCATTTAAATCACAACCTTTCACTTCACCATTCTTTTTGAAATGAAATGAATTTACTGAAAACAATGCTGTGATGGATGTTAAGTACCATTTTAAAAGATCAGAGGTACCAATGGATAAGAAACCTCTAATTAGAAGGATAGATACAACTTCAGAGTATATATATTTTTTTCTTTTTTTAAAAAACCAAATACACTTTGCAACCTATAACACCCAACAAAAAAATGAATTACAGTTGGGCAATCTAGTATTATTGTAAGCACTCTTATTATCAATAATCAAGACTTTTTCTATTAAGTTTTTTGTCAATCTTTTATTCTGATTCAATAAAAAATTGAACCAATTTTATATAAAGTGTATGATTTGAGAGCTGAGTAAAAATAAACTTGATAATTATCACTTCAAACATTACTTTCTATACTTTTTCATTGATATTGCAAAATACCTTTATATAAATATTACATTCAAATCTCCCATTACTTTCAACTGAATTTAAAAGAAGTCATAAATCACATGTTTTTAAATGTAGGGAAAAGGTTATAGTAACATGCTACAAACAGAAAAGAGACTTGAGTGCTAGAGTCCTTTTTCAGGTTATACAAAATCAAATATTTTTCCCTTTCAGCAAATTTTTGAAAATAATTGGTAAATAGAGACTCAAATGTAATTTTCTATCCATAGCTTGGTATGTAACCTTTTTATGAGCAGTCAACAAAAGAGCTTCAAGTTTGTTTCCATAGCTGAAGATAAGCTCCTAGAAAGGAAATGGCACTAACAGATGTGCCAATGTGACATTTTAAGAAATAAGAATTATATCAAGAAATGTATATTGAAATATTTTAAGGTTAGAAGTATATATTTTAAAACTTCCTAAAATAAACCCTCAAATCACACTCTTTTTGATATGAACTTTGCCAGCACTGTTCATGTTGGCCAGATAATACACTAGTTTTCTTTAATAAAGTAAAATGAAATGCATACCAGCAGCAACTACAGCTGGAGGAGGCGAGCCTGCCTCACCACCACTTGTCTGACTCATTGATGCTACAGATGTTTCTCTAGATGGAGGTAACTGTAACTCCTTTGGGAGAAGATCATAGACAGATTCTGTAGGGGGAAGGAGAAAAAAATTTTAAAAGAGTGTAAGTCAATAACCTAACATATGAGCATGAAATCAATACGTCTCTTCACTCATGAAGAGACCTATATTATTCACACATACAAAAAAAATCCATACAATTACTGTTATAAAGATTAGCAAATGTTTTTCTTTTATTATGTAACTTTACTGAACTGAAGAATGAATTTTCCATTAGTTCGGTCCCTGTTTTCTTCTTGGCTTTATCCCTTATGCTTAAGATGGTCTCCAAAGTTATTAAATTTTAGAAATGGACAAAATTAGGCAAAATATAAGGAATGTCAAATAACCCAAAATGGTCCATTATCTTCCTTTGTAATAATAGTGTAAATTAGCGTACTCATAATCAGCTTTAAATTGGCTTCACCAATGAGACCATTAGTCTCTCCTGCTCTTCTTACTCAGCATCTGTAAGTAAATATTTTAATTCACTATCATAATGCATTTTTGTCTCCCAAAACAAGCTAAACAAGGAATGTCAGAGCTCAAGGAAATATTCTCATTTTTATTCTGATCTATCTCCAAATTCCAGACAGGCACAAGTATACGATACTCTTAAATCAGAAAGCATAAATGCCTAAATTAGACTATGATTACTTTTATATCCCAAAGAATCCATACGTTTTTAATGTATTTTATAATCATTGTCTGTAAAATTACATTTGTATCTACTTTTAAAAAATTCTTTTAGAGTTTCATTAGTTTGAGCCCCACATTGGGCTCTGCCCTGACAGCATGGAGCCTGCTTGGGATTCTCCCTCCCTCTCTCTGCCCCTCCCCTGCTCACACTCTCTCTCTCTCAAAATAAATAAATAAGAACTTTAATAAAATATTCTTTTATAGTTACTATTGTATGGCTTAAGGCACAAATAAATCTCAAAATATCTTAGAAAGGTAGTAGAATCGATGTTGGGAGGAACTTCAAAAGACCCAGTTAGAATCTATGCTCATTTTCAAAAGACCTGAGACACAAGCCTTAAAGAACTTGTCTAGTATTCCAAGAAAACCAAAATTCCAACAGATAAAAAAGATTATTAGTTATTAGCTTGAGTGATTAAAAAACAAAGGTAGGGCCATAAGACATTTTATCTTTGATAACAAACAATACTTTTAGTTAGCTGATCACTGAATGCATAAATACTCTGATCCTTCCAACTAATCTTTAGAGTATGTACCCTAATTTTGACGTGGATAGGGATAAGAAAGAATGTTGTGAAGGAAAGCTAAAATTAGAAATTTTACTATCAAATGTTATCTTCATTCACAGTAAAGAGTCAACTAGAAAATTTTTGAAAAACTCCATTATGTAACACTAGAAATTTTCATTTTTAAAACATCTGGCAAATTCAGTCTGTCTGAACATAATATGCCTTGACTAAAAATTTTGTTTGTTAAAATGCTGCTAAAAGCCTTAAATAAATTATTCCTATCTTTCAAATAATGTGGGGGGAAGAGCAGGGAGAACCTAATTAAAACCAAAATGGCACTATCATCGAATACGGATTTTAAAACAATTATCTTTCTCAATCCATGTTGAAAACACGAGTTCCTTATATATAAAAGAGAAGCATACTCAAGTCCTTTTTTTTTGTCCAAACTAAAAGCAAATATGAAAATAAAAATAGCTTAGATGAAAAGAGAAAGATTTACCAAAATATATATACATCAAGGGAAAAAAAGCTGTCCTACTAATAGCCCCATCACCAATACTTCATCATTTGGAACTATTTCTCCACCTCTCTAATTATTAAAATAAAAAAAAATAAATCAAAACAAAACAAATCTGTGTGGACTGAAACACTCTACCCTTCCCAAAGAAGTGTATAAAGTTAAATCTATATTAGAGGTATATATCGCTTCTCAGCCTTTTGGCTAAGATCAACTGTATATTAGAGATATAAAAGCAATGTTAATAAAAATACACAGGAAAGTAACTAAATATAGAACTTATTAGGGGCGACTGGGTGGTTCAGTTGGCTGAGCATCCGACTTCGGCTCGGGTCATGATCTTACGGTTTGTGGGTTCGAGCTCTGCGTAGGGCTCTGTGCTGACGGCTCAGAGCCTGGAGCCTGTTTCAGATTCTGTGTGTGTGTCTCTCTCTCTGCCCCTCCCCTGCTTATTCTCTGTCTCAAAAATAAATAAACTATAAAAAATAATTTAAAAAAAGAACTTATATCTTAGCCCTTCCTACAACCTACCCCCCCCCCAAAACAAAGTAACATGCAAGGTCAAATCAAAGGTGTAGGTGGACTCATTCCTTCAACAAAGTTATGTTTTGATGAACTGACTCAAGTGTTTGGAAATTAAAGAAATTAGAAGTTTTACCATATCTGCCTAAGGGAAGAAGCAGTTAACACAGTTGTTACCATCACAGGCTATTTCACACATAACTGGGGTGGCTCTGCTACTCCAAACAACCTCTTTAAGACTTAAATCCTCATTTAAACTTTTCCCCCTCCATTATCTTGAGGAAATTCCTCCCACATTATAATGTACAACCCAACCACATACAACGGCCTTACTTTTAAATTTGCTTCCCACAAGACATAAAAAGATTAAGAGACTATAAATCATGCCATTAATACTATTGTCATTTACTCCTAAATCCTATCCAAATTACAGTTTTAATTATTATCCATTATCCAATGAAAGAACTTTTGACAATCCATGAAAAACAGTCCTACGTTGGTTCTAACCACCTCGTTAAAACGTCACATCTATTTTTCTTCTATTACCTTTTAAAGCAGTTAGGTAAGAAAGAAATGAAATTCTAGGTTTACAAACACACAATATGAAGAAAGAGAATAGGAAATCCATAATGGAAAGGCTTCCTTAGAAAACAAAAGTAAAATCACCTCTAGATTTTTTTTTAAGAGACAGAATGGTCACTAGTTTTCTTTTTGGGACGGTAAAAACGTTCTAAATTTGGATTATGGTGGGGCACCTGGGTGGCTCAGTCAGTTAAGCATCCAACTCTTGGTTTCAGCTCAGGTAGTGATCTCACGGTTTGTGAATTCGAGCCCCACATTGGGCTCTGCACTGACAGCGTGGAGCCTGCTTGGGATTCTCTCTCTTTGCCCCTTCCCTGCTCCTTCTTGCACTCTCTCTCTCTCAAAATAAATAAACTTTTAAAAAAATAAATAAAATAAAATTGGATTATGGTAATGATTACACAACTCCGTATATAAACTAACCACTATTGGGGTGCCTGGGTTACTCAGTTGGACATCCAATTCTTGATTTCAGCCCAGGTCATGAATCTGCGGTTTGTGAGATCGAGCCATCCACTAGGACTGCTTGGGACTGTCTCTCTCCTTCTCTCTCTGCCCCTCCCCTGGTCATACTTCCCTCTCTCCCTCAAAAGAAAGAAATAAACTTAAAAATCGTACACTCTAAATGGATAAATTTTATATGTAAATTATACATCAGTAAAGCTATTTTCAAAAAAAAAAAAAAAACCCAGAGAGGAATAGAACAAGTGCAAGTGAAAATTGTGTAAGAGCAGTTTTCTATGTCTCTCACAGTTCCTAATAAACCTTATGGATAAAAATATCTCTTCACATACCTTCTATTTGTGAAAAGTGAAATTATGAAGGCCAAGCTGCACACTAATCTAATTTGCTCTTTAGGGCTCTTCTATTGGAGAGGTATAGCTACTCTAAATTCAGTAAAATATCTTAAGAAAATATTATAAAGTTCTCATGACCAAGGTGAAGAAATGGAGATTTAATAAAAACAGTTGACTCTAAGCAACAGCACCCAAAAATGTTCAGGTTCACCTGGAGGGAAGTGGCTACTACATAAACAGCCTAAGCAAAGACATCAAATTTATGAATGACACAGGCATAAGAGGGATATATCGTATGTCGTAATTCATCACAGATCATACAAGGCTGGAATACCTGCCTGAAGGAATGAAGTGAAATTTAGTTATGCGATGTACTTAAAAGGCACTTTTTTTTTTAATTGAGAAATAATTTTACTTTTTTTTCTTCTTAAATGTTTTACTTATTTATTTTGAGAGACAGAGGATGAGCAGGGGAGGGGCAGAGAGAGGGAGACTGAGAGAGAGGGAGAAAGAGTGGGAATCCCAGGCAGGCTCTGTGCTGTCAGTGCAGAGCCTGACACAAGTCTCAAACTCAGAGACTATGAGTTCAAGACCTGCACTGAAATCAAGAGCTGGATGCTTAACCAACTGAGCCACCCAGGTACCCCTCTTTTTTAATTTTAATTTTATTTTAAGTAAGCTCTATGCCCAATGTGGGGCTTGGACTTATGATGCTGATTTCAAGAGTCATATGTTCTACCAACTAATTCAGCCAAGTATCCCTGTTTTCTAAAGAACTCTTTTCCTATCAGCCAGGCTTGAAGTGACTGTCTTCTTACCTATTTTTCCTATGAATGTTGCTAATTATGCAGTAATGCTTAATCAACTCACTTAACAGTACATTATGAATTTTAGTTGACCAAAATCCCAGGTAAGTGAACTGCCTGAATACCCATGTAGTGGAATTAGGACAGGGGTGATATAATAAAGAAGTCTATTAATATAAATTATTAACATGAGTGTATGAAAAATGGAAATTACACAGAATGGGAAAAAAGCTCACAAGATCAAGAATTTGTCTTATGTTGGTGTTGGGTCATTAGAGAGAACGAAGAAATGGAGGAATGAAATTGTTTTCAGATACTGAAAGCAAACCAATGCTTCCTAATGTTGGGAGGGAAGGTGAACAGTGTAAAAATGAGCTAGCTGGTTAGTTTGTTTGCTTGATCATTCAGTAAACTAATTGATGCATTTATATCACTGATTATTTTCTAGGTTAATTCAGTCTTTTATTCTTCCACACTGGCTATGAGAAGTTTCACTATACTGCATCAAACTCAAAGTACACAGAAATCGTATCCTGAGGGCGTAAAGCAGTGTGAAAGAGAAGGGAAAAATTGGTAACTTAATACTGCAGTTTATTTATTTATTTTTCTCAGTAGAGAACTCTGTTCCCTAACCACTGATAGTCCAAATCCCATTCTCTACTGCTTCATTCTGTAAATTGCTCAGTCCCAGGAAAAGGTGAAAAGACTTCAAACCCCCATACTTTCTCACTTTACCCTGGAAGGGCTCAGGAAGATAAAACATAGGAAACAGCTGATAAAAGACATGCTTTTCTTGTTCTCTCTCCACAAAATAACATTAATAATATAAGTACCATTTTTTAAACATTGGGGATGGGTCAGGCACTGTGCAAAGCTTATTATATACATTTCTTAACCTAATTTCAAAACAATCCTGAGATAGGTTGTACCCATATAGAATATTAAGACTGTGCAACAGTAAAAAAAAAAAAACAAAAAAAAACATATGCGATACAACAAAAGAAATTATAACCAATGGTTTCCTCTGATGGGGAGAAATGACTGGGCAGAGGATGAACAGAAATAAGTTGGGCTGGACACTGAGCTCACAGATGTTCTTTTACTAAAATATATAATGAATAAATGAATACAATAAAAATTAAGGTTATGCATGGACAGTATGTAGCCTCATAGAGTTGCTTCAAGGCTTAAATAAGATGATCTGCTAAAAAGAACTCTGTAAGTTATCACTCCTTTTTTGGAATTTGTATCCTTACCTCACCCTTCTTGATCTGATGGCTAGCACTTAATGTTCAGTTGCTTTAGCGTCAGAAAGTAAAGGCCAAATTTGTTAGAGAGCCCACTTATTTGACGACTTTTCTGAAAACTATCTTATTTACTTTCAGGTAAGTAACAAAATAAATAAAAAGTTGTACGCAACTAATACTACAGACTAAACTCCATGCACAGATTAATGATAAAAGGTGGGGGAAGGAGGACTCTGGAAATAATGTTTCAGTTCAACTGTCAAACAAGCGGCCATGAACAGAAATAGGATACTTTGTGCTGGGAATGCTTTAAAATTTAACAAAAATTAATATATAATTTATATATAAACATATAAATTATATGTTATATAAGTTAATATAACACAAATATTAGTCATCTAAATAATGAATGCTCCTTGATATCAGAGGCAGAAACTACTATACTGGAAAATGTAATTATCAACATTTGTACGTTGTTTTAAAAATTGAGTTTTACTTATTTTTTTTACACTCTAAACATGAAGCTACTATAGCACCTTTAAGAGTTAAAAGACTTTCAAAAATTCCTTGCAAATGGTTTGGGAACTAATTGCCTTACTCTTCCATCTCTCTATTAACTATCTCAATAAGCTGATAAATCCCAAGGGTATGGTTTCATGTCAGACATTCTAAAACAAAATGCCTGGCACGTCCACTGTGCCAACATAGTTCTGCATTGAAGAGAGACAGCATTCATTCTGTTAAAAACACTTCAGGCTTGACAGTCATCATACTTGGCATCTCCACTGGAAAAATGTACTGGCTGCAGGTCTACTGGATATTTGGTTTCTAAAAGATCATGAAGTCCAAGAATAACTAGTAGGTGATGCTCTTTTTTAACAAATTTTTCTCATCTAAGTCAACTAATTGCTTGCTATCACATATTTACTTAATCATATCACTTCTTCCTGATTATATTTTATTCTTGTTTTTTGGGTTTTAAAAAATTTTTAAGTGTATTTATTTATTTTGGGGGAGGATGGGAAGAAAGAGGGGGAGAGAGTGAATATTCCAAGCAGGCTCTGCACAGTCAGCATGGAGCCCAATGCGGGCTTGAACCCACAAAACTGTGAGATCATGACCTGAGCCAAAACAGAGTTGGACACTTAACCTACTGAGTCGCCCAGGTGCCCCTTAGAAAACTAATTTGAATTCCACAATCGTTTTAATATAATACATCATATTTTTTTATTGTAGGTACTTCTTTTTACCTAAAAACTTTACAATTATGTTCAAAATAACTTAAGACTTATGAAATACAGAATGGAGTATACTATTCAACTAACCATTTATCTACATTCTGAATTGACTTATATTATTTTCAGAAGATATTACTTAAATCTGTCCTAGAAGGATTAAGACTTTCAATGTCATATCTATGGCATAAATTATTGAGTAAAACATTTATGGGCTATTTACAATTTTCAAATATCTTATAATGATACTTTTTCAATAGAACTTGAAGAACTGTGGAGTTCAGACAGAGTCAAAGATGTGAGTATGAGGAGGACCCAGGGCTGGGTGTCAGAAGCCTAGCTGGGTGAGGAGGGTCATCTATGGGGATGGGTGGACAGGGGGTATCTAGCATGGGGTTTCAGAGCCCAACAGGGTAAGAAAGGCATTAATGGGAGGGGAAGGGAGAGGAAGAGATATCCAGGTGCAGAATTCAAGCAGTGTGAAGAAATTATCTGAAGCCTAGTGTGTGCTATCGGAGCCACACATTGTAATATATGCACGCTTAAAATTTAGCTGAATGCTTATGAAACCAATAATAAATACAGATCTCTTCCACTGCTTAACTGTTAACCATATTATATAACCATATATTTTATAGTCATTTTTTTGTAACCAAAATAACCATGTAGTTGGGGCGCCTGGGTGGCTCAGTCAGTTAAGCATCTAACTCTTGACTTTGGCTTAGGTCATGATCTCACAGTTCTTGCAATTGAGCCCTGCTGTCAACACAGAGCCTGCTTGGGATTTTCTCCCTTCCTTTCTCTCTGCCCCTTCCCTGTTCTCTCTCTCAAATAAACATTTTTTTAAAAGGGGGTTAAAATAACCATGCATTTATCAATGTATGTAATAATCTATCATTGGAAAGAAATAAGTAGGATTAACATGTTATAGAAAAACGGAGAGAGAGAATCCCAAGCAGGCTCCACGCTGTCAGCACAGAGCCTGACTCGGGGCTCAATCCCACAAACTGTAAAGTCATGACCTGAGCCAAAATCAGGAGTCAGATGCTCAACTGACTGAGTCACCTAGGCACCCCCATCCATATTGTTTTTAATCTTGAAGACATTTAATAAATGATTATTTGCTCATTCATATATGTATTTTTTAATGCTTATTTTTGAGGGAGAGCCAGAATATGAGTGGGGAGGGAGGGAGAGAGAGAGAGAGTCACAGAATCCAAAGTAGGCTCCAGGGTCTGAGCTGTCAGCACACAGCCTAAAGTAGAGCTCGAACTCATGGACCATGAGATCATGACCTGAGCCGAATTTGGATGCTTAACTGACTGAGTCACCCAGGTGCCCCTAAAGTTTATTTTCTAATAGAAGAAAAACTTAATTTTGTCACTAGTAATCCATTTTGTATGCACAGGTGCAGACACTAAAGTGACCCATGTCTCTTTTCAAACAGCTTACAGTCCAGTGAGGTAGATAGCAAGTAGAGAAATAACCAATGGCTTCGGTACCAAGACAAAGAGGTTATGTGCAAAAAAAAAGAATAAATATAAAGAGCGCTAAGCAAGAATGGTACAAATGGAATGAATGTATTTTTATGAGATTAACATAAAATTTACATAAAAAGCATAGAATTTTAGAAGTAGAAGTTATGAAAGTATTCAGCATAACCCTCAGAATTTACAAAGAAGAAATTATATTCCAATTAGGTTATGATTTGATTACAATAGCCAAGACTGAATGGAGCTGGTTCCTGAAGAGGAGAATAGCTGCTGAAAGATAAATCCTTTCTCCAACATTCCTGTCTATGCAATTAGAATGAATGAATGAATATTATGAATGAATGAGCAAATCATCTACCATGACTGATTCTACCCAAACAATTGTAAAACATTAATTCTTGTTTCTAGCCCCAGAGTCTCCGTGAGGGAAACACAACCAAACAAAAATCTTATCTCTTGTTATCACCACCAAAATATCCCACTTTAACTAAAAATGTCATTTTTCTACAGTATTTTCTACTCCAAATACCCATTTCCCCATATCCCATCTTCCACTCTGTTATCACTTAAACTACCATTTTCTTTAAGTTTATTTATTTGAGAGAGAGAGAGAGAAAGAATCTCAAGCAGGCTCCACACTGTCAGCGCAGAACCCAGTATGGTGCCTGAATTTAAGAACTGTGAGATCATTGGGGCGCCTGGGTGGCTTAGTCGGTTAAGTGTCTGACTTTCGCTTAGGTCATGATCTCGCGGTTCGTGGGTTCGAGCCCCGCGTCGGGCTCTGTGCTGAATGCCAGCTCAGAGCCTGGAGCCTATTTCGGAGTCTGTGACTCCCTCTCTCTCTGACCCTCCCCTGCTCACGCTGTCTCTCTCTCTCTCTCTCTCCTAGAAATAAATAAAAATATTTAAAAAAAAAAAGTTATTTCCTATAAAATTTCTTCTTTTCTATTCATATAACATGATTTTTTTCCCTCCCTCAAGCCAGTGCTGAATTAAATCAACAAGGCCCACTTTTTCCTCTCTACTCTACACAAGCATTAACAACAAATAGAATATGCAAACCTCTTCCTTTTTTTTTTTAAGTTTATTTTATTTATTTGGGGATGGGGGCAGAGAGAGAGAGAGAGAGAGAAAGAGAAAGAAAGGGAATCCCAAGCAGGCTTCAACCCTGTCAGCACAGAGCCCAATGCAGGGTTTGATTCCACAAACTGTGAGATCTTGACCTGAGCCGAAATCAAGAGTGAGACACTGAACCAACTGAGCCACCCAGGTGCCCCAAACCTCATACTTTTAGACATAAGCTGATTGTTTAGAGAACAAAAAGATTTGTCTACAATGAGTGACAATAAACAAACGAACAAGTTCAAGAAAGACAGTAGTAATCAACAAGGAATATTAGAATTGCATATGGAAATATGTAGGGTTTTTTCTTGAATGAAGATGTCGTGGGGCTCCATCACAGACCTACTGAATAAGGGTTTACAGTAGGCAGGATCATAGAATGCATATTTTTATAAAGCTCCAGAGTTGATTCTGGCAAAGAGTCATTACTTTAAAGCATGAAATTTAGTCTCAAATTGTAAGTCATGAGTTTATTTTTTCTTTAAGTATTGTTATTTTCCCCCTAAAAAGTAAAAAAGAATGGTAACAAAGAGCTGAACCACCCTCTGAAAGATCACTTAAATTTTAAACCTCAAAAACAATTATATTTACATATCAAAAAGAAGAAATGAGTGTTGTCTATCATTCTTGACTAAAATGACAATTGTTATTTCACATGGCAATAGATAATTTTAGATATTTGACACTTATATCTTATATATGTAGACTTGAACAATATCTAAAATAATGAAGCAAATTAGTGCTAAATAGTTTTCCCAAGAAGTTGTATCAATATACACTCTCAACCATCAATGTATGAAAGTTCTGACTACAGCACAAGGTCAGTCATAAAGAAATGTTTTTATAATTTTTTAGAGGCTATTTACTGGAGATAGAGAGATATCACACTGGGATTTTAATATGATAACTAATGCCTTTGAGCAAATTTACATATGCCTATTGATCATTTGGTTAACTTATTTTTTAAGATTTTTTAAAAACTGTTTATTTATTTTGAGAGAGAGAATGCTCCTGTGGTGAGACGGGGAGAGGCAGAGGGAGAGGAAAGAGAGAATCTCAAGCAGGCTCTGCACTGATCAGAGCCTGACTCAAGGCTCAACCGACTAAGCCATCCAGGTGCCCCAGTACCATTTTTTTTAAAGATTTTATTTTTAGGAGTACTTGGATGGCTTAGCTGGTTGAATATCTGACTTCAGCTCAGATCATGATTTCAGTTTGTGAGTTCAAACCCCTGCATTGGGCTCTGCACTATCGGATCCTCTGTTCCTCTCTCTCTCTCTGCCCCTCCCCTGCTTGCACACATGCTCTCTTTCTCAAAAATAAAGATTTTTTTAAATTAAAAAAATAAAAAAGTATACATATGTGTAAATATAGCTATAAAATTACACAACAGAGCACTACTTGTTGAAAGAATACTAACAAGTGGCTATTTTAAAACCCTTCAATCTTTCCCCTTTCCATTCTCTTTCAACACTCTCAAGGTACAATGATTTCCAATTCTTCAGCCAAGCACCCCATTAATTTCTTTGCAAATGCTACTGCTTCCATCTGAAACTGAACTTTTCACAGCCCCTTTCAAACATTACTTCTTCCCAAAAAGGGTTTCCTGACCATTCCAGTGGTAGTTAAGTATCCATCCTATGAATTTCTTTTAACAATATTTGTCATATACTGTTCCACAATTGTCAATTAGTCTATACGTATCTCCTATTAGACTATTCACATCATGGCAGTCAGTCTCATTCACACTCTTCTCAGCAAGAGCACAGTGCCTTGCACAAAGGCATCATTTGATGAATGTACAAATGAGCAAGAAGATAGAAGCTGTAGGAATACATAAGATTGCTAACAAACCATATAAAGAATGAAGAAGCAGAAGGATCAGAATAAGAAAAGAAGCCAAGTAAGAGGCTAGAGTCAGAGAAGAGCCTGAAGAATATGGTGTCCAAAAAAAAAAAAAAAAAGAACAGTCCTGGTATGGACTGCCAAAAATGAAAATGCCTTATTCGGTTCAAGTAAGGAAAAACTTGAAAGAATGTATTTATTTGATGTGGCAAAAGGTATTTCTTGATACTTTTGCCAAAGAAGTATCAAGGGAGTGATGGGGAGAGAAGCCAGAAGGCAAAGAGTTGAAGACTAAATGTAAGTGAGGAAGTAAATGCAATGCAAGCAGAAATACACTACTATTTCATAAAGTCCTTCCAAAGACAAGGAAAAACTACTTAAGGAGACAGGACCAAATAAAGAGTTCATTTAATTTTATTATGCAGAAAAAGAAACTGTGTATGTTTGATGATATAAAGGAAATAGCCAGGAATAAGGAAATGCTTGAAGATCCATGAGAAGACATATAGAAGACATTTAATTTAAAACGGTCATCAGGGGCGCCTGGGTGGCTTAGTCGGTTAAGCGTCCGACTTTCGCTTGGGTCATGATCTCGCGGTTCGTGGGTTCGAGACCTGCGTCGGGCTCTGTGCTGAATGCCAGCCCAGAGCCTGGAGCCTGTTTCAGTCTGTGACTTCCTCTCTCTCTGACCCTCCCCTGCTCACACTGTCTCTCTCTCTCTCCTAGAAATAAATAAAACATTAAAAAAAAAAAGTGTCATCAGGGGGTGCCTGGGTGGCTCAGATGGTTGAGAGGCTGACTTTAGCTCAGGTCATGATCTCTTGGTTCGTGGGTTCGAGCCCCACATTAGGCTTTACCTGGGCAGCACAGAGCCTGCTTCGGATTCTCTGTGTCCCTCTCTCTCTCTCTCTGTCCCTCCGCCACTCGCTCTCTCTCAAAAAATAAACATTAAAAAAAAACACCATGAAGTTTGTCAATTCTGAAATTATAAATGAATTTCCTAGCAAATGCTTGCATGCTAACAAAAGTTTTAGAAACAAATGGATGGTGAAGAAGTTGAGATTAATATATAACAATGACTAAATAAAACAGTTTTCCAGGCCATTTTTATAGGGTTATACTACCATAAGGAATTCATTTTCTTTTTTAAGTACAATTTTTTTGGAAATTATATCATCTGCAGAGGAACCTCCATAGAAATCATAGTTTAAAGGTTTGATAACTACTGCTATACGAAAACAAAAACATGAAAAAAAATAATGAAAAACAAGAGATGGAAAATATTAAAATGAGGCAGTTGTCACGGAATCAAGTCCAAAAGATTGGGGGCATCTTAGGAAAAGACTGGGTATTTCTTCCACTGACACGAGAGAAAAAGAAGATAGAAAATGAGAAGACCCAAACAAAAATTTGAGATGAAGAGGTAAAAAGTTGAGGGACTTCAATGGGATTGTTTTAAAATATTGTAGAACAGGAGCACCTGGGTGACTCAGTTGGTTGGGCAGCCGACTTCGGCTCAGGTCATGATTTTGAGATTTGTGAGTTCGAGCCCCATGTCCAGCTCTGTGCTGACAGCTCAGTGGCTGAAGCGTGCTTCAGATTCTGTGTCTCCCTCTTTCTCTGCCCCTCCCCTATGCATGCTCTGTCTCTCAAAAACAAATAAAATGTTAAAAAAAATTTTTGAAATACTGTAGAACAGAATTCAATTATTTTATTGCATTTTTAATTTTATTTTCAATGTTTATGTATTTTGAAAGAGCACATGTGCACACATGTACAAGCAGGGTGGGGGGGGGTGCAGAGAAAGAAGGAGAAAGAGAATCCCAAGCAAACTCTATGCTGAGTCTGATGTGGGCTCGATCTCACAAACCATGAGATCATGACCTGAGCTAAGATAAAGAGTTGGATGCTTAACTTGAGAGAGACACTCAAGTGGCCCTATTTTTTTTGTTTTATTTTAGAGAAAGAAAATGTAAGCAGGGGAAAGAGACAGAGGGAGGGAGAGGGGGAGGAAGGAAGAGAGAGGATAGGGGGGAGGGAGGGAGGGAGGGAGAGAGAGAGAGAGAGAGAGAGAGAGAGAGAATCTCAAGCAGGCTCCATGCTCAGTACTGAGCCCAACACAGGACTCAATCCCACATCCCTGGTATCAAGAGTTGGTATCAGGAGTTGACACCCAACTGACTGAGTCACCCAGGCTTCCTGAGAATCTAATTATTTCTATTTGCCAATGGCTGTGCTGTAGAAGTAGATGTTTAAGAGACATGTAAGAAACGCTTCTATACCTATCAATGTTTAAATGGCTAATTATATAGGAGAATTAAGAGGTTAAGACTCAGGGGAGGATAAAAGTTCTAATACAAGAGAGTATGAATATTATTATTAAGTAAAAATACATGAATTTTCATTTGACTTGATCAGAAAGTCAAAACCATGATATACTATTAGTAGGCATTTTAGATATTATTGTAATCTTTTTTGCATGAAGGGGGATAAGGAAGGAGAAAACCACAATTTTCCTTAGAAATGTCTACAAATACAATACAAAGCAGTCGGATGCTTAACCGACTGAGCAACCCAGGTGCCCCATCACTTATTTTCTGTGTGACTTTAGGGAAGTTAATTTTTCTCAATTATAATATGGCAGAAATATCTATCTACCTTACAGAGTTATGAGCACTGGCAATAATGCATACAATATGCCCTGAAAGCACTGGCCACCATTCTGTAGGCATATGATTATTATGCTGATGAGTAATTAATTAATTCAAAAGTAATTTACTGTGAGCCAAAGATACAAAATTGAGTAAGACAAAAGAGGTTGCTCTCTTTAAGAGAGAAAAAAAATTTGCAACAAGGCAATAGTTTTTGAAAAACAAAGTGGGATGAATGCTATGAAGAAAACAAACGGGTGCCTGGGTGGCTCAGTTGGTTAAACCTTTGATTTCAGCTCAGGTCATGATCTCACAGTTCGTCAGTTCGAGCCCTGCAATGGGCTCTGTGCTTACAGCTCAGAGCCTGGAGCCTGCTTTGGATTCTGTGTCTCCTCTCTCTCTCTGCTCTTACCCTCCTTGCACTCTCTCTCTCTCAAAAATAAGCATCAAATTTTTTTAAAAAAAATAAAAAAGAAAACAAACAGGAATCTTTAAGAAAGAATAATGTGAGAACTACTTTAAGAGAAGATAGTCAGAGAGGCTTCTCTGAGTGGTTCTTGAGGAGAAGAAAGAATCAGCAACTCAAAGCAGAAAGAGAAGCAAGACATCTGAGGCAACAGCATGTGCATAAGTCTTTAGGCAGGTAAAGACATGGCATGTCTGAGTAATTAAACGGTGCACAATGTGACCAAAACACAGTAATCAAGACATTCCCCTTGCTAGAATGAGATAAGGTTAGTGGGTATGGTACAGTAGATTATGCAGGGCCTTAGGATCTTTGAAAAGGTCAAGATAATGCTTATTGAATGAATGGATAGATGGATGCATGCATGCATGAAATAGAATTCAAAGTTCATACTAAAGACTCAGAAAAGGGGAATATCTAATGACATGGCCAGCATCTTTAAAAAACAAAAACGAGGGGCACCTAGGTAGCTCAGTCAGTTAAGCATCTGGTTAAGCTCAGACCATGCATGATCTCGTGATTCCTGGGTTTAGCCCCACATTGGGCTCTGTGCTGATAGCTCACAGCAGAGGCTGCTTCGGATTCTATGTCTCCCTCTGTCTCTGTCCTTCTCCCACTTGCACGGTCTCTCTCTCAAAAATAAACATTAAAAATAATTTTTTTAGGGGCACCTGGGTGGCTCAGTTGGTTAAGTGTCCAACTTTGACTCAGGTCATGATCTCAGAGTTCGTGAGTTCAAGCCCCACATCAAGCTCCACACTGAAACTGCAGAGTGTTTGGTATTCTCTTCTTTACCCCTCTCTCTCTGCCTGTTCCCTGCTCACTCTCTCTGTCTCTCTCTCTCAAAATAAATAAAATGAAATTTTTTAAAATTTTAATAAATAAAAAATAAAAATGAGAAAAAGTTCAACTTACATTAGTTCACTTTTTAGGTAAGAAACAAAGTAAAAAATATAAGAATAATTACTATTTTCCTAGTAAGGCTAAAAATATAGATGCTAGGGTAAACAGAGCCAAACACACATTAACAATGCAGTTGCTCCCCCAACCTAAAATCTCCCACCTTAAAATGTGCCAAAAATTTACATGTAAACTGATTATAATTTGTGACTGTCACTACCATAACCCTATAAACTCTGTTACAGATGAAACCACTTGGCTTAAAGCATATGCAGTTACTGAGAGGTTACCAGGAACCACTGAATCTGGAGATATTAATTGGAATTATTAACAATAATAAAAGTCATAATTCCTACTCTCAAAAGGGTATGCAATGAAGAAGTGTTACTGATATGTTTCATGAGCATTGTTTATTTTATTCCCAAGGCAATCAGGTGAATACCTCATGCTCATTTCAATAAAAATACAAAGCTTTTCTTTCTGTGGGTCTTGCATTTTCTATAGAACATATCTGGCCTTCAGATATGTTTAGCCTACACAGTGTTCTAAGACATTCTGAATTAGTTGTCAATGTTTAATAATGGGATTTTACATAAAAATCTAGACTTATGGCTCCTTTTGACAAATCGGAAGATCTGATAACATTAAGTATATATACCCATAAGGAAAACTAGAGCTGCCTCTTTTAGTGTGCTTTCCAGTTACTCTAAATACCATTCAGCCAATTTCACTGATTTACATTTTACTCTCTGAGTCCTGTGGCATCTGAGTCTTCAATCTCTACTGTTGGGAGTTATGTGATTGATCTTTTTATGAAATAGGAGGAGAGGAAGACAGAAGTCTTTTGTGAGAAACTTTGCAATGGCTTAAAGACTACAATGGTGGTCCCAACTTTCTTGATTATCAAGATTAAAATTTTCTTGATCCCTCTCTAGAAGCAAATTTAATAAGAAAGCAGCAGCATATGACAGTCAAGGGGTGATAAGTACATAATCTTCCAGAGGATGAAATAAGGATGTGGTACCCAAACACTTCCTATTAAAAAAAAAAAAAAAGGTGGGGGCGCCTGGGTGGCTCAGTTGATTAAGCATCTGACTTCAGCTCAGGTCATGATCACACAGTTTGTGGGTTCGAGCCCTGCATCAGGTTCCGTGCTGACAGCTCAGAGCCTGGAGCCTGTTTCAGATTCTGTGTCTCCCTCTCTCTCTGACCCTCCCCTGCTCATGCTGTCTCTCTCTCTGTCTCCTAGAAATAAATAAAACATTAAAAAAAATAATAAATAAACATTAATAAAATTTTAAGTATAAAAGAGAAAATAAACTCACTTCAAATCCCAATTCTCAGAGATCACCATTCTAACATTTTATTTCCTACTATAGTCTTACTTTATTAAATAAAACTGGGATAATTACATTTTCCTATTTTTTTAATTAAAAATTTTTAATGTTTATTTTAATTTTTTGTGAGGGAGGAGGGATGGGGGGGCAGAGGATCCAAAATAGGCTCTGTGCTGACAACAGAGAGACCAATATGGGGCTTGAACTTAAGAACCATGAGGCCGTGACCTGAGTCGAAGTTGGACATTTAACCCACCGAGCCACCCAGGACTTCTGTTTAGTTTTTTAAGCTTACTTATTTATTTTGAGAGACAGTTGTGCATGTGCAAGTGGGGGAGGAGTACATAAAGAGAGGGAGAGAGAGAGACTCCCAAGAGGGCTCTACACTGTCAGCACAGAGTCTAATACTTGATCTCATGAACCATGAGATCATGACCTGAGCTGAAATTAAGAGCCAGTCACTTAATTGACTAAGCTACCCAGCCATCGCTCTATCTTCTTTTTAAAAAAAATTAACATCCATCATGGGCATTTCTCAATAGCATTAACTATTCTTTGAATATAATTTATAAGAATAGCATAAATTTCATTAATGGACACTTATTAAATAAAAGATGATAACCAGGTGCATGGGCGGCTCTGTCAGTTAAGCGTCCAACTTCGGCTCAGGTCACGATCTCCTGGTTCCAGCCCCTCATCACGCTCTTGACAACAGCTCAGAACCTGGAGACTGCTTCTAATTCTGTGTTTCCCGCTCTCAAAAAATTAAAAAAAAAAAAAAAAAAAAAAAGACGATAACCAAAATTTCTCTACCTTACCTTAACCTAGAAAAGGAATTAATTTTAAATTGTACCCTGAAGCGGGTGCCTGGGTGGCTCAGTGGGTTGAGCCTCCCAACTTCGGCTCAGGTCATGATCTCACGGTTTGTGGGTTTGAGCCCCGCGTCGGGCTCTGTGCTGACAGCTAGCTCAGAGCCTGGAGCCTGCTTCAGATTCTGTCTTTCTCTCTCTCTCTGACCCTCCCCTGCTCACGCTGTCTCTCATTTTCTCTCTCAAAAATAAATAAAACATTTTAAAAAATTATTTTAAATTTAAAAAAATAATAAGAAACAAATTGCACCCTGAAGGAAATAATTATTATTTCATCTTAGTTTAAAAATCCTCCCAGTGAAAAAATGGTCTTATGCCTTAAATGTCCTTCATTTAAAAAACTGGAGAGGTGAAGTTTAGAGTTTTACAACCAAAGCAAATAGCAGAGCAAAGATTTTTGAATACAGGTGTGTTTTGGCTCCAAAGCCTAAGCGCTTAACCACAACACTATATAATACAGGATGGTTTGAGTATGATCTTACCCAATTACATGTAGGTAGCCTTACTTAGTTATTGCATTCTCAAGATAAAGCTAAAAGATGCAAGTATGAAGGATTCACCTTAAAATTTAACAGCAAAAGAAGTTTACAACTAAAAGACAAATTTAGGTGCTTAGAATACAGTTCACCATGGAGAAAATACTACATTAAGTATTAGCTATTATTACTCACAGGAAGTATCCATAACAGTACAAGAAAAAAAATGTATGCAGTATGTTTATTATAGTGATGTCTGTAAGAGTTAAAAAGGAAAATAGCCCATGATCAAAGGATTGGCTGATATATGTATATTTTGTTATTTAAACTATGGAATATTCTATAGTAATAGCAAAACAGATCTATATTTAATAATATCTGTAAGCAGGTAAGAAAACATGATTGTATAATCCAATTTATACAGAAATATATGAATAAGTAGATTTGTATACACACAGAAATGTCTGAAAGAATAATCACCAACATATTAATAGTGGTTATATCTAGACACAGCAGGCTTTCATGTGATTTGTCCTTGTTTTGTACTTTTGCATATTTAAAAATCCAAGGAGTATCTGTGTGTGTGTTTTAATTCTAACAGATTAAACATAAGGCAGCATTAGCAGGGAAAGTACAAAATGGAAAAGAAAAAGACCAGTGGGGTACAACTTCAAGGAAAACATGAGATTTTGTTTTGAAGAATTCCTTTACCTAGTCCTTAGAGTTCTTCTATCATATTGATTCTAACCACTCAACTTCAACATTCCTGAATCATAGCTTCCAAGTTTTGAAGACTAGTACCACTATGAATTCATGATCTTCCTCAAAGTAGCTCTGGGTAACTTTTTTTTTTTCCTTAGTATTCCTCCTCAGTTTTTCCCTCCACTCCTCACAATGATTCTTTTAAAGCCACCACCCTGTTATCTACCATTTTTGGAATTAACTGTTTATTTCTCCGGAGAGAAAACAGACTGTAGGGGATGAATTTCCCATACTTCCTTTTCCAGACACAAATTATCCTTATCTCTGTCCCTTTAGGCTCAAGAGAAGAAACCCTGTATTCTAGATCGCCTTTTTTGCTTTGTTCCTCCAAAAGTCTTCTATTAATAATTTTCTTTTATCTTCAACTTCTTTACTCCACAAGACTTTTGTATCTCTTGGAGCTTTCAACTCAACTTCCCTTTACAACCACACTTAGCACAAGAAAAGTTGTCTTCATTAGCTGCCCCCACTTTCATTACTCACATTTATTACCTAATCAACTACTATTTGGCTGCTGTCCATACTACTCCATTAAAATTTCTCTGTTACCAATAAATTCCTAATTGACTTCTCTATAACTACTGACACTACTGCTTTCTGCAAACTCCTCTCTCCACTATTTTGTTTCTTTTCCTCCCTCATTTGCTCCTTTTTAAATGTCCCTTAAATATTTTGTTTTTCTCCCCCCCAGGGAAATAAACTCTCAGCATTCTTCTTTCTCATTCTTTCTCTAGTTACTAATTTCAGCTTCATTATTAACTCCAATGATACCCATAACGCATAACTATCAATGTTTCCCTCCAGTTTGAGGCTTATAGATGTAAATACCTAGTCAATATCTCCATTTGTACACTTATATAGACTTCTCATTTTTTTAAAAAATTTTTAAATGTTTTTTATTTATTTCTGAGAGAGAGACAGCGTGAGCAGGGGATGATCAGAGAGAGAGGGAGACACAGAATCCGAAACAGGCTCCAGGCTCCGAGCTAGCTGTCAGCACAGAGCCCGACGCGGGGCTCAAACCCACAAACTGTGAGATCATAACCTGAGCCAAAGTCGGACGCTTAACCGACTGAGCCACCCAGGTGTCCCTAGACTTTTCATTCTTAATATATCTAAAACCAATCTCTTCATTTGCTTCCCCTCACCAACCCACCCACCAGAGTCTCTGACATCTCATTAAATGAGAACTCCATCCTTTCAATTGTTCAGTTTAAAAACTCTGGTATTATCTTCACTCATCTTTTTCTCTCACACTCAGACGATCCATAAGCAGATCCTGTCTGCTTTTTCTACAAAATATATCCAGAATTCTACCATTTCTTCCTACCTCTTCTACTACCATCCTTGTCTGTTTCACCTGGACTAATGCAAATGCCTTCAAACTCACTATGTATTTTACTCAGCTTATTACCTACACAATAGCCTGAATAATCCACTTAAAACCTAATTCAGGGGGTGCCTAGGTGGCTTGGTTGATAAAATGTCTGACTTTGGCTCAGGTCACAATCTCGCAGTTTGTAGGTTTGAGCCCCACATCGGGCTCTGTGCTAACAGCTCAGAGCCTGGAGCCTGCTTCAGGTTCTGTGTCTCCCTCTCTCTCTGCCCCTCCCCTGCTCTCTCTTTCTCTCAAAAAAGAAAATAAACATTAAAAATTTAAAAATAAATAAATAAAACCTAACTCAGGTGACATCACTCCTCAGCTCCCATTTCAAAATAAAACCCAAAGTCCTTACATGATGTAAGTACCCTAACACTACCACATTTTATATTCTATAAATCTCCTCCTTACCCACTCTGCTTCAGCCACAGTGGCCTCCCTACTGTTTCTTAAACATGTGAAGCACATTTCCAAGTTCAAATCCTCTAGAGTCACCATTCCTCCAGCTAGAAAATTCTTTCCCTTCATACTCCCATAGCTTACTCCCTGAATTCCTTCAGGTTTCTGAGGCAAAGAGAGGCACTCTGACCACCCTATACAAAAGAGCACCCCATATCACTTTCTTAACCTTCCTAACCATATTGTGTTTTTTTACTCCCCAACTTTTTAAAATTGAAATATAATTCACATGCTATAAAGTACACCCATGTAAATTATATAATTCAGTGGTTTGGGTATACACAGAGTTTTGCAATCATCACCACTACCTAATTCCAGAACATTTTCATAACCCCAAAAGAAACCCTATATCCATTAGCAGTACTTCCTATTTCTTTATCTCTCAAGATAATTATCTGATAATCATTTGTATGTTTCCATGCACCAGAATATAAACTGGTGAGGGTAGGGTGTTTTGTTTTCTTTACTTCTGTATTCCCAACATTTAGATTAGTGCTTGGTGCATATTAGGTACCTAATAACCCACAAAAATCTTAATTTCAACACATCCAAAACTTAACCCATTATCTTCAGATACTTTGTTTTCAACATGAAACAATTATTTTAAAGTAGCACTTACCAAACAATGTTAATTGTATGTCTGTCTGCCCTACTAACAATAGTGAATCTCTGGGTTTTGTTTTCCAGTTTATTTATTCATTTTTATTTTAAGCAATCCCTATACCCATCATGAAGCTCGAACTCACAATCTGAGATCAAGAGTCACATGCTCTTCTGACTGAGCCAACCAGGTGCCCTAGCGATGAGTCTCTTTATTCTTCAAGCACTGGACACAAGGTACACTAGGCAGTAAATATACTGAAAATATACTGAATAAGTGAATAAATGGTTACCCTGCCAAACATCTCAATATTCAGTATACTAATGACCTAAATTTATGCTTAAAAATTAGTAACTAAATACTACTATAGCAACAAATGATAGCTTCTACCCTTTCATTCCTACTTTCCTCTTGGCTTTTCCTTAACACCTTCTTCTCTGGGTGTTAGAGAAGGTCTAGGAAGGGTATGCTTGCTAGACCTCTATTAAGGTCTAGCAAGGGTACGCCTCACTTCATTATATATCCTCTATTAACATTAGGTCCAAGATCTACTTTAGATTATATTGAAGAAAGATTAACCTTGAACCCCTCAAGTAGGAAGCCAGGCTAGAAATGGTAGCAAAAGAATCTGACAGCCAGAGCTGATCTCCAGAGATCACCAGAGTGAGTGGGGCAGAGTTATCTCTTTTCAACTATTAGGATCATGTGCCCTTTACTATACAAAGAAAACACAAGACATATGTAATAAGTGTATATAATATTACTTGACTATAATATTTTTATCACATTTAGTCAGGTTTCTGTGATACCTGTGATCCTCTTCTCTTCATTCCTGCTGCTACTAATTCAGAATGTTATCACAGCCAGCCTTAATTTATCACATCTTTCACAGCTACACCTTTTCCCTCCCTACCATTTCATTCCCCAATCTCTAGCTGTATGACCCAGCCATACTGAATTTCTTTCCACTGTCTAACATACTAATCTTCCAACATGATAGTCTCTCCACTACCTGGAACAATTTCCTCCAATGGAGCCCCTTCACCTTTATCTAATTTTTATGATTTCAGTATTAAGTTTGGATGTTACCTTCAACCAAAAGCCCTCCCTTATTCCCTGGTATATCAGCACCTTCTCATGCCCCACCTCATCAATCTGTACTTCCCTCTTCAGAGCACTCAGAATACTATTTTTTCAATGTTTATTTAGTTTTGAGAGAAAAGAAGAGAGAGAGTGCTAGCTTCCCAGAGGTGAGGGGCAGAGAGAGGGAGACAGAGGATCTGAAGCTGGCTGTGCACTGACAACAGAGAGCCTGATGTGGGGCTTGAACTCACAAACTATGAGGTCATGACCTGAGCTGAAGTTGGATCCTTAACAGACTGAGCCAACCAGGTGCCCCTCAGAATACTATTTTTAATAGATTATTTACTCGCCTGTTTCCTCATCTAAAAGGAAAGCCCAATCAGGGTAGGAATCACATTTTTGTCTTTTATCATTATATCTGTAGTTAGTAAAAATATTATCTTGGCTGAGGATACAGAAAAAATAAATGAGTAAGAAGTCAAAATGCTTTTTGAAGCACCTGAGTGGCTCAGTCAGTTGTGCATCTGACTCTAGATTTCAGCTCCGATCATGATCCCAGGGTCGTGGGATCAAGCCCTGTGTCAGGCTCCATGCAGAATATGAAGCCTGCTTAAAATTCTTTCTCTCTCGGCGGGGCGCCTGGGTGGCTCAGTCGGTTAAGTGTCCAACTGTGGCTCAGGTCATGATCTCACGGTTCGTGGGTTCGAGCCCCACATCAGGTTCTGTTCTGACAGCTAGCTCAGAGCCTGGAGCCTGTTTCAGATTCTACATCTCCCACTCTCTCTGACCCTACCCTGCGCACACTGTCTCTCTCTCTCAGAAATAAATAAAACATTTAAAAAATTTAAAAAAAAAATTCTTTCTCTCTCCCTCTGCCCCGCTCCCTGGCTTGCACTCTCTTAAAAAAAAAAAAAAAAAGAATGCTTTTTTTTATTTTGAGAAAGAGAGAGAGGGTGTGTACAACTGCCTACGCAATGGGGGGACAAAAAGAGAAGGAGAGAATCCCAAGAAGGCTCTGATCTCAGTGCAGAGTCTCACACAGGGCTCCACAAATGGTCAGATAATGACCTGAGCCAAGATCAGCACATGTAAAGACTCAACATCTGTGGATCTTCAAAGTTTGAAGTAATCACAAACTTACAGAGATCATTAATAATTTTTGACAGGAAAACACTAATGACAACTAAGTAACACATATCATTCATAAGAAAATAATTATTACCCTTCTTTTAAATGTTAGGAAGAAAACAAACACTCCAAAGGAAAACTTAGCAAAGGGGGAGCCTGGGTGGCTCAGTTGGTTAAGAGTCCAACTTTGGCTCAGGTGATGATCTCACAGTTTGTAAGTTTGAGCCCTGAGTCAGATTCTGTGCTGACAACTCAGAGTGTGGGTCTTGCTTCAGATTCTGTGTCTCCCTCTCTCCTTGCCCCTCCCCTGCTCACTTTCTCTCTCTGTCTCTCTCTAAACATTAAAAAAAATTTTAGTAGGAAAAAAAATTAGCAAAGGATAAGAAAAGACAATTCAAAAGATATATAAATGGCCAATACACACACACATTTAAAAATATCCCATTTTAATAGCCAATTAAAAGAATAAGATAACATAGCATATGAAGCTGTAATAATTTTAAAAAAATTTTTATGTTTATTTATTTTTGAGAGACAGAGAGAGACAAAGTGCAAGCAGGGGAGGGGCAGAGAGAGACAGACAGAATGTGAAGTAGGCTCCAGGCTCTCAGGTTTCAGCACAGAGCCCGACGTGGAGCTCAAACTCATGAACTGTGAGATCATGACCTGAGTTGAATTCAGATGCTTAATGAATTGAGCCACCCAGGTGCCCCATGAGGTTGTAATAATTTTTTAAAGATAACATATGGTGTTGGCAAAGGTTCAGGGAAAGTGGTAATGCTAATGGATATAAACTGGTAAAACCTTTTGGAGGCAAAAGATATCAAAATCCTTTAAAATGTATATATGCTTTTTCCCCAATAAGTATTGTTCTGTAAATTTAAATTAAGAAGAAAATATAGTTAAGTATGCAAAAATATGTATATATGATTGCTCTCCCCACCAGCACTGGTTATAAAAATAAAAACCACAAACAGTCTAAATGTCATCAATAGGAGAGTGGTTAAACAACTGATGGCAATGATGACACATCCATATCATGAAATACAATGCAGTCATTAAAAATAAAGACACATGTCTATTTGGACTGTAGAAAATATATTCTTTTTTAAAATTTTATTATTTTTTATTTCTTTCTGAGAGAGAGAGAGAAAGACAGCGTGAGCAGGGGAGGGTCAGAGAGAGAGGGAGACACAGAATCCGAAGCAGGCTCCAGGCTCTGAGCTAGCTGTCAGCACCGAGTCCTATGCGGGGCTCGAACCCATTAACCGTTGAGATCATGACCTGAGCTGAAGTCGGACGCTTAACGAACTGAGCCACTCAGACGCCCCAGAAAATATATTCTTGAGTGAGGGAAGCAGGCTACAGCTGTATAAAACCTAATGAAAATAATCTCACTTATATAAAAGAAATGTATATGTATAAAAATATAATAATGGCTATCTAGGAGAGATGAGATTTTTTTGGTAATTTTTACTTTATTCTTTTTATTTTTATATTGTCTAAAGTTTTTACAATAAAAAAAAAACTAAGTTACACTCCATTTACTAACCTAGAGTGGTGTTCAAAATATATTGAGAAAAAAAGGTTACAAAATTCATAATTTAGAAAAAACAAATATAAAATGTCCATATATATACAGAAAACACAGATAAGTACAGAATGAAATACTGTACATCAAAATATGAACAGTGGTTATTTCTGTGTGATAAGAGTACATGTTTTCCTTTTCTACTTTTTATGTTTTATACGTTTACAAAAGCCTAACTTTTTTGTAATAAGCATTTAAAAGTATAATTTATTATAATTTGAAAAAAATAAACTTTCAATTTTTGAGAATTTTCTAAAATATCTTTAGCACCCAAAAAGAATGACTTGTCCTGAAAATTTATTTTCCTTCAAATATATATATATATATATGTATATATATATCTGTGTATATATATATATACACACACACACACAATTTTTTCTTAAAATATCTAGAGCATATTTGAGATTCACATTCAAATGTTTATAAGTACCAGAATAATGAAAAACATTATTTCATGTAACTTCATAATAACCCTGTTAGATAAAAAGAAAATGAGGAGGAAAGGATTAAATTAAATAGGACTCGCAAAATATGAAACTAATATTTAAATACATGTTTCCTGACTGTAAATTTTGTGCTTTTTCCCCACTATCAAATAGGTACCTCTAAATTAACTGAATTGCAAATAAGATGTATCAGGAAGTAATTTTTCTATGGTGGCCAGCCTGGAATCAACTATCTAAAGCTTTTCTACTTCACCGAATTCACTTACAATAAGAAACTAAGCCTTAAAAACCAGACACCCAAGATAATACAATCATTAGTAAAGAAGAGATGGCTGGCAACATTAATTGATATTGTACTGGCAAAAACGGTTTTCAAACCCAAAGAAACTTTGGCACTGTTATTATTCCTATAATCAGATAAATCAAGATACCACCCAAAGGAAAACAGTCACAAACAGAAAATGCCAAAATGACCCAAACTGATATTTATTCTGGTTTATTTAAAATGTGATGTTGGGGTGCCTTGATGGAACGTTCAGTTGGTTGAGCGTCCAACTCTTGGTTTTGGCTCAGGTCAGGATCTCAGGGTCATGAGATCAAGCCCCATATCAGGCTCTCTCTCTGGCCCTCCCTTGCTCAAAATAAATAAATAAATAAACAAACATTTTTAAAAAAATTAATAAAATGTGATTTATTTAAAATTTCAGGAAGAAATAGAACATTTGAACAGCAAAGAAACTGAATCAAAAATCTGCCAACAAACAAGAGGCCTGGGCCAGATTGTCTCCCAGAGGAATTCTACCAGACATTTAAAGAAAAATTAATACCTATTCTTCTCAAACCCTTTCAAAAAAATAGAAACAGAAGGAAAACTTGCAAATTCATTCTATGAACCCAGCATTACCTAGATTGCAAGAACTAGACAAAAAGACCCCCATTAAAAAGAATTACAGACCAATTTCCCTGATGAGCATGGATCTAGAAATCCTCAATAAAACACTAGCAAATTGAATTCAACAGTACATTAAAAGAATTATTCACCATGATCAAGTGGGATTTATTCCTGGGCTGCAGGGCTGGTTCAATATTTGCAAAACAATCAGTGTGATATACCAGATTAATAAAAGAAGAGGGAAGAACCATATGATCCTGTCAATAGATGTGGAAAAAGCATTTGACAAAATATAGCATCCATTCTTGATAAAAACTCTCAACAAACTAGGGATACATGGAACATACTTTAACATCATAAAGGTCATATATGAAAGAACCCACAGCTAATATCATCCTCAATGGGGAAAAACTGAGAGCCTTTCCCCTACAGTCAGGAACAAGACAAGAACGTCCACTACTCACCATTACTATTTAACACAGTACTGGAAGTCTCAGCCTCAGCAATCAGACAACAAAAAGAAATAAAAGGCATCCAAATTGGCAGGGAGGAAGTCAAATTATTTGCCAACAGTATGATACTCTATATAGAAAACCTGAAGGACTCCACCAAAAAATTTTTACAACTAATACATGAATTCAGTAAAGGTGCAGGATATAAAATCAATGTGTACAAATCTGTTTCCATTTCTACTTACCAATAACGAAGCAGCAGTAAAATAAATCAAGGAATTGATCCATTTGTAATTGTACCAAAATCATTAAGACACTTAGGAATAAACCAACTAAAGAGGTAAAACATCTGTACTCTTAAAGCTACAGAACACTTTTGAAAGAAATTAAAGATGACACAAGAAATGGAAAAGCATTCCATGCTCATGGATTGGAAGAACACTGTTATAATGTTTATACTACTACCCATAGCAATCTACACATTCAATGCAATCCTTATCAAAATATCCCCAGCATTTTTTGCAGAGCTAGAAAAAAACAATCCTAAAATTTGTATGAAACCACAAAAGACCCCTAAGAGCAAAAGCAATCCTGAAAAAGAAAAAAGAAAAACTGGAGGAATCACAATTTTTGGACTTCAAGCTATATTACAAAGCTGTAATTATCATGAAGTATGGTACTGGCAGAAAAACAGACACATAGACCAATGGAACAGAACAGAAAATGCAGAAATGGACCCATGACCATATGGTCAACTACTCTCTGACAAAGCAGGAAAAAATACTCAATGGAAAAAAGACAGACTCTTCAACAAATGGTGCTGGGAAAACTGGATGGTAACATTAAATGTGATGTTTTCCACTTTTTCTTTGGTACTAATAATGATCTTAGAGTAAAACTATGGTTTTTATCCTTTAAAAAAATGATCATGTAGCAACTAAATTCCCATAATTATAGTCATAATCGTAACAATAATTTATGTAGCTTATGCTAGGCATGACTCTAAGCACTTTACTTCCATTAACTCAATTAATTCTTGCAAGCCTGTGATGAAAGCTCTGTTATCAACAGCATTTTACAGATGAGAAAACTGAGGCACAGATGTCAATGAACTTGCCCAAGCTGTCACACACCTAGTGAACAACATAACCAGAACCTGAACCCAGACAGTCCTGCTCCAAGGCCCCACATCTTTACCCGCACTGCCTTCTCCATGTTAACACATTATCATAGGAGAGAGCATGGTAAACATATAAATTTTTAAAAATTGTCTTAATGTTTTAAAATTCTATATGGCCAGAGCAGAAGAAAATTGCTCTTAGAAGAACACTGGGCCCCATGAAGTGAGATATTAATGTTCCTATGTAGTTGGGCATTAGACCTTAAAATTAGATCTGCTATAAAGCAGAGAATAGGGTCCCAGAACAAAATTTCTGCGAGACCCTTGTTTCAATGGAGAAATTAGGTAAGACAAAAGTGTGTAATTACTGAAGTAAGTTTTTAGAAAACAACTCACCTTTGAGGCAATGAAAGACTCAATGGGACATGAATAGACAAACCTTCTTATCCTGTCAGGATAAGGAAGGAAAAAAGCCAGGAAAAGATACAGAACCCAACGTACAGAATGTTAAAATATGATTGTGTCTATATCACTTTAGGATTTATTTTCCCCTTATGATCTTCTAACCTGAGACAAAGTAATGGTGAATGACAATTTTCCAATATTTACAAACTGGAATTCAACTGAGTTTTATTTTTACAATACAAAGAAATAGTACTGTTCTGTACTGTGAAATGGCTATCCCTGAAAAATTCTGAACCTTGCCTAACAGTTTTTTAAATAAATGCTCAAACCTAAACTTATTAGAAAACTATTTTGTTTCCTTTGTATACCATAGCCTAAGTGCCTAAAACAAGATTTGTCAATTTATTGGTTCATTCAAAACAGTCGTATCTAGTCACCTGACACTTAGCATTCATTAAAATCTGTACTGAGAAGATGTATAAAAGCCAAAGTAAGATTTCAGATACCTGAGTGTCAAAGAATCACCTATAATAGAAGACAAATATACAGAAAAGAGATACAAGAAAACAAAGTAACAAAACAAAGTATCAAGGAAAATAACTTCTGGCTGCTGAGAGAAAGAGAAAAAGGAAGGAAGCAAGCAAGCAAGCAAGCAAGGAGGGACGGCAGGCAGGCAGGCACTTCTCTTTTAATTCCTGGGACTGAAATTCAAGAACCTTACCCTGAAGACTGAAAGGAGTGATCTGAATCATCCTAAAGTACAGACTCTGCAACTTGCAGTTTCTATTCAATTTTGAATACCAAAATTAGGGATATTGCTTTGTACTGTCTATTCCTAGCTATCTTATCTTAACTGATAAAACCTTTTTTACTCTTATTTTTATTAAATGGTATCCTCTGAATTTTTGTACTCAATTTTTTCTATATTTAAGGATTTTTAGCAATTCAAATGTAGATGTGCTACTAGAATGAAAAAAATACACTAATATGGTATTTTTCTCACAGAACACACCATCCAGTCCCTTTATAAAGAGCTACGTTGGGGCACCTGGCTGGCTCAGTCAGTTGGACGTACAACTTTGGCTCAGGTCATGATCTCACAGTTCGTGGGTTCAAGCCCTGCATCAGGCTCTGTGCTGACAGCTCGGAGCCTGGAGCCTGCTTCCGATTCTGTGTCTCCCTCTCTCTCTCTGCCCCCTCTCACACTCATGTTCTGTCTCTTTCTTTCTCAAAATAAATAAAAATTTTAGAAAAATAAACAAATAAAAAGTTATGTTTACTACAATCTATTATCTCTGCAAAGTACAATTAATAGTAAAGTAGATGAGTACTGTCCTACTAAAATGGAAGAAGGAAATGGAAAGGTTCAACACACTGAGATGGACCTTCCATATAATGCTCTGGTCTACTTTTGTTCAAGAACTAGATGGTGAATATTTAAATAGTTCTTAATGGAAGAAGTCCCAGTATCTTTTCCCTACCAATTTCCCTCTAATTTGGCATTTGCAAATGGATGGGCAAATACTAGAGAGTGCAACCTAAAATGATTCTCCAAAACAGTTTACCTCTCATGGTTCACTTTTTCCTGTTTCATTTTGCTCCTACAATAAAAGGACTGCTAAATTTCACTTCTAAGTCCATTTGATTCGGTATATATCAAAATACAACTGGCTTCCATGCTGGTTGACAACTGATGTTTCTGAAGAGGCCTAACAAGTTGAAAAGACTTCCTAGTATAAATGTATAAGAGAACAAAACACACATCTAAATTTAAGGGGAAATGCACTTTTGTATTTACACACAAACAAGCAAACAAGTACAGTGAGAACACAATTTTATCTTTCACTTCTAGTTTACCTTTCTATTTTTAGAACTGGATGCCATCTCCCTCCAGAGGCTTGCCATCTCAGGCAGCCCATTATAATTCTATCAAATGAATAGAAGCAACCCTGATTACAGACCTAATCTTAAATTTTCTTTGGAGTAAGTTCTTCTGTAATTAGGGGAAATATTAAACTATAGGTAAGTCAGGGTATCCATCAAGAAATTCTTACTGGTAAAAGGACCAATCATTTTGCAACAATGATTATGAGTTACCAAAGTGCCTAATTTATTTTTTTGGTTTTTTTTGTTTTTTAAAGATTCTGTTTATGTATTTTTTAAGTTTACTTATTTATTTTGAGAGACAGAATGTGAGAGAGAGAAGAGTGTGAGCTGGGTACGGGCAGAGAGAGAGAGACAAAGAGAATCCCAAGCAGGCTCTGTGCTGTCAGAGCTGTCAGCATGGAGCCTGATATAGGGCCCGAATCCATGAACTGCCAGATCATGACCTGAACTGAAATCAAGAGTCAGACACTTCAACTAAGCCACTAAGGCACCCCAAAGTGCCTAATTTATACCTAACACCTTATTTATTCATAAAATCTACTTGTGCACAGAGTAATATGCATTTATCAGTAAACATACAAATACTAGTCAAGATTCATTTACTAAATTGAATGATGCTTATATTCTCTCATTTATTTTCAAATTAAAACCTGAAGTATGGCAATAAACAAAACATCTTTAAATAGAAAGTATTTTCATAGTTGAGGACCATAACAAATCAAAGAAATGGAAATTAAGCACTTTAAGGCTCACACAAAACAAATGCTAAACTACCCAACAATGCCTCTTACCCAGGCCCTCTGATGAATACAATTATACCTATATTTAATCTAGCAGTTAACGTAGGGTCCTCATTAACCCTACTAATGTCTAATTAATCGTATGAACACAAAGAGAATACCTTTTTGAGACTTAGTAGGGTTTATAGTTACCATAGCTACATAAGTGTGTTTCAACTTCACTAATGCAGCTTTTCTTCTTCCTGGCTCACTGCCACAATTCTGTGACATTTATTGGAAAACTGCAATCTACTTGCTACTATTAAATATAAACATTTGCTTTCCAGAAATCAACAAAATGAATCAACTATGCATATTAATAGTAAAAAAAAAAATTCTACTCTTAACATGCTTAATGTGTCTACTCCATGAATTTTTCACAAAGTTATCTGGAGTCTAGACTGGGTCATCAAAATTTTGGTTTGGATCATTCAAGATGCAGCATACTCAGTGATGTCTAGGTTTTTCCATTCACATTTAAAGTTAAAGATTATGGGCTCCAAATAGAAAGCAAGAGAAATTCACATATGAAAACACAAGGAAGAAAACCATATGTGATTTGGACAACTAAAATATACTGTTAAGTGGGAAAAACAGTCTCTTTTGAGAGACTTAGTAACTTCTCAGTAACTTCAAAACAAAAAAGTTAATGTATCTCAGACTCTTAAAATTACTTTTTGGGTGGCTCAGTTGGTTAAACTTTGACTCTTGGCTTTGGCTCAGGTCATGATCTGTTGGTTCATGAGTCTGAGCCCCGCATCAGGCTCTATGATAGGAGAACGGATCCTGCTTGGGATCCTCTCTCCCTCTTGCTCTTCCCCTCCCCTGGCTTGTGCTTGCTCTCCCAAAATTAATAAACTTTAAGTTTTAAAAAAATTACCTTTTTCTGTTTTAATAATATAACATAAAATTTACCACTACATCTTTTTTTTTTTTTATTTGAGACAGAGAGAGAGAGAGAGAGCGCGCGAGCGAGCAAGCACAGGCACGCCCACATATGCAGGAGGCAGGGAAAGGGGCAGAGGGAGAGAGAGAGAAAATCTTAAGCAGGCTCCATGCTCAGCAAAGAGCCTGATGCAGGGCTTGATCCCATGGCCCTGGGATCATGACATGAGCTGAAATCAAGAGCTAGATGCTCAAATGACTGAGTGACCCAGGTGCCCTATCATTGCATTTTTAAAGTGTACAATTCAATGGCCTTAAGTTCATTCACAATGTTGTGCAGCCATCACCACTACCCATTTACAGCACTTTTTCATCATTTCAAATATAAACCCTGTACCCATTAGACAATAACTCTCCAATGCCCCCTCGCCATAAGTCTCTAGTGACCACTATTCTACTTTCTATCTCTAGTCTAGATACTTTAAGAAAATCTCCAATATTTGTCCTTTTTTGTACCTGACTTATTTCACTTAACATGTTTTCAAGGTTCATCCACGTTGTAAAATGTATTAGAATGTCATTCCTTTTTAAGATGAATAATATTGCATTATCTGTACAATACCATATTATATGTATCCATTCATCTGTTGATGGCCACTTGGTTTTTAGTATAGTCACAAAGTTGTGCAACTATCACCACAATAAATTTTAAAACATTTTTATCACTCTTCCAAAAGAAACCCCAAACCTTTTAACTGTCATCCCCTATCCTCAACTCCCACTTCACCCTAGGAACCACTTATCTACCTTCTGCCCCTATAGATCTGGCTATTCTGTACATTTTATATAAGTGGAATCATAGAATATGTGGTCTTTTGTGATGGGCTTCTTTTACTTAGCATGTTTTCAAGATTCATCCATGCTGTAGCATGTACCACTAATTCATTCCTTTTTATGCCAAACATTATTCCATTGAATGGATGTACGTTTTGTTTATCCATCCATTCATCAGTTGATGGACATCTGGGCTGTTTCCATGTTTTGCCTATTAAGAATAATGCTGCTATTATGAGAAACAATGAAATCTGGCCATGTGTAGCCACATGGATGGACCTTGAGGGTGTTATGCTGAGCGAAATAAGGCAGAGAAGGACAAATATCATATGTTTGCACGTATAGGAGGATTAGGAGGAACCTGACGGAGGAACAAGGGGAAGAAGAAGGGGGGAAATGGTGGGGGAAAGGGAGAGAGGCAAACCATGAGAGACTCTTGAATGCTGACAAAAACTGAGGACTGATGGATGTGGGGGGGAGAGGGGGATAGGCATGGAGGAGGACACTTGTGGGGATGAGCACTGAGTGTTATGTGGAAACTAATTTGACAATAAACTATTTGTAAAAAAAATAAATAAATAAAATAAAATAAAATAAAAAGACCAGTAAAATAGATGCAAAAAAAAAAAAAAAAAAAGAAGAATGCTGCTATTACGTTAAAGTTTTTGTGTGTACAGATGTTTTCATTTCCATTGGGTATGTATCTAAAAGTGAGATTACTGGATTATATGGTAAATCTATGTTTAATCTGTTGAGGAATTTCCAGGTTATTTTCTAAAGTGGCTGTACCATTTCACATTTCCATATATGAAGTGATTTGTCCACAACCTTGCCACATCTGGCTTTTTGATTATAGCCATCCTTGTGGGTAGAAAGTAGTATATCACTGTGCTTTAAATTTGCATTTTCCTAATGACATTTCCTAATGACATGAAAAACTTTTCATGTGTATATTTTTATTGTACCATTGTTTTTATATTTTTATTGTATCAATGTTTTTATATTAAAACATTTATATGGGGGGCACCTGGGTGACTCAGTCAGTTACATGTCTGACTTCAGCTGGGTCATGATCTCACAGTTCATGAGTCTGAGCCCGCAATGGGCTCTCTGCTGCCAGCACAGAGTCCACTTCGGCTCCTCTAGACCCCTCTTTCTCTTTGTCTCTCCCACACCTGTGTATGTTCATGTACTTGCACTCTCTCTCTCTCAAAAATAAACATTTACAAAAAACATTTATACACTTACCAATAATTATGGAAAAGATATTAAAGTCAGTATGTTCTTTTTTTTTTAATATTTATTCATTTTTGAGAGAGTGTGTATAAGCGGGGGAGGGGCAGAGAGAGAGGGAGACAGAGGATCCAAAGCAGGCTCTGCATTGTCAGTGCAGAGCCCAATGTAGGGCTGAATTCATAAACTGTGAGATCATGACCTGAGCCGAAATCTGATGCTTAACTGACTGAACCACCCAGATGCCCCAAAGTCAGTATGTTCTTAAATATAACTTAAACAAACATGTATAACAGCACAAGCAGTATTTTGCTATTATGTATATCATATAACTTTATATATTATATAGAGAAATAATTGTTCTAACCAATAAAATGGAGTAGACTCTCTTTGTATTGTATTCATTTATAGCCAGTCACCTGTTTCTCTTATTTAAAGAACACATTTTTGGGGTACTTGGGTGGTTCAGTCGATTAAGCATCAGACTCTGTATCAGCTCAGGTCATGATCTCAAGGTTCGTTTGTGAGTCTGAGCCCTGGGTCAGGTTTCGAGCTGACAGTGAGAGACTATTTGGGATTCTCTCTCCCTCCCTCTCTCCCTCCCTCTCTCTCTCCCTCTCTCTCTCTCTCTTTTGCGCTGACAGTGAGAGACTATTTGGGATTCTCTCTCCCTCCCTCCGTCTCTCTCTCTCTCTCTCTCTCTCTGCCCCTCCTACACTCATCCTCTTACACTCATCCTCTCTCTCAAAAATAAATACATAAACATTAAAAAAATAAAAAGAACACATTTTTATTCAAATAGAATCAATTTCTATACTCAAAAATGTCAATCAGGGGCAGCCATTATGTAAAACAGTATGAAAGTTCCTTAAAAAATTAAAAATTAAAAACTGAACTACCATATGATCCAGCAATTTCATTTCTGGGTATTTATCCAAAGAAAATGAAAGCACTATCTGGAAAAGATACCTGCACCCCTGTGTTCACTGAAACATTACATACAATAGTCAAGACATGGAAACAACTTAACGGGACACTTTACATGGGTAAAGAAAATACACATGAACATGAATATTATTCAGCCATAAAAAAGAAGGAAATCCTGCTGTATGTGACATGAATGGAACTTGAGAACATTAAGTGAATAAGACAGAGAAAGACAAATGCTGTATGATCTCACTTACATGTGTTACTTAAAACAAAAGAAAATAATATAAAACAAAAACCATGAACTCAGAGATACAGAGAACTATAGAAAAGAGACTGATAGTTTCCAGAAGTGCAAGTGGTGGGGGAATAGGTGAAGGCAATCAGTGGTACAAAATTCCAATTTATAAGACAAATAAATTCTACGGATATAATGTACAGCAGGGTGACTATAGTTGCCAATGCTGTATTATACATTTAAAAGTTGCTAAGAGAGTAAAAAGGTCTCATCACAAGGAAAAAACTGTAACTACAAGTAGTGATGAATATTAAGTAAACTTATTATCATAATCATTTCCAATATATACATACATCAAGTCATTATGTCATACACCTAAAATATAACGTTAAATGTCAGTTATATCTCAATTAAAAAAAAAAAAGAATATCATAGGAATAAAATGACCCAAAAAAACCCCTCAAACAAACAATTCTTTTGGATTTAAGAATCTCAGGGGCACCTGGGTGTCTCAGTCAGTTAAGCATCTGACTTCAGCTCAGGTCATGATCTTGGAGTTCATGAGTCTGAGCCCCACATCGGGATGTGTGCTGACAATACAGAGTCTGGAGCCTGCTTTTAGTTCTCTCTCGCTTTCTCCCCCTTCCCCCATTCATGCTCTGACTCTCTCCCTCTCTTTCAAAAACAAACGTTAAAAAAATAATTTAAAAAAGTAAAATTAAAATTAAAAATCATAGCATAATGCAGGGTGCCTGGGTGGCTCAGTTGATGAAGTGGCTGACTTTGTCTCAGGCCATGATCTAGTGGTTTATGAATTCAAGCCCCACGTTGGGCTCTGTGCTGACAGCTCAGAGCCTGGAGCCTGCTCTGGATTTTGTGTCTCCCTCTTTCTCTGCCCCTCCCCAGTTTGCTCTATCTCGCTCTCTCTCTCTCAAAAATAAATAACATTAAAAAAACCTCATAATACAAAAATTTATTTCTAGCAGAAAAAAAAACCGTTTGTTTGAGCCCCACATTGGGCTCTCTGCTGTCAGCACAGAGCCCGTTTCAGATTCTCCGTTCCCCTCTCTCTCTGCCTTTTCCCCACTGTGTGCTCTCTCTCCTCTCTCTCAAAAATAAATAAATATTAAAAAGAAAAAATTGTTTAAAAAGAATCCTTAACTCTTAACACAATTATTCCAAAAGTGGTGGTATTAAACCAATGAAATAAATAATACAAGTATGGTAGTCCCAAATTGGTGTTTTAAATGCTATACCACTCCTAGGACCCTACAGAAATTAAAGGCTAAAAAAATAGTGTTTCTATACATGAAAAATATACATATATATTTTTTTAACATTAGTCTATATAATATATTGCTAAGTCTTACTTCTCATTCACTTATATATTTAAAGTGAAGTTTGCTCCTAGAATATGACAGTTAAAAATTACAAGATTAATTGAATAGTTGTTAGAGACCAGGATTTAACAGAAGTGATCCTCACACACGCCCATACACATACCCCACTTCACTCCACTAAACTCCCGGGAAAACTATGCCAAATACAAGAGTTGAGAAAGCTAAGTTATGAAGAACTGTTGCTACATTAAAAAGGGCTACTTCCAGTTCTATAACATCGCCTCATCTTTCTTGGTTATTCTGTTCTGTGGGGCACAGAATTTTTTTTAAAAAAACCTTTTTTTACTAAGACCCACCGCCCAAAATATAACTCTCCCAAACACAAAGGAAAAAAAGTTCTGTTGGAAAGGATTACATTTTCTGATAAAGGCACATTATCTATATCATAAAATTAAGGCCACATCTCCTGCTTTCTCAATTAATTACCCATGATGATTGTCTTATTATGTATTAATTTAACCATTCTAGATCCTTTTTTTTTTCAGTTGTAACATGTAAAAGTTCCCCTAAGAGAACCATTACGTACATTTTGCCCTAATGCTGTTCCATTCAAGTTTCAAGAAAACTTTCTTATTTGAGTATTCTAGGTTTAGAGAATAAATTTACCTCATTTTCATCTTTATTATCTAAATTTTTGTCTTTAAATAGCTTTCATTCTTTAAAGGCCAAGTTTTTGAGCTGTTGTAATTTTAATGCAATTGTTATTTTAACTGAAGGTTTCCACATGGGTTTATATAACTAGAACACAATCTCAGACTTTCGATACTATTCCTTCCTTCTTTTCTGGATATGGTATTCATTCATTCAATATTTATCAAGCACATTTCAGATTATAAAGCACTTGTGCCAGATGCTATTGAGAATGCAAAGAATAGTTGCTATCATTGAGAAAATTACCACCCAGTACAACTTTTTAAGCAAAACTGGACTTCACTAGATGTTCTTTACGGCTTATTACAGCTTTAATTTTATGGTTGACTCTAACTAATATTTTACAGTCAATTATTTTACCAAAAGTTTGGGGTTTTTTTTTCTAAATAGATGTATAATCTAGTACTTCAATACTAAAGTTTTCCTAAGTTTTAAGACACCATTCATCAAATTATTTCTGTAATTTTGCTAACACTTAAAAACAATGATTAAAAATAATACTTAAAAATAACTGTTTAAAAAGACATATAAAACTTATACTCTGAAAACTACAAAACCCTACTGAAAGAAATTAAAGAAGATCTAAATAAAAGGAAAGAAATTCCATGGTCCCAGACAGGAAGGTACAATATTATTAAGATAACAATATTCCACAAACAATACTCTTCAAAATAGATTCAATACAATCTGTATTAAAACCATAGCTCACTCTTTTTACAGAGGTTGAGAAGCTAATCTTAAAACTCAAATGGAAATTCAAGGGACTCTGAATAGCCAAAACAACCCCGTAAAAGAAAAACAAAATTGGAAGACTCACCCTTCTCAATTTCAAGATTTATTTCAAAGCTACATAATCAAGACAGAATGGTACTGACATAAGAACAGGCAAATGAAAAAGAACTGAGACACCAGAAATAAATTAACTCAAAATGGATCAAAGATCAAAATCTAAGAGCCAAACTAGAATACTCTCAAAAGAAAATGTAAATGTCTTTGTGACACTAAGTTAGGCAACCGTTTCTTAAATAAAACACAAACCAAGAGTAACAACAACAAAAGATAAAGGAGTCTTAAACAAAATTTAAAATGTTTGTGCATTAAAAGATACTATCATGATGCATAGGAGCACATGTACCCCAATGTTCATAGCAGCACTCTCCACAATAGCTAAAACATGGAAAGAGCCTAAGTGTCCATCAACAGATGAATGGATCAAGAAGATGTGGTTTATCTATACCATGGAATACTACATGGCAATGAGAAACAATGAAATCTGGCCATGTGTAGCCACATGGATGGACCTTGAGGGTGTTATGCTGAGCGAAATAAGTCAGGCAGAGAAGGACAAATATCATATGTTTGCACGTAAAGGAAGATTAGGAGGAACTTGACGGAGGAACAAGGGGGAGAAGAAGGGCGGAAATGGTGGGGGAAAGGGAGAGAGGCAAACCATGAGAGACTCTTGAAAGCTGACAAAAACTGAGGACTGATGGATGTGGGGGGAGGAGGGATGGGCATGGAGGAGGGCACTTGTGGGGATGAGCACTGAGTGTTATGTGGAAACTAATTTGACAATAAACTATTTGTAAAAAAAAAAAAAAAAAGATACTATCATGAAAGTGAAAAACAACCCACAGAATGAGAGAAAATTTCTGTGAATCATCTATCTGATAAAGGACTTGTGTACAGAATATATAAAGAATTCTTACAACTCAACAAGAAGACCAGTAATTCAATTTAAAAATGGTAAAACCCTTTAATAGTCATATTTCCAATGAAGACATACTAATGGCCAATAAACACATGGAAAGATGCTCAACAGTATTAGTCAATAGGGAAATGTAAATCAAAACCGTAAGAATGTCTATAATAAAAAAGATAATAACAAGTGTTGACAAGGATATGGAGAAATCAGAACTCTCCTACATTGCTGCTTAAAATGTAAAATGATGCACCCATCACTGTACTCTGAAAAGCTCCAAGCTGTACTAACAGTTCAGAGCTTGGAGCCTGCTTCAGATTATGTGTCTCCCTCTTTCTCTGCCCCTCTCCCGTTCATGCTCTGTCTCAGTCTCTCAAAAATGAATAAACATTTTTTTAAAAGAGGTATTTTAATACCTAAGGTCCAAACTAGCAGTATGGTATATAGTATATATGATCACTGGGCAAACTTAAATTTTATTAAAAATTAGTACTTACATTATACTTAAGCATAAGACAGTACTTACTTATAAGGAACAGAAAGTTCATATTGTTTTGACTTTTATATTAACCTACAGAAACAATCAGAGTAAAAAAGTACATACTTCCTACACACTCTTTAGCCATATAACCCTCTCAAAATTTAAACTACTTTACAAAGAAATTTTAAAGTTCTAAACTTCAATTTACAATTTTTAAGTATAGGGGCAAATCATATGCTCTGATATAAGGTGCACAAAAAGTACTGCCTTATTAACAAATAAAAGTTAAAGTCAACCAAAAAAAAAAAAGTTAAAGTCAACCATATTAATTTCATTCTCCAATCTAGATTGAATTATGAAATCCTTTAAAACACTGTTATCACTGTTTATTCACATGTAATCTCTTCTACTAACCTATAAGCTACATGTGGCCAGGATCTAGGTGTAAATTCATTTTGAGCAATGAATAAATATAAATATCATGACTAACTTATACTTAAACATAAACATCAAAAGTCATCCCTAAAAAAAATGCACTTGGCTACATTATAAAATATAAGAATATATAAGAAAATTAAAAATGTCACTCCTTTTATGCCCTTTAAAAAAATAGTTTTCCCTTCAATAACATTATGGTGGTTAAACAAAAGTTAAAGAAAAAAGAGTACACACTGTATAAATCCATTTATATAAAGTTCTAAAAATGGCAAAACTAATCTATTTTAAGGAAAAACAGATCAGTAGTTGCCTAAGGGGCTAGAGTGGGCAGAATGACTATAAAAGAGCAAGAGGTAGACTGAAATGTTCTCTATCTTGTCTGCAGTGATTACACAAATGTATACACTTGTGTAAAACTCTTGAAATGCTCAAAACTGGTGAATCTCTGTATCTTTATATAAAGATGGTTTGTCTGAGGGATGATGGGAGCTGGGGGGAGGGGAAATGAGTGATGGGCATGGAGGAGGGCACTTGTTGGGATGAGCACTGGGTGTTATATGGAAACCAACTTGACAATAAACTAATCTTTTTTTTTAAAAAAGATGGTTTGTTATTTAAAAATAAAAGGCAAGGAGAGAAGGGATACAAGAAGTAACCACAGAGTCAACAAGTAAAATGTAGAGAGTACTCTGAGAAAATAGAGGCATGAGTAGAAGACAATACATAAAAAAAAAAAGTAGAATGGGGGTCAGTACAAAGAACCACCATAGTAAATTAATAGGGCCCTATGCAAAATACCACTACTCAGAGCTTTTCAGAGTTTGGTCCTCTAACTCTGAAAGAGTTGTTCTTCCTCTTAAACTCTTAGGTGAGCAAAATTGATACTAATGTCTCTGCTAAAGAAAAGGAAAGCTTGCACAGTATTTCACAGGGTTTCAAGGCCCAACTAGAATTAAAATCCATGTTTTTTAATGGCTAACAGAATTTTCACGAAGTTCATTAATAATGAACTAACTCCTGAAGCTCTATCAGTACTGTTTTTTCTGTTGCTCATCTCCTTTCAAATTTAGTTAGGCTCTGAGACACATCAGCAGAAAAAGGTGCAATGATTCCATGCTTCCATAAACTACTGCCAAAAATACCAAGAGTCATGTGGCATCCTCCGTCTCTCAAGTATTCTCCTGAGGTGATGCTATGCTTACCCTTCCCCTGCTTTTCACTTCTGAGTATCATCATCTGTCAAAACAGAGGTGGCTCAACCAGTGATGTGCTTCAGCAAAATCTTAAAGACACTCACCAAAGCCAGACAATGATCAGCTAATTTTATGTGTTAAAATATTCCCCAAAAGGATCATCATCATATTCTTAACTGGTTTTTATATATGGCTTATAGACTTTCTCTCTTTTATGGAAACTGTTTAGGTAAAGAATTCTACACAAACCACTCTTTTTATACCATCTGAACAGTGGTGTAATTTTAGTAGGGCCCAAACTATAAATACCAATGATCAAACTAAAGAAAGTCAGGATAAGCCCAATACTCTGTGGTAAAACAGTCAAGCTTCAAATCCCAGCCTTCTTGATTAGCTATGTGACGTTGGGAAAATTAGTGAATCCGTCTGTACCTCAATTTGCTTATTTATGAAATACGGATAGTGATACTATCTTATAGGATTTTTCTGAGGACTAATGTGAAAGATATCTATACAATAAACAAAATATAGATATTTATATTACAGATATTTTATGGATATTATTATAGATATTATAGATTTAAAAATCTGTAAAATTTTAGCTATACAAATAGCTGAAAAATTATTCAATTATTACCAATATTGAATTTATTATTATTCTTTCTTCACCAACACTGTTTCTTTTAACATGGTGTACAAATATTGCTTTAAGGAATTTTTTTAAAACTAAAAAAAACAAAAACCCTAAATTTATAATGATAAGAGTAATCAACAACAATTTAGGTCACTCTTAAAAAACTTTTCTGGGGCACCTGGGTGGCTCAGTCGGTTAAGTGTCTAACTTCGGCTCAGGTCATGATCTCACGGTTTGTGGGTTTGAGCCCCACATCAGGCTCTGTGCGGACAGCCAGCTCAGAGCCTGGAGCCAGTTTTGGATTCTGTGTCTCCCTCTTTCTCTGACCCTCCCCTGCTCATGCTATCTCTCTCCCTCTCTCAGAAATAAATAAAACATTAAAAAAAACTTTTCTGTTCTTGCCTCATCTTCATAAACAGTACCAATAAAATAAAATGTCAAATTTACTAAAATTAATCGTAACATTTCTGAATGGGAAAGAAATGAATAAACATTCATGGGTGACCAGCCATAATTATCACCATCTGTCAAGAAAATATTTAAAAAAAAAAAAAAAAAGAAAAGCAAGAGAAAAACTTTAATTTCTCAACAGTTATTAGGAATAAATAGGGGTACCTGGGTGGCTCAGTTGGTTGTGCGTCCGACTTCGGCTCAGGTCATGATCCCACAGTTTGTGGGTTTAAGCCCCTCGTCAGGCTCTGGGCTGACAGCCTGGAGTTTAGAGCCGTTTCGGGAGGGGGGGGGTGTGTGTGTGTGTGTGTGTGTGTGTGTGTGTGTGTGTGTGTCTCTCTCTCTCTCTCTCTCTCTGCCCCTCTCCCACTTGCACTCTGTCTCTTCTCTCAAAAATAAACATTAAGAAAAAAACTTTTTTTAATAATTAAAAAAATAATAATAAATAAAAAAGGGCGCCAGGGTGGCTCAGTCAGTTGAGTGCTCGACTTCAGCTCAGGTCATGATGTCATGGTTCGTGGGTTCAAGCTGACAGCTCAGAGCCTGGAGCCTGCTTCAGATTCTGTGTCCTCCTCTCTCTCTGCCCCTCCCTCACTCATGCTTGTCTTTATCTCTCAAAAATAAACGTTAAGATTTTTTTAAGTTAAAAAAAGGAATAAATAATGGTAATTAAAAATTTTCATGTAGCATATCTTTAGATCCTTTATCACAAAACCAGGTTTTATTTATATTTAGAAGCTAAAATCATTATCTATAGTTAATCCATAAAGAAAATTTCTACATTTTCATTCAAGGACATGTTTATATTTAGTGCATTACATACTGTTAGTTTTTTTAACCTTGATTTTTATTAAAACAACAGCAAATAAAAGACACAAATCTCTTTTATGTAACTTGAAATAAAATCTTTGCAACAAGACAATAACAAGTTAATAAGCAACATGTCTACTGAAGAATATCTTATACCTTAGAACTAACAGGACTATCTTCTCTCACTAAACAAGCAGGCCCAAATGATGTCTCAAATTAAATATGACCTTTATTTTTTTCTAATTATCTATTATTCTTTATGGAAAATATAATGAGTCAACTTTTTCTAATATAAAGTAGCTATTTTTTATATGTAATACCAATCACAGTAAGAAATGTTTCTCTGGGGGTGCCTGGGTGGCTCAGCCGGTTAAGCGTCCGACTTCAGCTCATGTCATGATCTCACAGTTCGTGGGTTCGAGCCCCGAATGGGGCTCTGTGCTGACAGCTAGCTCAGAGCCTGAAGCCTGCTTCAGATTCTGTATCTCCCATTCTCTCTAACCTTCCCCTGCTCACGCTGTCTCTCTCAGAAATAAATTTTTAAAAAAAGGAAAAAAAAGAAATGTTTTTCTGTACTATCACTTTCTAGCTTTAGGGAACTCCTGGAATAATTACAGTAGAGTCAAGGATGAATTACGAACAAGCCAAGAACCATTTAATTATGAATTTCTATCTTCTTACTGTAATCAACAGAATTCTAGTACTGAATAAAAGTTACAAAAACAGAGTTTAAGAAGTAATGGCTTAACCAACTCTACTAACATCAGCCCTAGGAAGAGAAATAAATCAGGCTCAATGGCAATTCAGAAATATTCCATAAAGTCAGTAAAACACTGCTACTGTTTTTAGGATCTTCATTTTGTGAACTATAAAGTATAATTATGCACGGGGTCAAAAAATTTGACAATGGTAAGAAAAAAAGCAGTTTATTGTCCCTAACTCATTGTTAAAATAAAAATAAAAAAAAAGGGGCATCGGGGTGGCTCAGTCGGTTAAGTGTCCAACTTCGGCTCAGGTCATGATCTCATGGTTCGTGGGTTTGAGCCCCACGTCAGGCTCTGTGCTGACAGCTAGCTCAGAGCCTGGAGCCTGTTTTGGATTCTGTGTCTCCCTCTCTCTCTGACCCTCCCCTGTTCATGCTGTCTCTCTCTCTCTCTCAGAAATAAATAAAACATTTTTTAAAAAGCTTAAAAAATAAAAACATCTTCATTTCAAATATTAAATTCGTACTAACATTGTCTCACATTGATATTTAGCTCTTATTTAACCAGTTACATAATTTTATCCACCATGTAATCTTGTAATTCCTGCTTGTAAACACATTTAAAAATTTTAATCCATTGTTTTTATTACTCTATTTTTTCCAATTCACTATTATTTTTCTTGTTTTACCTGATTTTATACTATCTTAACTTACATCTCTGTATTTCCAGAATGACCTCTTAATCATATTCGTTTAATTTCATTTACTTTAATTTACTTTGTTATCTCAGTTTTTCTATAACAATGTATGCCAAAATCAGTATTTTTTAATATAGAAAGTGTAAGAAATGATAACTTTTTCTCTGTAGTGAATCTTTTCTCTAGGTACTCAAAAGACTCCTAGCCTTCAAATTTGTAAACCATCTTATTTTTTTCAATATATAATAACCTATCTTCCTTAAAGAAGGCAGAGAAAATACAAAATGCAAAAATAGAATCAAAAAGTAAAATCTTACAGTACACACTTTTGTACAGACTTTTTAAAAAAGGTTTATTTATTTATTGAGAGGGAGAGAGAGAAAATCCCAAGCAGGCTCCATGATGTCAGCGCAGAGCCGGACCTGGGACACAATCTCACGATGGGGAGATCATGATGTGAGCCGAAATCAAGAGTCAAATGCTTAACCCACAGAGCCACCCATGCACCCCTGTAAAGGACTTTCTGTGGGAGTTATTTTTAATATAATTGCAAGAGTATCTCTTTTATTTACTTATTTTATTAAGAGTTTACATGTAGGGGCGCCTGGGTGGCTTAGTCGGTTAAGCGACTTTCGCTTAGGTCATGATCTCGCGGTTCATGGGTTCGAGCCCCACGTCGGGCTCTGTGCTGGCTGCCAGCTCAGAGCCTGGAGCCTGTTTCAGTCTGTGATTCCCTCTCTCTCTGACCCTCCCCTGCTCAAGCTGTCTCTCTCTCTCTCTCTCTCTCTCCCCTCTAGAAATAAACAAAACATTAAAAAAAAAATTAAAAAAAAAAGAGTTTACATGTAATTATGGGGTCATCAGAAACATTATTTACAGCTATGTATTATTGAATTAGATACCTAGACTCTCTTCTCACTGTCAAGCCATCACATTAAGTAAAAAGGTAGTAGCAGAACTACATATGGTCACCAATATTAACTAGACTTATTGCAGTGGTCACTGTTCAATATATACAAATAATAAATCATCACCATGTGAAACTGAAATTAATATGATGTTTTATGCCAGCTATATCTCAATTAAAAAAAAACTACTTCCCTATTCTTTTAAATATATATATGTGTGTATAGATATATATACATATATACGTATACATATCTATCTATCTATCTATCTATCTATAGATATGCAAGGAAGACCAGCATCAATACATAGGATAAAAGCAAACTTAATTGAATGGTAAAGAGATTTTGAATCTATAATTCAAGCTCAATGGCACTCAACTATAAATTTTCCAACCTTATTTTCTTAAAGAGAGAACTTAAATTTGGAAAAAACATGTTCTATAAAAAAATTAACAAATGTATGATAGTAATTAAATTCTCCTCACTCTGGGCTGCATTTACTATTAAATGGATATCTAGACTACTGATAGAAAATATACACACATATTACCAGAAAATACTTCAAATTATAGAACACAGGGAGTCAGTGCAGTTTAGTAGTTAAGAGCACAGACGACGGTGACACTACCTGTGTTGGAATCTTGGCTACAACTTACCAGTCGTGTGACTCTGGGTGAGTTAATGAACCTCCCTATACCTTAGCTCCCTCATCTGTAAAATGGAATAATAATAACCATCTCAAAGCGTTGTTATGAAGAGTTCAGTGAGTTCACACTTAACAAAGTTCTTGGCACATAATCGTTGTTTAAAATTTTTAATTTACCTAACATTTACTGAGGACTTACGATGTACTAGGTTAAATGCTTTACACATGAATTTGCCTTAAAATAATCTTCCTAGCAACCCACAATGAAGATACTGTGACTGCCCCCATTTGAAGATGAGAAAATTGAAGCACAACAAGATTAAATAACTAACCTGAGGTCATGCATAAATGCTGAAACAAGGATTTGAACCCAAATCTGATACATGACCTACAATTTTAACACAGATTGCAAGGTACACTACATACTAGAAGCAGTAGCCTCCAGCTGTACTTTATCTTAAGGAGAGGGCAGGGGAGAGGACAGACTTTGCTGTAATAAATCAAAATAAGTATTTCCTGGAATAAAGTAGGGTATTTTAAAAATATAAGAAACATCACTACAATACAGAAGTATTTTTATATGAAATGACAGATGTCTGATATTTATTTTAAAATAATATAGCTTGGGGTAACTGGGTGGCTCAGTTGGTTAAGTGTCTGACTCTTGGTTTTGGCCCAGGTTGTGATCTCATGGTTCGTGAGTTCAAGCCTCATGCTGGTCTCTGCACTGACAGTGTGGAGCCTGCTTGGGATTCTCTCTCTCTCTCTCTCTCTCTCTCCCTCTCTCTCTCTCCCTCCCTCTCTGTCTCACTCTGCCCCTCTCCTGCTCATGTGCACCCTCTTTCTCAAAATAAATAAACTTTAAAAAGAAAATAAAATAATACAGCTTAGGAGAAGGGAGAGGATAAAAGAAACAAGATTAGACATGTATTGATGATTGTTAAAACCTGGTGACAGGCATTTGGGGGTCCATCACTTTATTCTCTCTACTTTTGTATGTTCTTTAAAATGCCCATAATAAAAGATTAAAATAGAAGTAGAGTGCAGAGATTAAATACTCTACTTTCATTCCACAAGCAAACAACTGTCTTAGGATTCCCTGTATCAAAGGCATAAAAGGATTCTTGATATTTATACATTTTACAATGTACATATAATCTGTAAAAGGATGGTCTTATTTTTTTAAAAAGACTGAGTATCCTCTCAACCAAAATAAGAAAGTAATGAAAGTATTTAAGCACATACAGGTAAATATACATATTAAATGGCTGTCTACATTTCCATCAACTTGTTAAAATTATTTGCTGAAATAATTAACACTCTTTTTTTTTTTCATCTTTCTCCCGCCTGGTAATCTCTATGATTATCTGGTCTGCTGCTCAGAATATGGATAGATTTGTATAGACAAATATGAATCTACAGCATGACACAAATTGAACAATACGAATAAAAAACAGAAATCTGCTTCACTAAGATACACTCATAAAATTCCTCACCTCAAACCGTAGTCGATCTTTGTACTAATATGTATCAGTGGGCTTCTTATAAGTATAAACATAATCAATAATTAGAGAATATTTTATATGCTCTAAATCATAGTTGAAACAAATTAGCTGATACTAAAGAAAAACATTTAAGCCAGACACTATATTAGGCATTTTCATGCGGCTTACATCACTAAATTTAAGAGATTGTATCTATTTTTATAGAAAGAATATTAAAGTTTAGAGAGGTGAAATCACCTGCGCAAGGTCAGAGCTAATAACCAATAAACTGATATATATTCAAAATTAAGCTCAATGACAAAACCCACTCCCCCCCACCCCACTATGAAAGGTAAACATCTAAACTCAAATCAAACTTAAATATTTAGGGCCTTTTTTAAGTGGACCACAAAATGTTTAAGTTACTGGTCACATATTTTATAGTGGCAGCTTGGCTTTGGGTAAAGAACTCGAGCTAAAAGACAAAAAGCATTATTTCTGCTATTGTGTGACATTTTTCTGCCAAGTCTCTTCATTTCAGCCTTAGGCTACTCATCTATATAATGGGGAAATGAATATCCTTGCTGTCTAATTGCAGGGTTCGAAATTTCAAAGAGGATATATGTAAAACCCCTTCAAAAACTACAAAACACTGGGGGTGCCTGGCTGGCTCAGTCCAAACAGCATGTGACTCTTGATCTAGGGGGTCGTGAGTTTGAGCCCCACATTGAGTATAGAGATTACTAAACCATAATAATAAGCTTAGAAAATGTATATTTAGGGGTGCCTGGGTAGTTCAGTCAGTTAAGTGTCTGACTTTGGCTCAGGGCATGATCTTGTTGTTTGTGGGTTGGAGACCTGTGACGGGCTCTGTGCTGACAGCTCAGCGACTGGAGCCTGCTTCAGATTCTGTGTCTCCTTCTCTCTCTGCTCCTCTCCTGCTTACACTCTGTCTCTTTCTGACTCTCAAAAATGAATAAATGTTAAAAAAAAAAATTTAAGGAATATATATATACTTAAATTACAAAACACAAATAGGGCCTTTTTTGTCTTAAAATGTTAAAATAACAAAGTTTGCTAAGGTAATTGTCAGCTGTTTAAATTCTACACCTTCTATTAACACTTCCAGAACTTTCTCAAACCCTTTTTTCTTAAGCATAGTTCAATCATCATGTCTATCCTTATCCTTATCCTTTCCTTATCCTTAAAAATAATGCAACAGTAATGACATCAATGCTTTGATAATAAATATTTAACATGCTGTTTTGAAATGCTCAGCATATAAAAGTTCTAAATTCTGAATTTTCAAACTAAATATGTGTTTGGTGTCATTCTTAGTTATACTCATGATCTTAATGTTTGAGCCTTTTCATATTCAGTTTGTTTCTAAAAAGCTAGAATTAAGATCTGGAATTCTAAAGTAGAACACCCAACACATAATTTTTAATGAGTTTTTTCAAGGCTTCTCAAAGCAGATACAATAAGCTAACAAGCACATCAAACACAGCAACAAAATCCACTGAAACATTCAGCTGCTCTAAAAGAAGGATCAGGCTCTTTGGGAGAAAACTACATTGTATGAGTTTGCAAAGTTTCACACTTTCTCATTTAAACTCCATTTCAGAGAAAGCCTTTGCATACTCACACAATATGCTTTAAAATGGCACTTTGCTGACCTTCCAATAGTCCAGCTCTATGAAAATTCTGTGATGGGTGTAACTTCAGAGAATCTGAAAAACACAAAAAGCATTAAGCACTTTTTATGCTGAATGACTTAAAAAAAGAAAGAAAAAAGGCAAGGGTAGCATACATCTCTTACATAACTGCCACGTATTTTTAAGAGCTAAAGCCCGTATTTGTGAATATGCTCGGTAAAGAAGGCTGAATTGCCTCACATCGGTCTCTTTGCTAAACTTAGATGGTCATAAAGTGTTTGTTTCATGGAAAATTATCTGATGATTGCTGCACAAACGGTGTTAATGTCTTGACTATTTTTAGCACCCAACTGTACCACATTAGCCCTCTTCTAAGAATCACCTCTTGACATCATCTTTTTCTTCTGACACTCAAAACTACACTATTTCCAAACTCCTTCAGGTACGGTGCCGGAGAAACATCCTACAGGACGGTGACTGCCAACTAAAGTCATCGGAGCGACAGACAATGGCTACAGTTACTAAGTAGGACTCTGTGTACAAACCCAGTCGTCAGTCTGTAAAGTCCAGTACCTTCCAGACGAAACCTTCTCACACTGATTCACTTAAACAATTTCAAGGTACTGATACCGGGAGGCTGAAGTCCCCCTTTCCGGAGGGGGTGGAATCAGCGGATGGATACATAACACCAAAAAGCGATTTCTCAGGAAGGAGGTTCGCAACGGCACATAATTTTTTTTAATATGATGAAATGAATAGCTAATAACCCAGTTTTGTCTTTTGCCCCTCCCAGTGGTGTAAAAAGTGGTGAAGAGTGCAGCGCGAGCATTTTGGTTTGATGCCCCTTTTGCACGGGGAACCTGTTCTAACACATTCTTGTGGTGCCCAGTATAGGAATTTAAACCCGGTAGAGATGAACTCAAGTGTTGGTACTGTGGATCCCGGGAATCCCCTTCAGGCCTTAGCCAAGAAGAGTTTTTAAAATGGGAATCTCGTTGCCCCCTCCCTGCAACGAACCCTTGAACGGCAGCGAAAGAGAAAATTCTCAAAGGACAAGCAGCGTCAGTGCCTGAGCTGGTACCCTTGGGACAGGAGAGGAATAAAACTGAATCTGGGAGAGCACCCCTATCTCTGAAAAAGAGAGGGAGATGGAAGTCATTAGAATGCCACATAGGTGGAGAGAGAGGAAAACAAAATTCGGGCCCTTTCCAGCAATAAGATGACGAGGAAAGGAAGAACGCCTGGTCGAGGGGGGCCGTCCCAACAAGGGGAGGGAGTGGACTAGGCCGGAGGGAGAGGGGGGTAGAACGACGGCGCACAAACAACCTGGAGGGGGAGAAAAATGGTGCCCCTGCACCCAGAACCGGCTCCAAGCCACGCCGCTCGTTTGGGGGCAACTTTGCTGGGGAGGATGGTCCTGGTAAGAGGGGCCGCGGCGCGCCGATCGCAGCGGCCCCAGCGCGGGGCCCAGTCTGGGGGTAAGGGGCGGGGGGGGGGGGAATCCCTGAGCTGGGGAGGCCGGGGCCGGGTGCTCGAGGAGTGTGGCGGGGCCGGACACGGCGAGGGACTCCCAGTGCGACTGGTGCCGCAGAGACCGGGGGCCGACGGCAATTGGGCCCCGTGTGGCCGGCGGCTCCGCGGGGGAGGGGCCGCCACTCCTCCCCGGCCCCTTCCACCACCACCCGACCCCATCGGCCTCTCCCCATCCCCCAAAACAGGCCCGACCGGCCCGGGCTTGCCCCTAGCCCCGACGGGGACCCCTCTGGCTCCCCCGGGCCGGGCCTCCCCGCCCCCACGCCCCAGCCCCCAGCCTGACTCACCTCGCGAGTACAGGGACTTGGGCGATTCCAGGTCTAGGTCCGCGCTGAGCAATGAGATGAAGTCCGAGGGCATCGCAGCTCGACCCAGCCCGGCCCGAGGGCAGCGGGAGGGGGGGAGCGGCGGTGGCGGCGGCACCTCCTCTCCGGGACCGCGGGCACCGAACCGGGGGCGGCGAGGCGAGGGCGGCTGCTGCTGCCTCCTCCTCGAGGGCAGTGACTTCCACCGGGCCGAGGACCGAGGAAACAGCAGCGAGGTGGAGAGGAAACTCCACGGGGACTAATTCCCGGCGAGCCAGGAGGGGGGTTCAGGGCGGGGAAAGGGAGGGGGGGAGAGCCAACGGGTCCGTTTCGTGCTTCTCCTCAGCGAAAACTGACGGTCGCCGCCACCGCCGCCGCCGCTGACAGGAATCTGAGCCCCGCCCCCCGCGGGGCACTGCGCAGGCGCGGAGGGGGGCGCCCCAGAGCCGAGAAGAGCTGGGGCGGCCAGCGGAGGGCGGGGAGGCGCGCCATGGAACAGCATCAACAAGGGCTTCGCTTCCTGCCGCCTCGGCCGGGGCTGCTGTTCCCCAGCCGGGGAAGGGCCCCTCCAGCAGGGAGGGAGGCAGGGAGATGTCCGCGCCTGGGGCCCCGGGGAGGGAAAAGGTATTTGCGCCGACCTGGTGGCGGCGAGCCCGAGGCGGCCGGTCCAGCATGGAGCTGAGGGCAAGAGAAGACAGACCGGGGGGAGCCGAGGTGCTTGCGGGAAGAGTGGGAAGGACCCCAGAGCTAGGCAGGGCCGGCCGGGGGCTGGCTGGCTTGGGGTCTCGCTGGGGAATGGAGTTTCATCCCTGGGACGGCCACCAGCCCTTGAGAGTTTTCATAGGAGTATCTAACTTGTGTCGGCCAAAGGACTAGCAAACTCATTTCTTAATTAGGAAATGAAAGCCCTTATCTAAAAAACTCGAGTTATTGGTTGTTTTTAATTAAAGTACTTCTCCGTCCTTTGCCCTCCCCCTCTTTTGTTTCCCTTCCCCCATCCTTTAGAGGCTGAAAATTCAAATCAAAACAAAAAACAACTTTCTGATTGTGCTGGGTGGCCGGGTTTATTCGGAATGGGAGATAAAAGACTATTTAAAAATTGGATCATATGAATCCACCTAGCCGTTCTAGAGGAAAAAACGAAAAAAGCAAACCTAAACACCTCTCTTACAAACCATTTTTCATTTTTTGCTTTTGGATTAGGCAAAGATGGAGGGAAAACACATTTAATTGAGTTTTTGCTACTCTGTTCATGGGGCCAAAAGTTTCCGTTGCAAAAACTGAAAATCCTCACCTACACCGCAGACCGTTTCCTGACTCTAATAGACTTCTGAGAAATTTTTAATCAAGTTATTAATATATCAATTGGAGTGCAGGGTATGCATCTTGGGAAATAATTTTAATTTTGTGTGGAATATTGATGCCAGCAATCACTGGGCAACGTTTTTAAGCTATTAAATTTGGTTTTGTTTTTGTTGTTTTATCTACAAAGATGGTTACAAATCATAAAAATTAGTCATGTGTATATACACACATATCTATACATAGATAGATAGATATGTATATAGATAGATAGATGATATAATACAGCCTTTCCCCCAAGAATTTGGGCAATTCATCTGGACTTGGAGTCCTGGAGATGGGGAAGAAACTCAGCAAAGGAGGCCCCATTGCAGGTGTCTCTAGGGTGGGGCTCTTTGCAAAGCTTTACCTGCAGACCTAGAATTTAAACTTGTGTCATCAGAGTCTCCCTATCTTTCCATCTGAACGTCTGACTCAGGTTGCCCAATTATCTTCACTGCATTCTGTGTAGTAATGAATCAACCCTGTGAACATGGTCTTCCTGTCAGAGGTAAGAAAGCTTTTCAGAGCCACCCCAAGATGGCAAAGCAGAAGCAGAAACTACCCTCAGATCTCCATTGCCACTGCATGCTGTTGCAACAAGTCCCAGGGAAGTCCCTCATAACTGGTAAGAGCCCCACTAATTCAAGAGAGGAAGATTCAAACCCAGGTTGCCCAACTGGCCAAGGCCTTGGCCAGAGCTTTTGAATTGGAGCAGACACCTGCTGGAGACCTTCCCCCTCCCATTAGTCAATACAAAACGTGAGGAGAGGAAATTGCAACCCACCAGGCAGAACCCCAATACTAAAAAGTTGGGTATATCAGTCTGAGCATATCCCCTTTCCCCAGACCTATGTAATCATTCAACAAACTTAGGGTAGAGGAAATCCCCAGTACTGTTCTGACCCCAATTAACAAGAATTGGCAAGGCCTCTTCCTTCCCCTTTCCCTTAACATGTCTCTGCCCTTTTGTGCCTTTTTGTCCCCCCAGTATGAGTGCTTTGTTGTCCACGTTAATCAGATTTCCCCTGATTTGATAAAACAAAGTAAAGAGAGGGCCTCCCCCGCCCCCCCACCCCGGGTGTGACTTGACCTAGACTGTGAATTCTCCTAGATGGATTTTCAGGCCCCACCTCATCAAGGCCTTGCATCAAGCAGTGATTCTATCTCAATGGATATTTGAAAATTCTGTGTCCCTCCCATGTCCTTTTACAGAGATACATTCCTTGAAAAACTGTTTAGATGGACAGTTTTCATTGCCAAGCTTGAACCTTGAGACCTAGATTTTATGTTATCCTTAAATTTTCAGTGACTAAAAACACAAATTCATTAGTAAACATGTTTGCTCTGATCACAAAATATGATATGACCCGCATGATATTGAGGGTTACCAAAAATAACTGATCATTTTATCTTGAGCAAATTACATGCTACCCCCAGTTCCAAGGATATTTCCCCCTGTAGTCATTAAGGTCACAGTTGCTTCCCCTTTTATTTGATTTTGGAAATAGTTTCATGTTATGTTTTAAAAACCACCCATCACCCAAATATACACCTTCATAAAACTTTGCACATAATAAGAAGTAAAACTTTAAGGATGTAAAATTTGGAAATTTCCTCTCATTGAAAGTTACAATAGGATTATGGAACAAAATATAAAGCAGATTTAGTACTTTGTAGAATTTCCTTTATATTGCTCCCCAATCATCATATCGCATTCCCAAGTTACTTGATTAAAATTTCACAAGAACCCAGACTCAACTACAAGGTTGTATAGATTACGCAAGAGAGTGGCAGTTTTTATATTGGTGGTGTGTTCTTTAACCCCTCCTGGACCTGTTTAGGCACTTAGTGAATTGTGTTGCTGGATCTACACTAAATGAAAGAGGCTCAAATATCAACCACTGAAAAGGAATTAACTAAAGTCCTACAGAACAGAAGAATGTGTTGTCACAAGATCTACAGAATCTTTGTCATTGTAATACAAATAAGGCTGTTAAAATAATTTTAGTCACATGTATATTGTAAAGAACCTCCTAAACAAACACAAGATCTGAAAGGAAAATTTCCAGAGCATTTAAAGTCATGGACAAAAAGAGTTTAGACTGAAAATTATCTTTGCTCCACCTTGGGGATCCCTTCTTAATAATAATAATGGGGAATTGATAGTGGTGGGAAAGAGTAATGACTGCATTTGTGCTAAAATTGTAAACAAAGTCTTATTTGATTATGACTGTGTGTCAATTGTCACCCTTAGACCATGTTCTGGCAAATATTTCTGAAGGAAAAATTAGTGTTGATAGTTTTGCCATTGGATTTAGAACATTCTCACTCCTTATATCTTTCACTGCCTAAATCTGATAATCAGGCATCTAATTCACTTTGATGAAGTACTTCTGTACTTTATGACTGGGTCTCAGTCAGGGTTTTTATCTGAAATCCCACAGAGACCAGTTCAGTCTCTCAAGATCTAGAATAATTGAAAGTCCTGAGATACAGAGCAATCAGCTTGAATTGGAAAGAACCTGGGGAACAGTGGTGAAGGGAGATAAATGCCAGAGAAATTCAGAAGGTGGATTAGGGAGGAGAAATTTTAACTGGACAATAGAAACCCCTGAGGTTTACCAACAAAGGAAGGAAGATGTCTCTAGGCCATCCCAACAGTAGGCAGGGTGGACTTATGCAAACTGTCCTTATTCATACAAACAAGTCCTTATTCACACTGGCTTGGACACTACCATGTTTGCTAAGATGCTCTTTCCACATCTAATCATAATATGATTAGTCTAGTAGCCCCACCTCAGCTGTGATATTAGTTTGACCAAAAGCATGAATTAGAAATCATTTTACAATTTCCTATTACCCTCTCCCTTAATTCAGGGGGTTTTAATCTGAAGGCCATGGGTTTGTTTCAAGGCATCTGTGATCTCCTTAAACTTGTATACAAATTTTTGCAAGCTCGTATCTACATGCGCCTTTTTCCGAAGGATGAAAGTCTTTAACTTTCATAAGATTTCTGAAAACAAGAACAAAAACAATCCATAACCCAGAGAAGATGAAAAAGCTTTCTTCCATATGAAGCAAATCCATTCTTCCCTCTTCCCACAAACAGGAACTGTGCAAGGTGCAGGAAACACAAAGATTTTACAAAGATGAAGATGAGAAGTCAACTCTCAGCCTGATGTGGGACATGACCTTTAAACAAATACATGCATTGTGACAGGTGTTGTGCTAGAGCTTTGTAAGGTACTAGAAGTCAATTATCTTTTGCTTTATCAGTAGGCTGCTAGAGGAAAAGGAGAAGGAATGCCATCGAACATGCATCACTTTCTTCTCCGCCCACTCCCCCCCCCCCCGCCCCCACCTGATTTCTCTTCACTCCAACCACAATTTCCTATAGTGGTTAAGAGAGGCTAGACAGTTGCAGGGCAAAGTCCTGACATACATGTTTACATTGCGAGGCATCACAGCTATTACGTGTTGATACAAATATTCCAAGAAATACCTGAGCTTCATTGGACTTTGTCAGTGGATTGTCAAAGAAACACGGAGTATCTGTTTTCAGCTTTGCTGAGGATTAGGGCTAAATGCTTAGGTTAAGGATGCAATGATAAAATAGTTGAATTGGTCATCCACAACTAAGCCCAGAATTGAAGGGCTAGGTTGAAGTTACTGGATAAACGAGACTGACTTTAGAAATAACATATTCCACCTGAGAAGCATTTGTTTCAGCTGAATAAAGAAATGTAGACTTCTCCAAACATGGGAAGAGGCATGCAAGGGATCTGCCCACAGCTGTTAGAGTCTAATTATAAAATATGAGGCTTAGAGACAATTATTCATTTATTTATTCATTCAGTTTCTGGACTCACAAAAATCCTGTTTATCCTTCAAAGTCTAGCTCAGATATTATATCTGTGAATTCATCCTGAACCCTTCCAAGTAATGTTAATTATTCTCTGGATTCCCATAGCATTTCATCCCAAATGTTGGTAGAGTGATCTTAACAGTGAATTATATACAGTTCACGGGTTGGTGTCTAATGTGTCGCGAACGCTTGGTTGAACAGTATCTGAGAAGGTACAAATAAAACAAATCCTTGCCCTAAATAACTTATAATTGATTTTGAGCACCTGACTTTAGTACCCACACAGAATGAAACAAACTCTCTAATATGCCATTTGTTGATATTGTACTAGGAATTTGACATTCAGTATAGAGATTAATAGAATGAAAGAAGAAACTGGAAAGGTAAGAAAAGGTTAGAGGTAAAAGGCCACAAACAAGGATTTTGTTCTTTAGCCTATAAGCACTGGGGAGCTCTTGAAAGTTTTGGAGGAGGGAAATGATCTGACCAGAGCTATATTTTAAGAAAGTAACAGAGGCAACAGTGTATTGAGAAAATTGGCAGCTGAGAGTCTAGAAAGAGAACCCAGCAAAGACCAATGAAGCCCTGAAAGGTAAAGGCTTAAAAAGATGGAAAGAAGGAATTGTATATGCAACACATTATGGAAGTAGAATCAGAAGAACTCAGAAATTGCTTAAATGTTGAAAGAAAGAGAAGTATGAGAATATTCAAGTTAAAAAAAAATTAAAAATAAAGAGGGGGAGGCGCCTGGGTGGCTCAGTCAGTTAAGCATCCTACTTCAACTCAGGTCATGATCTCACCACTCATGAGTTCGAACCCTGCATCAGGCTCTGTGCTGACAACTCAGAGCCTGGAGTCTGCTTCCAATTCCGTGTCTCCCTCTCTCTGCCTCTCTCCCACTCACACTTTGTCTCTTTCTCTCAAAAATAAATAAATATTTAAAAATTGAAAAAGAGAGAAAAGGAGATGGTGAGACAGAAGTTTGAAACATCCAGTAACACGTTCTTCATTGTTGGAGTCCAATAGCTTAACATGCCAAAAAACTATTTAACAGAGAGAAGCAAACACCGCTTAAACATGAATCACCCAAGAGACCTTATGCTTTGTTACATGGACAGCAAAAACTCTAACCAGAAAAGAAATTATCCTAGATTTACCTCTTACCTGTAGGAGATCCAAGTAAACATAAATTGCTGAAACTCAGAGAAAGAGTAAATTGATTAGAAACAAATCTACATGAGCATGTGTTCTGGGTTTTCACTCCAAATATACTTGAGCATTAACACATAAGCCTTTAAATGCTTATTTTCATAGTAACTAAATATGGAAGAATTTCAAGAATCCTAAAGGCCAACAATTCTTCCAAAAGAGAAAAAAGGCTTGTAGAGAAAGAAAGCAGCCATAATGTCTTGAAAGAGGATCAGTTTGCAAAACTTCTATTCTTGGAAGTCTTGGGTAATGATGGACTCAGTAAGGTTTACTTACTTAATAAATAAAGCTGGACTGAGGACCAAAGCATTTAAAGACAAGGCACAAAACTGGCTGAGGGAACTTGGAACTCATCCCTGACCACCTGAGCTGAAATCACAAGGAACAAGGAGCTGGTCTGCCCTTTGTAATTATTATTATTATTATTTTACTTATCTAAGCAATTTCTACACCCAGTGTGGGGCTCGAACTCACCACCCTGAGATCAAGAGCCTCATGCTCTACTGGCTGAGTCAGCCAGGCACTCCTGCCCTTTGCAGTTATTAAATAAATACCTTTTTTGGTGCAAGTTGTTCCAATAGGCTTCCCTCCAGAAGTAAAGAGGAAAATGTAACCTGTATCACTGCTCATGAGCGGGCCAACCCCAAACCCGCAATCCAACTTGGTCATCAGTGCCGGGGGCCATTTTTAAGTATGGCACCCAGTGAATTCTAATTTCTTCTGGAGAGACTTTACAGTATTCACATACTGCGGTGATCAAAAGCTACCAAAGGAGCATATGATCATTTATATGATCCAAAGAAATATCTGACAGATATGTATTTCTTATGGATGTTGCATATATCCATTTATGTTAAAACAGAGGCTATCTGATGAAGTAGAAAGTGAAGTCACTTGGAAGCAAGAGCCCTAACTTCTAGTTCTAGGCACCGAGGCATCTAGGATATCCATTTTTGGAATGCCCAGCAGGTATCACACTTCTCCTGAGTACTGTGACTTTCTTCCAAGGAACAGTTTTTGCTTTTCCTCTGGAACTAACCCTGAGTTGGGTAAAGCGGGAGCTGCTGGCTTCCCCTTGCCACAAAGAAATTAAGAGCCTCTCTGGAGTGGAGGGAGCAGCCACAAGATGGAGAGAGAGAAAACCCAGACCAGAAACTGAAAGATAATAAGAATAATAATAATTTGAGTCTCTGGAAGAGACCACATCTGATTTCAATGGTCTGAAATGAAAAATTATTTTGCTTGCTTAAGAGCTTTGGGATTGGGTTTTCTGTCCCTTTGAAGTAAGAAAATCTTAACTTGATACAACCTGCCCAGGCTTATGGAACTTTCACGGACCTCTGTCTCCTCTCTCTGTGAAATAAGTGGGTGAGATTATTTATCAGGCAGTCATTGTGTTTGGCTGCTAGCACCAAACACCAGTGGCTTAGAGGTTTTATTTTTCTCATACAAAAGGCCCGGATTAGACAATCCAGGCAAATCTCACAGTCCCACAGACGATCAGGCACACAAACTTTCAAGGTGGCCCTCATTCTCATGCTTACAATATGTCACCTCCAAGTGGTGCCTGAGTGGCTCAGTCGGTTAAGTGTCAGACTTCAGCTCAGGTCATGATCTTGCCCAGCATCGCGCTCTGTGCTGACAGCTCGGAACCTGGAGCCTGCTTCAGATTCTGTGTCTTCCTCTCTCTCTGCCCCTCCCCCTCTTATGCTCTGTCTCTCCTCTCTCTCAACAAAAATACAGTAAAATAAAAAAACAAAATATCACCTCTAAGCATCTGTCTGCATTCTAGGTGAGAGGAAGAAAGCAGGGTAAAGGGCAAAAGGGTCAACTCTGGTCCCTGCAAGACCCGCATGATGGCTTCTATTTACATCTCATTGGCCAGGACTATGTCACGTGATGACCCCTACTGAAAGGCTAGGAAGTGTGTGGGCTTTTTTAGTTTAGATGAGTCCATTGATGCTATGAACACAATTGGGAGTCAGTTGGCAAGGAAGAAGAGGAGAACAGATGGGGAGACAATTACAGTATTCCTACAGACTACATCATAGCAAAAGGTAACCTCATTCTCTGAAATTCTATAATTCTAATATTCTTTCTATTTTGTTTTCACTTATCATTTCTTAATGGAGAAGAGCTAAATATTTTCTGGAAAATCAGGACATTTTTTAAATGTCAAATTTTGAAGAAGCAGAGGTGCATCTCATAAACAAAATGACAATAGGTACATATGAGATATCAGGTTATTAGTTAAAAGCTCTTCACATTTATTATCTCATCCCTGAAACTCTTAAATTTTTATTTTTAACTTTTTAAAAAGTTTACTTATTTATTTTGAGAGAGAGAGAGTGCAGGCAGAGAGAGAAGGAAAGAGAGACTCCCAAGCAGGCTCTGTACTATCAGCAGAAAGCATGATGCAGGGTTTAAATCCACAAACTATGAGATCATGACCTGAGCTGAAACCAAGAGTTGGGTACTTAACCAACTGAGCCATGCAAGTGCCCCATGAAACTTTCTTAAACTTTTAAATCCCAATCTTCAGGAAGCCTCTTCTCACTAATCTCAACTATTCTTATCTCTTCTTTGATTGAATGAAGTCACCTGTTTTTTCCTTCTCATTTCCAGTGCTTCCCAAATGATTTCATAACCTCATCTTTTATCACTCCAACTAAATTGTAAACTAGTAAAGACACTTAGTACAGTGCTGGATTTGTAGTGAACATCAAGAATGGTTGAGCAATGAATGAATGAATAAGTGAATGAATAATTGAAATCTGAATTTCTATTTCTTTTTTCTCTTCACAACTCTGTCCTCAGTGCATGCTTGCTAACTGACTGCATCTCAGAGTCGTTAACAAGGCAATTTGCATCCTAGGAAGCCAGCTTCAGAAAGCCTTTTATTTTCTACCCTTAAATCCTTTCCACCCCTGTATATTCAGCTCACTGCAGGAGTCAGTACCTGACCACCTCCCTTCACCTATTTCACCTAGGCCCCTTCCCTTTTAGCTGATTTTTAATCAGTTAAGGTCTTACCTTCAGGAAATTCTTATGTTTAAATTAAATTCGATGCAAGCCATTTCCTCTTCCTTTGCTAAGTTGCCAGAGCACAGCAACTAACGTGTTTATCAATGTTTTTAAAAGCCTGAGTCGGGGGGTGCCTGGGTGGCTCAGTAGGTTGAGCATCCAACATCGGCTCGGGTCATGATTTCTCGGTTCGTGGGTTCGAGCCCTGCATCAGACTCTGTGCTGACAGCTCAGAGCCTAGAGCCTGCTTTGGATTCTGTGTCTCCCTCTCTTTCTGACTCTCCCCCTCTCATGCTCTGTCTTTGTCTCTCAAAAATAAACAAAAAAAATTTATTTTTTTTTTATTTTTATTTATTTCTAGGAGAGAGAGAGAGAGAGACAGCGTGAGCAGGGGAGGGTCAGAGAGAGAGGGAGATACAGACTCTGAAACAGGCTCCAGGCTCTGAGCTGGCAGTCAGCACAGAGCCCGACGCGGGGCTCGAACCCACGAACCGCGTGATCATGACCTAAGCGAAAGTCGGACGCTTAACTGACTAAGCCACCCAGACGCCCCTAAAAAAATTTTTTTAAAAAGCTTGAGTGGGTTTTCTTTTTTAATAAACATAATTTATGTGGGGGTTTTATACTGCAAAGGCAATATGTGTTCGTTGTAAAAACTAAAAATAATAGCTGAAAGTAGAAATAAGAAGGTAATAAATAAGAATGATTCAAAACCTCAGAGTACCTGGCTGGCCGAGTCAGAAGAACACGTGACTCTTGATCTTGGGGTTGCGAGTTTGAGCCCCACGTTCATTGTAGAGATTAAATAAATAAACTTAATTTAAAAAAGAATTATTAAAAAACTCATAAACTACCACATAGAAAAGATCGTTTAGCATGTATCTTTGGAATTTTTCAAGTGTGTATTTACTTTACATATACGAAAATTGGCTACACTATATATGCTATTATCCTTTATTCCTGATGTAACGTAAACATCAATACACATCAGTAAATATTCTTAATAATATGTGATGCCAGAGGAGTATTCCATTATAGAATATATCTTATTAGTCCCCTACTTTGGCATTTATTTCCTTTTTTGAAAACCTTTGTAAATATGTAAATACCACTTAGATGAACATCCTTGTAGCTATAGTGTGCTTATAGTCTTTTCTTAATTATTTCCTTTGTATATACCCCTTAGTAAGTTTTACTTTGTTGAGGAGGAAGGAGAAATGGTGGATGTAATGTAAGAGAGTGAAGCAAGGCCATAGTGGCTCTATTTAGCCTTATTTTGGGACCTAAAATGTGTTTGGTTTGCAGGGTCGAGGGCTTACTCAGCATAGCGCAATGATTTTAAAATATATTCCTATGGCCCAACACCTGGGAATCTGAGGTCTATGCAGAATAGTGCAGAAACGCTGGTAGGGAAACTTAAAATCACAAAACATACAACTCCATGCTACATCAGATACCATCCTATTCCAGCATCTAGTACAGACAAGCATGAGGTACCCATTTAAGAAAAACACATCAGAGAAAACTTTGAGAAAATTTGGCACATTAGTTATTTTTCTATCTAAACTGATAAAAAGCTGGCATTATCTGATTTGGTAGAGCTCAAAAAGTATTAGTGCCAAGTGGAAAAAGGAGAGTATTTCATTCTGAATTTCCACTCTGCCACTTATAAAATGCATAAATCTCTTAATCACTCTGAAACCTCAGTGTCCTCCTTGGCAAAAGGGCTTTATAATAGTACCTGTGTCATTCACAGAGGCATCATAGGTAGACAATGAGCTAAGTTGGGAGACATCGCTTTGTAAAGTGTAATAGTGTAACTAACACAAATGTTACTGGTAATTGTTAGTGTCATTGATGGAGTGTTGAAAAGTTCAGGCTTTAAAAAAACTGAGTTTTGGGGCACCTGGGTGGCTTAGTCGGTTAAGCGTCCGACTTTCGCTTAGGTCATGATCTCGCGGTTCGTGGGTTCGAGCCCCGCGCCGGGCTCTGTGCTGACTGCCAGCTCAGAGCCTGGAGCCTGTTTCAGTCTGTGACTCCCTCTCTCTCTGACCCTCCCCTGTTCACGCTCTCTCTCTCTCTCTCTCCTAGAAATAAATAAAAATAAAAAAAAAAAAATAAAATAAGTAACTGGGCGGGGGAGGCGGTGCCTGGGTGGCTCAGCTGGTTGAGCGACTGACTCCTGTTTTCAGCTCATCATGCATGATCTGTGGTTCGTGGGATCGAGCCCTGCATTGGGCACTGAGCTGACAGTGAGAAACCTGCTTGGAATTGTCTTACTCCTTCTTGCTCTCTGCCCCTCCCCGCTGCTTACATGCATGTGCACTCTCTAAATATAAATAAACTTTATTTAAAAAAATTTTTAATGTGTATTTATTTTTGAGAGAGAAAAGACACAGCATGAGCGGGGGAAGGATGAAGAGAGAGGGAGATACAGAATCCGAAGCCGGCTCCAGGCTCTGAGCTGTCAGCACAGTGCCCGGTGCAAGGCTCTAACTCACAAACTGATATCATGACCTGAGCCAAAGTCAGACACTTAACTGACTGAGGCAGCCAGGCGCCCCAAAATAAATAAACTTTAAAAAAATGAATAGGGGCTTCTGGGTGGCTCAGTTGGTTATGCACTTGACTTCGATTCAGGTCATGATCTCATGGTTCCTGAGTTCGAGCCCCTCATAGGGCTCTCTGTTGTCAGCACAGAACTCTCTTCGGATCATCTGTCCCCACCCCCTCTCCACCTCTCTTGTTCATTCTCTCTCTCAAATAAAAAGAACTTAAATAAATAAAATAAGTAATTTTTTAAAATACAAAAAATGTCTCTGTAGTATGATCATAAGTGCAAAAACAGGAGCATATGGGGGCGGGTGGTTCAGTTGATCAAGCATCTGACTTCGGCTCAGGTCATGATCTGCTGGTTCGTGAGTCTGAGCCCTGTGTTGGGCTCTGTGCTGACAGCTCAGAGCCTGGAGCCCACTTAGGGTTTTGTGTTTCCCTCTCTCTCTGCCCCTCCCCTGCTCAAGCTCTGTCTCTATCTCTGAAAAATAAATACACATTAAAAAAAAAATTTTTTTAAGCCAGAACTCACATTGTAATAGCAACCAAAATTCCAAGAGAACATTTTATTAGTCTTCATAAACTGATTATAAATTTCATATGAAAGAACAAATAGCCCAAAAGCAGCCAATATAATTTTAAGGAAAAAAGTAAGGAGGACCTACAAGATCTGACCTGACCTACCAGATCAGTTAAGAAAAATGTATCATAAAGCCATATTTTTAAAAACAATCCAACTTTTGTTTAGAAACAGACAAATAGATTAAAGGAACAGATTAAAGACCTAGGGCATAAAACAGAAATGTCATTGGGTGCCTGGGTGGCTCAGCCGGTTAAGCCTCCAACCTCAGCTCAGGTCATGATCTCACAATTTGTGAGTTTGAGGCCCACACAGGGCTCTACGGAGCCTGGAGCCTGCTTCAGATTCTGTGTCTCTCCCTCTTTCTGCCCTTCTCCAGATCACAATCTGTCTCTATCTCCCTCAAAAACAAACATTAATAAATAAATAGATAAATAAATAAAAACAGAAATTCCATTATAAATCAGTGGGAAAAATTGAAAAATGTAGTAAGTAGTACTAGAATAATTAGTACTTACACAAAAAAGTAAAATAAATGAGTTCCTTACCTTATACCAGATAAAAATAAATCAGACTGGATTAAAACATCTTTAATGTTTATTTATTTTTGGGAGAAAGGGAGAGACCGCATGAGTGGGGGAGGGGGAGACAGTTTGGTTGTGGGGGAAGGACACAGAATCCAAAGCAGGCTCCAGGCTCCAAGCTGTCAGCACAGAGCCCAATGTGGGGCTCCAACCCACAAATGGTGAGATCATGGCCTGAGCCTAAGTCTAACAACTGAGCCACCCAGGACCCCCTGACTGGATTAAAAATTTTAAAGCTAAAAAGCAACGTGTAAAATTAAATGAAAACATAGAATAGTTTTATGACATCAGACTAGGGGAAGATTTTCTAAACAAAACTCAAAAATACAAAGAGTAAAGAGCAGTTAAGTACATTAAAATTTAAAAACATCTACTAGACTATATTAATATCATATCATAATATACTATAGAAAGTATCAAAAAATACCTACAAACTGAAGATGTTTACAACTCAACACAACAAAAAGATTAATAGATTACCCAGGAAACAATTGATACACTGAATACACATAAATTCTGACAAACCAGTTTTTCAAACCCCTCCCCCCCCAATTTTTAAAGTAGGCAAAGGCAAACAAGAAGTTCATCAAAGAGGGGCGTCTGGGCAGCTCAGTCGGTTAAGCATCCAACTTCAGCTCAGGCCATGATCTCACAGTTGGTTGGTTCCAGACCCGTGTGGGGAGCCTGCTTCAGATTCTGTGTCTCCCTCTCTCTCTGTTCCTCTCCTGCTAGTGCTGTCTTTCCCTCTCTTTCTCTCAAAAATAAACATTAAAAAAAATTCATCAGGGGCGCCTGGGTGGCTTAGTCGGTTAAGCGTCCGACTTTCGCTTTGGTCATGATCTCGCGGTTCGTGGGTTCGAGCCCCGCGTCGGGCTCTGTGCTGACTGCCAGCTCGGAGCCTGGAGCCTGTTTCAGTCTGTGACTCCCTCTCTCTCTGACCCTCCCCTGCTCACGCTGTCTCTCTCTCTCTCCTGGAAATAAATAAAACATTAAAAAAAAAAAAAAGATCTTAAAATTCTAAGTAAAGGTGTGCCTAAGTGGCTCAGTTGGCTAAGTGTCCAACTTCAGCTCAGGTCATGATCTCGCGGTTCGTGGGTTCGAGCCCCGCGTCGGGCTCTGTGCTGACTGCCAGCTCAGAGCCTGGAGCCTGTTTCAGTCTGTGACTCCCTCTCTCTCTGACCCTCCCCTGCTCACGCTGTCTCTCTCTCTCTCCTTGAAATAAATAAAACATTAAAAAAAAAAAAAAGATCTTAAAATTCTAAGTAAAGGTGTGCCTAAGTGGCTCAGTTGGCTAAGTGTCCAACTTCAGCTCAGGTCATGATCTCACAGTTTGTAGGTTCAAGCACCCCGTCGGGCTGTATGCTGACAGCTTGGAGCTGGAGTCTGCTTCAGATTCTATCTCCCTCTCTCTCTGCCCTCGCCCTCCCCCCCCATTCATGCTCTGCCTCTCAAAAATAAACTTTATTAAAATAATTCTAAGTGTAATAAGGACAAAAGGAAAGGAAACAAGAAGTTTCATACACTGCTGGTGCTTATGGAAGTATAAAGTGACAAAATAAAAAACCCTCATTTGGGGTAGAAATTTGGCAATATCTGGTGAAATTGAAAGTGTCTATACTCGGCCTGGCGATTCCACTTCTAGATTTGAGAACCTCTATCTAGAGGTGTGTGTGTGTGTGTGTGTGTGTGTGTGTGTGTGTGTGTGTGTGTAAGGAGGCAATGACATGCTTATTGCAACATTACTTATAATATTGAAAACCTAGAAAGTAGGAATCATTGAAGACCCTGGATCCACTGGTACCTGAAGCATGAACAGCTCCTTTGCAACCAAGAATGCTTTAGTTACATGACCAAATAACATTCTATGCTAAGCATGCTTGAGATGGTTTTCTGTCACTTGTGGCCTTACTGAGTTCTAACCGATACACCAAGATATTAATGTACCTTCATCTAAATCCATGCCTAGTTTGTTTGTTTGTTTGTTTGTTTGTTTTAAAGGAAGAAGTCAACATCTATTAAGCAAAGCCTAAAAGCCTAGACTCTAGACCCTAGAGGATAATTAAACCACAATGACCAACAGCTCTTAGGTTTATAATATGCAAACTATTCCAGGCAGTCTTGATCAAAGCACAAAATCAATAAATGAAATAAACACAGTACTTGAAATTGAAGAAAGTAATTTTGTAAAGTGGTGTCTTACAAAGTTTTATATTCATATAAATCAGCCCCAAATGAATTTTTTTCATTGTTTATCTCAAACTAGGAAATATTTCAAATATACAGGAAATAGATCCTATATACCCATCACCCAGATAACAAATTCAACATTTCCCTATATTTGCTCATATGTTTTTAGAAAGACTTAAGACATTACACTAACACTGAAGTCTCATTATCCTTTTTTCTTTTCTCCCTCCCCATAGTAACCACTGTCTTAAAGTTGAAGTATATCATCCCATGTTTGTGTTTATGCTGTTACTACATATATGTATAACATTGTTTGGATTTGCTTCCCTACTACTGGCAAGTTTGAACACCTTTTCAGATATTTATGGATCCTTCAAGTTCCTCTTCTGTTTATTTCCTTTGGCCACTTTTTTCATTTAGGTTGTTTATATCTTTTATTAGTCCTTCATATATTCTGGCTACAAATCCGTTGTTGTTTATATGTGTTGCGAATATCTCCTCCCTGTCAATGTTTGTCTTTGCCTTGGTTTATGGCATTAGTCATACAAAACGCCCAAGGACATTTGGAAGAAATGGTTATTTCTTTTTTTTTTAATTAAAAAAAATTTTTTAATGTTTTATTTATTTCTAGGAGAGAGAGAGAGACAGTGTGAGCAGGGGAGGGTCAGAGAGAGAGGGAGTCACAGACTCTGAAACAGGCTCCAGGCTCTGAGCTGGCAGTCAGCACAGAGCCCGACGCGGGGCTCGAACCCACGAACTGCGAGATCATGACCTAAACGAAAGTTAGACGCTCAACCGACTAAGCCACCCAGGTGCCCCTTTAATTTTTTAATTAATATTTTTAATGTCTTTATTTTTGAGAGAGAAAGAGTGAGAGAGAGAGAGAGAGCATAAGCAGGGGAGGAGCAGAGAGAAAGGGGAAATATAGAATTCAAAGCAGGCTCCAGGTTCCACGTGGTCAGCTCAGAGCCGGACAAGGGCATTGAACTCACCAAGTGAGAGATCATGACCTGAGGCAAAGTCAGATACTTAACCGGCTGAGCCACTCAGGTGCTCCTTTAACTTTTTTTAACGTTTATTTATTTTTGAGAGGTGGGGGGAGGGGCAGAGAGAAAGGTAGATAATCCAAAGCAGGCTCCAAGCTGTCAGCGCAGAGCCTAACGCAGGGTCAAACTCACGGACCATGAGATCTTGACCTGAGTCGAAATCAAGAGTTAGATGCTTAAGCGACGGAGCCACTCAGGCGTCCCAAGAAATGGTTGTTTCTGACTTAATGGTGAGAATATAGGTGAGTTGTTGTTGTTATTCTTGGTATTTTTCTGTATTTTAAAAACATCTCCAGCTATAAAAGAATTTCTAAAGAAAAATGGGAAGGAAAAAGAATAAAGATCATCCTTTTATTCTTCCTTCTGCTTTTCTCTAATTTCCAAAGTTTTTGTAATAAGCAGATCCACAACGGGAGGGAAACCACCGAATCATTTTTTTCTAAAGTTTTGTTTTTAGTAAACTTTATCCTAATATTGGGAGCAGTCAGTGTCAGTTTAGAATCAACACTAGCTACCTTATGCATTTTTACATATATTCTTATTAATATACACCTAGTATGTTAATAGTATTTATAACTTAATAGGTGATGGAAAAGTCCATATTGTCCTAAAAATGTCCCCCACTCAGATAAGCGATTTAAATCCCTCTCATGAGCTTGGAATCATGCAGACATGAGTCATGGACAAGATGTCAGTGGTATTGTTTCTTTAATTTCAAAGAAACAGAATATATAAGTTCCTGTATGTGTGTATCCTGATATCTTGAATTGTGGTTACTGCTCAGAGACAATGGACACATTCAAAATTGGTAGAAATGAGGTATTTGCTAAGATTAGATTGAGTTCCTCTTACAATGTTTTATCATTCATTGCACTGATATTAACAGTTGGGTAACAGCAGGTGTGAGTGGGTAAAATGACTCTAAATCACAATCACGTGGGGGAAGTTAGAAAAATTGTACGTAGCATGGAAACCTTTTTACTTTTGTAGCTATCTGAGCAAGCAAAGCTTGAGTTTCCAAGTCTAGTGACAGATTTATTTTAATGTAATTGAATAATCGGAGTTTTCCACTGTCAGAAACTTTTATCCACTTCATTACTTAAGGGATTAAAAGAACATTTGATCTGGTGTTTTATGGAGCTTTCTCTTCCCAGGGACCCAGAGAGGGAACAACTGGGAACATATGACCCTGGACATTATCTGTTTCCGCTGCATCTGACTGAGCACAGCATATACTAGGTCGCTGCCAAAAGTTTCAAGTCTGCCTCTCACCTCTATTGGCTCAGAATGACTGGGCTTTAGAGCTGGGGGAGAAAAACCTTAGAAATCACCAAATCCCTCTTATTTTACAGGTGAAAAACTGGTGCATAATTTTGGCAGGAAGTAATAAAATTACACTTATGCATATACTATGGCCCAGCAATTCCACTGCTGACGGCTTCCAAGGAGAGGCCTAAGGAGACATTCAAAGATGTTCATTGTAGCACTGTTTGTAATAGGAAAAAAAATTAGTAGCAAAATGGCTAATAAAACATAAAATAATCATACCATGAAGCACTATGCAGTAGATAAAAGGAATGAGCTAGATCTAACTGGACAGAGGTGAAAAATGGAGTGACAAGTTGCAGAAACCTATAAAAATATATTTATATAAAAATCCATCTAGCAATGCTATTGTTAGGTGGGTACAAAATGAATGATATGTGATATGATACTGAGTATAAAAATCTAGAATGTGGAGGGGCGCCTGGGTGGCTTAGTCGGTTAAGCGTCCAACTTTCACTTAGGTCATGATCTCACGGTTCGTGGGTTCGAGCCCCGCGTCGGGCTCTGTGCTGACTGCCAGCTCAGAGCCTGGAGCCTGTTTCAGAGTCTGTGACTCCCTCTCTCTCTGACCCTCCCCTGCTCACGCTGTCTCTTTCTCTCTCTCCTGGAAATAAATAAAACATTAAAAAAAAATTTAAAAAAAAATCTAGAATGTGGAGAACTATGCTGTCCAGTACAGTAGCTACCAGGCACTTTGTGGCTATTGAAATTTAAATTAAGTAAAATAGCACTAACCACATTTCAAAAGTTCAGTAGCCACATTTGGCTAGGGGATACGGTATTGGACTGCACAGATATGTACAATTTCCATAATTACATCAGTTCTACCAGACAATGCTGGTCTAAAACAAATATATGCCAAATTCATAAGATCACATAGCTGGGTAGTAATAAAACCAAAGCAGATGTCAGAAGACCACTACTGGAGTGTTCTTTGCATGAGGGCTCATTTGGGTCATTTGGGAATGGGTAAATGGATGGATAGATGGATGGATTAGTTCATTTATTCATTCATTCCTTCATTACTACATATTAAACCCTGGGTTCAGCCACTGGGAAACAAAGTTCAATTGAATGCCACCCCAGCCCTAGAGGACAGACTAGACAAGTGTTAGGCATCAACTATTCACTGAATACCTTTGCTGCGGCCAATCGTGTGTGAGGCCTAGGGTCAGTGGTGAACCACGGCAGGCTTCTCAACACTGTGGACATTCTGATTGGTAATTCTTTGTTGTGGGAGTTGTTCTGTATACCTTAGGATGTTTAATAGCATCCGTGGCCTCTACTTACTAAATACCAGCAGAACCCACCCTCTATTGTAATAACCAAAAATGCCTTCAGATATTGCCAAATGTCCCCTGAGGACAAAATTGCCACCCTGAGAACCACAAAGAAAGAAAGACATTAGTCAAATCATAACAAGTTATTTAAATGATAATAAATGTGCTGACTACTGTGCTGGGGACATGCAGGAAGCTTTGAAAGTCTTTACCAGGAGCCTGATCTAATCTTTAAGGGGTAGATAAGGGATGCTTCCCTGAGGATGTGATATTGCCTGCTCTGTTAGCCAAACACAGACAGAACTTGCCTGTCATGGGCACAGTTCTGAATGAATAAGTCCATGTCAATGGTTGGGGGCAAAGGAAGTAAGATGTTCAAGGGCAGAGATGTCAGGTTTCTCTAGGAGAGGTAAGGTAAGCTGGATTTTGATGTATAATTATCCATGTCAGTGCCTACTATCTAAAGCTCACTCAACTGGCACAGCTTGGACAGGCTGCCATGAACTTAAGACTAAACCGGCTGGTAAAGAAATGGAGACCAGTTACAGATCCCGTCTGTCTTCTTCATCAGAGATCGGAAAGTCATAAGTAATAAAGCAAAGTGAGAAATTTCTGATTTGTCCAAGAATTTGGACAAAACCTCCCTCTGTTCTACTCTATTACACTAAAAATAATCCTAGTAGAGAGAAACGGAAGATACTTGTTAGATTACCAACTATCTCCCTCCCCAGTGGCCATGGTAGTTGGGAGTCCCCCGCTGGAAGATGTAATCAGGTCTTTAAACGTTCCTTTCTTTAATGAGGCCAAAAGGGACTCCTTGGAGCTAAGACATCTATTTTAATATTTTGAGAATTGTGTTTACTTTAACTTCATTTTTTTTTCTCATCTAGAAAACAGTGGGCCTGTACTGTGAGAGAGGGCGCTTAGTAATCACTTACCCTCCCCGTTTATTTTATAGATGAGGAAACTAAGGCCCAAAAAGGGGAAGTATCTGGCTCAAAATTACACAGATATTTATGGCAGTCATTCTCAAATCTCTTAATCTCCTCTTTCCCTTACATTCAGGAACAACAAAAGAATATATTATTAATATAATATAATATAATATATTATAATATATAAAAATATATAATATGTATAGTCTTATTATTTTCAAATATAGGAGAATATACGTATTTATTATATAAATGTATTATATATAAATTCAGAAGTGATATAACTAAATGCAAAGTGGATACAGGATCCTGGAATGTCTTTGGTAAATCTTAAATAATTCCCAAATAATATTATTATTTAAAAAGTAATAAAATATTAACAGGGGCACCTGGATGGCTCAGTCAGTAAAGCATGCAACTCTTGATCTTGGCATTGTGAGTTCAAGTCCCACTTTGAATGTAGAGCTTACTTAAAAAAAGTAATTAAAAAAATAAAATTATCTTAAAAAAAAATTGGGGCACCTGGCTGGCTCAGTCAGTGTAGCATGTAACTCTTGATCTCGGGGTTGTAAGTTCAAGCCCTGCATTGGGTGTAGAGATTACCTAAAAACAAAATCTTTAAAGCATAATAATAAAATTGGGGCACCTGGGTGGCTTAGTCACTTAAGCATCTGACTTCGACTTGGGTCATGATCTCGGGGTTCTGGGGTTCGAGCCCCGTGTCAGGCTCTGTGTGGACAGCTCAGAGGCTGGAGCCTGCTTCAGATTTTGTGTCTCCACCACTCTCTTCCCCTCCCCTGCTCATACTCTGTCTCTCAAAAATGAAGAAACATTAAAAAAAATAATAAAAATTTTTAAATAAAAAAGGAAAAATAAATGTAATAAAGTAATAAACAAGTTTAAACAAAACAGAAGTATTTAAAGAAACAACAAAAAAGGAGCCTTGTAATTCTGCCCCTAAATTCTAATGAATTTAATAGTTCAGTGTGCCTTTCCAGGCATTTTCTTTTTTCTTTTTTTTTTTTTTAATGTTTATTCATTTTTTGAGAGACAGAGCATGAGTGGGGGATGGGCAGAGCAAGAGGGAGACCCAGAATCCGAAGCAAGCTCCAGGCTCTAAGCTGTCAGCACAGAGCCCAGTGTGGGGTTTGAACTCACGAACTCATGAGATCATGACCTGAGCTGAAGTCGGACACTCAAATGACCAAGCCACCCAGGGCCCCACCAGGCATTTTTTTTTTATGTTTATTCAAACACACAAACAGTTTTTAAATATTCTATCGCATTCAACCTTTCAAACAATTGTATGAAATTGACTTTATAATCAAATGAGAAAAGGAAGGCTCAGAAGAGGTAAATAATTGGCTCAGGGTCACTGGTAAATGTCTGGGCCTAGATTCGAAGCTGACTCTACCTAACTCCAAACTCATGCTGTTCCCAGAATCTACAAGGCTGTGCCCTACACAAGAGCATTCACCTCAGGAGGTGAGTCAGGGCCAAGTCTTGTGGTTCCAGGTCACTCAGCCCACCCCTCCCTCTCTCCTATGCCGACAGGATGGTGATGCTGGTCACGGCCATGCTTGTTGTAGAAAGAATATAGCAAGTGTGATTTGGGATGTTTTGCATTGCCCGTGGTGAAGGATGAGAAGAGGGGTGTATTCTGAGATATCAGGAAACACATGCACACGGCATTTCATAATATGTCACCGTGAGCCCGTAGCCTGCGGATGATGATGGCACATATTTGGGTCCTGTGATGTGAACCAATAGGAGAGGATCCAAAACACAAAATAAGTTCAGCTCTCATCCCCAAAGCAATGTGCTTCGCTTGCCAGGAATGGAATTTTCACACATTTAAGGTCAAAGTGAAATTTCTGGGAGGGATCTCAGTGAATCATAAAGCCAGTCACCACGTGCAGGGGCTATGAATAGGAGGAAATTGGAACAACAATATGCTGAGTTTTTCAACATCAGCCTGTGGGCTGTTCAGGATCCTGGCCCTGCGTGACCTTCCCAACAGAAAAACCACCTTTGGTTGTATTAGCAAAGCTGCATTTTGCTTTTTTTTTTTTAATGTTTATTTATTTTTGAGGAAGACAGAGTGCAAGCAGGGGAGGGGCAGAGAGGGAGAGGGAGATACAGAACCCGAAGCAGGCTCCAGGCTCTGAGCTGTCAGCACAGAGCCGGATATGGGGCTCGAACTCACAAACCACGAGATCATGACCTGAGCTGAAGTCAGCCGCTTAAGTGCCTGAGCCACCCAGGCGCCACAGCAAAGGTGCAATTTGAATAATTCACTGGTGAAACAAACAGAGTTGCCCCTTAGAAAGAAGGAAACCTCACTGGGTATTAGCCTCACTCTGTGCCGAGCCCCACGTTAGCACTTTCATATGCCTCTCTGTGAGGAATGTTCTATCATCATCCCCGTTTCATAGGTGAAGACACTGAGGCCCCCGGAGAGGTAACTAACCTAAACATCACACAACTACTAAGCAGTTGACAAAAGATTGTAATCCAGAAGTGTTTGACTCCCAAACAGATGTTTTTTTAAATGTTTCAAAGTGACTTTGCAAACAAACTATATATATTTTAATCTCTTAAACTTAAAAAAATATCACTTCTATAGCATATGCTATCCCCACGCTGTGGTTTATATTCTGAGACCAGATGGTAAAATAAAAACCAACAGTCCTTTCCAGCACTCACTCAAATTCTGGTCATATTTTTCTATACTCAGGGAAGAGCTAACTACACTTGATGTAGTACCCCAGGAACATATTCCGCATTTCAAGCTCGGTTTAATGTGTTTATGTTGGACTGGCGTTCTCTGAGATTTGCCCCATTCTCTCTTCAGTAAATAACTGTGATATCAACTAACATTACATCTATTTGTGAAATTGTCTTTTTCTACCATTTTAGTTTAGAAGCTTTTCAACCATATATACAAGATGAAAGGATTTCATAGGGAGTGCTCATATACCTACCACCTAGACTCTATCATGAACATTTTTACTATACTTTACCTTTTGTATTGTTTCTTTCTAGGTGCCAAGAACTTTGCATGCGTTATCTCACTTAATCCATGAGAAACTCTCCGGAGCTTGTGCTGTTATTACTCCCAATTCATGTACGAGGAAATTAAGCCTCAAAGAGTTAAAGTGACAGACAACAAGTTTGTCTACAGAAACACTACTCCAGTTACACAAAGATGGAGACCAACTGAGAACTCTAGATGCTGGCGAGGATGTGGAGAAATGGGCACCCTCCTACACTGTTGGTGGGAATGTAAACTGGTACAGCCCCTCTGGAAAACAGTGTGGTGGTTCCTCAGGAAACTAACAATAGAACTCCCCTATGACCCAGCAATAGCACTGCTAGGAATTTACCCAAGGGATACAGAAATGCTGAGGCATAGGAGCACATGTACCCCAATGTTCATAGCAGCACTCTCCACAATAGCTAAAACATGGAAAGAGCCTAAGTGTCCATCAACAGATGAATGGATCAAGAAGATGTGGTTTATCTATACCATGGAATACTACATGGCAATGAGAAACAATGAAATCTGGCCATGTGTAGCCACATGGATGGACCTTGAGGGTGTTATGCTGAGCGAAATAAGTCAGGCAGAGAAGGACAAATATCATATGTTTGCACGTAAAGGAGGATTAGGAGGAACTTGACGGAGGAACAAGGGGGAGAAGAAGGGCAGAAATGGTGGGGGAAAGGGAGAGAGGCAAACCATGAGAGACTCTTGAATGCTGACAAAAACTGAGGACTGATGGATGTGGGGGGAGGGGGGGATGGGCATGGAGGAGGACACTTGTGGGGATGAGCACCGAGTGTTATGTGGAAACTAATTTGACAATAAACTATTTGTAAAAAAAAAAAAAAAAAAGATGGAGACCAAGTGCGTTGAGCTTAATGGAATTTTATTAGTTCAGTTAATGTCAGATATTTGTTTTCTGAAACAGAGAAGGACTTTCCAGATATAAAACTTAACAAGAGGAGTCTAGATGCTCAATACGAAGGGATTTGTTCTTTTGGACTTCATACCTTGGGTCTTGATTTTTTTTTTACTAAAAAAATGTAAAGCAGAGATATATAGGCCCAAAGATGTTCACTACGGTGTTATTTAAAATGAGAAGATTTGGAAACAATCTAAATGCCCCAAATTAGAGAAACAGCTAATGTTAAAAAGTGTTTCCTTTGCCTCGTGGAAATATTTGTCAGTCTAGCATCAGACATATGTGCACAATCCAAATGTAATATGATAGTCACAAACGTAAATGCTAAGGTTGCACATCACTCTCCCTGGCATAAAAAATAACAGACTGAATATCAGAATCAGAAAGGCATAGAACTCCAGGAGAAAAGGACTTGTAAAAGGCACTCTCATCTGGGCCATGTATCAGGTGCATTTAACTCGTCCTGAAAAGCCTAATAGAAGGTACAGCACAACAAAATATCACCAGTACTCTTCCCTGGGCACACATTGGTTCAGTGCTTATTAGATGCAAGATACTGAAGACCCACTCGTGTAGAGAAAAGATTCATTTCTTTGAGAGGATGGCAGGCCGTATGGGCAGTCGCTGCCTTACCTGTACTCTGGGTTACATCAAATGACTGGTTTAGGAAAGACTCGTCCATCTGTTAATACTTAGAGCAATGGTTCTCAAGCAGGGGCATTAGCCACACTTCCCCACCCCTCAAGGACATTTGGCAACGTCTGCACATAATTTTGATGGTTACAAACTATGTGCAGTGGTGGTGGCAGTGCCACTGGCATCTAGGGGACAGAGCAGCGTCTCACGTCAGTAGTGCCGAGGATGAGAAACAGACTTAGGAGACTCTCAGGATCCTGTCTTAGAAGCTACAGAGAAGGAAAATCCGGAGGGGGAAGGAGGTCCCACAGGAAGGTGGCAGCGCTGTGGGCATATGTGTGCAAGGGGAAGATGGTTTACCTGGGTGATTCTGGAGCTTATTAGACAAAACTATGGGTAGAGACAGTTCAATTTAGTGAGAATCCTACTCCCGAAGTTAATTTGTAAATTGCTTCTTTGGCATGTTTTGGGTCCCCTGCCTGCCTTCCTCCAGAAGGAGTCCATATGGTGAAATGAAAGGCTCTTGGAGATGAAATCAGAAGATCTGGGTTAAATCCCAACTTGGCAATAACGAAAATCACTTTACTTTTCTGAGCCCCCATTTCCACTTTTGAGAACTGGGGATGGAAATGCTTGCCCTCCACCTCAGAGATGAGAGCAGGTGTTTGAACATGCCTGGCTCTCTGCAGAGGCTCCAAGGTGACACTGACATTATTACTGTTGGTGCGTTCACAAGGCATCCTTAACTGAAAAGAGGGGTTATAAAACAGAACATATTTTTAAGATAATAAATAAATAAAACAAAACAGAACATATTGTATGCATCCAAATTTTGCTCCATCTGAATATTTGCCGAGAAAATAGCCTAAAAGTAATTATATCAGATGGCTAACACAAGTTGTCCCTGAGTGAAGAGACAGAACAAAAGCAAACTGAAATAAATACATTATCTTTGGGATTAGATAGTAAATACATGTTATTTAAACTCTTAGAAGTTATTTTTGCCAAAAGATATTTTATGAAAAAAGAAAGATATTTTGTAATGTGAGGAAAATAACCTAGGATACAACTTAAGTAAAAACAAAGGCAGCAGAAATCATATATAGCGCCGCTGTGCTCCATGTGCCTCGGCTGAATTGAGATACAGTTTAGTGTAGAAAAAGAAAGATCTCAAAGACTTAAAGAGATTGTAAAGTGTCTCATTAATAATTTTAATAGTAAGCATATGAGGAAATGATTATAGTTTGGGTCTATTGTGTGCAATAGAACGTTAAAAGCAATTTTACCCTTTTGTATTCATTTTTCTTTAATGGGGCTACCAAAACATTTAAAATTACATGCGTGGCTCACATTTGTGATTCACCTATTTCTTTTGAAAAGTGCTGATATAAACAATATAAACTTGACTGTATAATGAAAAAAATGCAGAGAAAAAAATAGAATGGAAAAATACCAAACTCATCCCTATGGCTGAATCTAAATGGCATGCTTATGGGTGACTTTTTCAGCTTCTTTTCACTTTTCTGTGTTTTCCTGCCTTTCTATGGGGTGCAGATACCTCTGTGATAATCCTGAAAAGGGCAAAATGAGTCTGGTTTCTCTCCTATATTCCAGGGCAAAAACTGTCCTTTCTCAAAATACATCCTCTGGGGACTGTTATTTTGTAGGGTGAAAAGGGATTTTTCTAACTGGCTGACCTCTCCTTCCTCCCGGGTCGAAGGGGAAGGTCTGAAATGCTGCTCCCCATTCTCTGTGGGTCCAGGGCGATCTGCTCAGGGCCTTCCCCTCAAAAAGGGAACAGAGGGTGTGAGGACTATGAGGAGCGGCTCAGTGGACGCTCAGAACATCCCTGGGCAAGGAAATGAGTCATCCAGTGAGTCAGCCCCACCACCCTGCTTTCATTCTCGGTATTGTTCCACATCACTGCTCCTGAGTCTGTCACCCTTTCCCCCTGCCCCGCATGTGTGGCCTTTCGTTGGCCCAGGCCGACCTGGCTGAGAAGGGCTCCCGGGGCTAAGTATCTAAGGTGCATCTTTCACGGCGCGCCTGTCACCACATAATCTCCTTTCACCTCCGTAGCGACGCATTCAACACAGGTGTCATTAGTATTCTTATTTCACAAATGAGGAAACTGAGGCACAGAGGGGTTGAATACTTAGCCGGGGGCTCATAGCTAAGGAAGAAGGTGACGTGAGGTTCAAAGTCAACTTGACTCCAGAGCTCGTGTCAGAGACGCAGCAGGGGCCCCGGCACTCTGGGTTTTCTAGAGTCCGCCCAGACAAGACTGAGAACTATTTAACCGGGGCTCTCTCCACCGCCCCTTATGGCAGGTGCCCGGGGCCCTGAATGGGCTGCACCCCCAAAAACCAGGTGGTCAGCTTGCTGTCTTCCAAAATACGTGTCTGGGAAAGAGTCTGAGTCTGCTATCAGACGCTGACACCAAAGTATGGCTTTCAGCCTGTAATGACACCTTCAGGGAGCAATTGTGGGTGAAACCCTACCCCGGTGGTAGGGCGAACGACTAAAAGGAATTTCTGCCAGTGGGAAGCACACGGGGGAGACATCTGGAGGAAAAGGAGGGTGTTCCTTCACAATTCTGCTCTTTCCTGAGAACGGGAGCCCACTGCCTCCAGGAGCCAAGCCTTGCCTTGGGTTTATTGGCAGGGTAGGTGGGGCAAGGCCGAGGAAGCCACGCTCATGTGATGTGGCTGCACAGAATGCCACCCCCTCACAGATTCCACCAGGGGAGAGTCATGCCTCGGCAGCAAGCATTTCTGTCTTGTAAACCTTTTGATTTTTAAAAATAATTTCATGTTTTTATGTGTAACACATTCACATGGTTCAAAATTATATAATGCTTATAATAAACATTATATATAATATTATTATATAATAACGATTATATAATTTTTGAACCACGTGAATGTATTACACACACACACACACACAAAGTTATTTTTGAAAGTCTTCCTCCTACGGGGTCCCCATCTGCCCAGTTCCTCCCGCACCCCCATAGTTACCGCTGTTATTAGTTTCTTGTGTATCTTTTCAGAGTTTCTTTATACATATACAAATAAATACAAATACACACATACGGACACTCTCTCTCTCTCTCTCTCTCTCTCTCTCTCTGTGTCACCCTTTTTTTTCCTACAAAAGTTACAGGCTCTTTTCACAAGAGTAAAAATGCTGGAGAGAAGAACACATTGTTACTAACACGTCAGTGAAAAGGAGTCCATAGGTATTTTCTTCTGGGGGGAAATGTGACACGGGCCCTTTTCCTTTGTTTTCACATTTTTTTAAAAGTCAGGTGTCATGAGACATAATTTACATCCACACAGTAAAATTTACTCTTTGTAGTGGACAGCTCCGTGATTTTTGGCAAATGCATACAGTTATATAGCCACTATCATAATTAAGATATAGAACAGTTCTTTTTAAAAACATTTTTTAATGTTTTATTTATTTTTCAGAGAGAGAGAGATTGCGTGCAAGCAGGGGAGGGACAGAAAGAGATGGGTACAGAAGATCCAAAGCAAGCTCCTCCCTGAGAGTAGCAAGCCCAATGCGGGACTCGAACTCATGAACTGCAAGATCCGGACCTGAGCTGAAGTCAGATGCTCAATCAACTGAGCCACCCCAGCGCCCCAAGATACGAACAGTTCTATCCCTCCCCCCAAATTCTCTCTTGCCCCTCTCTAGCCATCCTCTGCCCCCATCTCCAGCCCCTAGCAACCCTTTCTGCACCGCCGGCCACAGCCCCCAGCAACGACTGATATGTTCTCTGTCCTTATATGTCTGCTTTTGCCAGGATGTCATGGAAATGGATCATGCTGCAATATGTAATTTTTTGCATCTGACTTTTTTCACTTACCGGACTCCTATTCCATTGTACGGATATACCACGGTTTGTTTATCCATTCATCAGCTGAAGGACATTTGGGCAATTAAGAGTGGAACTTCTATAGACATTTATACACAGGTTTTTGTGCAACTATACATTTTCATTTCTCATTGACCAGTATGTAGGAGTGAGATGACAGGGTCATATGTACAGTGTGTATCATCTCATTTTTAATCCTTACAATCACGCTGTGATCTGGTCTTGCCAGCTCATTCTCAGCAGGGAAACACTCATCCAGAGTGTTTTAGTAGGCTGTCTCTCACAGCACCCAACAGATAAGTGGCAGAGATAGGATTTGAACTCAGATCTAACAACAACAACAACTTTCTGCTTGTAACTTTGATGTAACACTGGCTGTCTGACACCTCGTTAAAAGGGGTCAGAGATATCCAGGTGTTACTGCTAAAGCCGCAAATAAAATACAAACCTCACTTTCTCTCTCATTTTGGCTCCCTTAGAAGAATTCAGTCTTCTGGGTGAGAGGAAATCCCAGTGGGCCCCCCTCTGGGCTGGTAGTACACTCTGTTGCCTCAAGAATATTAGCTTTCCCAAAGGGAATGATTCCTAATGTTTATGAGTGGGTCTGGAATGTGCTCTTAAAAGTTTATAGTTCACTTAACATGCATCATCTCATCAGAGAACGATTTCATGAGGGGGTGGACCTGTCTCTCCCTGAAACCCACCCACAGAGCCACGACACCTGCTGAACGTCGTGCAGAGGGAGCCTATTTGTGACCCTTATTATTTCACTCTATTCTGAGCTGTTCACCCCTCCCTTTGTGCAATGACAGCCTGGCAATTCCAAACGCCTTCCTGGCACGCCTGGATTGGCAGGGTGGTGGCCCGGAACGGGCACGGGCCTAGGACGCCAGGCCTGGGACTCCAGGCCTTCCCTCAGAATTTTGTTGCGCATTAGGAGGGCTGCTGAGTGCCCAGCACGGGTCCTAGGACCGGGGAGGCAGTCAGCAAATGTCGGTCCCCTTCCCTTTCCCTAACAGAGAGACAGGCACCAAGCCAGCAAGCAAGACGCCAGAGGTTAGTGTCTATCACCAGTGTGCTGTGTGCTTCGAGCAAGTCACCTCCCTACTCTGCGCCTTTGGTTTCCACACTCGTAAAAGTGGACCAGGTCCAAGTTCACTGTATGGAATGTAATTATAAATGTAGCTTTTCAGCCTAAAGAGGAGGGATTAAGGGAAAAACCCCTTAATCTCCTGGCTGCCTAGAAGGCCCTGCCCTCTCTAAGTAGAGATGAAATTTTACAGCCGTGGAGAAGCTGCTGGAAGTAGCGGGGAGAGGCCTGAATCTTACTGATCACCTAAGGCCAAGGCCACAAAGGGAGCCAAGGAAACGTTTCTCTGGCTCCTGGAAGGCATGAACTCTCTGTCTCCCACTGGTTGTAGGGGCTTGTGAGTCTCTGTTAAATGGGAGTAACAATGCACCTTCCTCCTGGGGTGTTGGGGAGGGGGATCTGGAGGACATATGTTCCTTCTTGGCTACCTCATGGACTGTTTCCGGGTGAAACAAGAGTGTGGAGGCCACAAGTGTCACATGTGTTCCTTTTGGCCTACGCGTAGGGTGACCAGCTTGTCCTGGTTTGCAATCTTAGTTCCACATCCCAGAAAACTCCTTAATCCTGGGCAAACCGGGACAGTCAGCCACCCTACCTACACACCCAATTTTCTCTTCATCAAAAACTCATAGTCAGCGTTCAAAGTTTAGAATTTCACATGAACATTCCAAATGTCTGGAATTTGTTAAAACCTGAGGACCTGGCAACTCCGTACCCACACGTGCACGTGAAAGCAATGTGCCAAGCACTTGTCACTCTGCGACAGTCCCCATCACTCACTCTCGTCTTTTTTTTTAGTATTTGTTTATTTTTGAGACACACAGAGAGAGAGAGAGAGAGAGAGAGAGAGAGAGAGCGTGAGTGGCGGAGGGGCAGAGGAAGGGAGACATAGAATCTAAAGCAGGCTCCATGCTCGAGCTGTCAGCACAGAGCCCAATGCAAGGCTCTAATTCACAAACCGCAAGTTTAACCGACTGAGCCACCCAGGCGCCCACCTCACTGTCGTCTGACACACGTCTTACACTCTTGCGCACTGACACCAGCTGCACCACTGGAGTTGGCAACCCTTGGTGCAAATTTCCCTCTAACCTCTGAAGAGCTTAGAAGTTTAAGAAAGAAAACTTTAAAAAGTTGTCTCTAGGTCACGCCTTTTCAAATGGTCCAAGATAGAAACATTTTAATGGCGAGAAAGCACCATCAATCTTCTCACTAATGTTCTTCATTAAAAAAAAAAAAAGCAATGTAGACCATCAGAATCTACATTATTGTGACATAAAACTTAAAGTGTTGTCTTTTTTTTTTTTTTTTTTTTTTTTTTTTAAGAATATGTTTTCCTTTTTTTTTGACCCTCAGGCACAAATTCTAGTTGTTCATAAAAAAAAAAAAAAGCAATGTAGACCATCAGAATCTACATTATTGTGACATAAAACTTAAAGTGTTGTCTTTTTTTTTTTTTTTTTTTTTGCTCTAAAAGAAAATGTTTTCCTTCTGAATTGACCCTCAGGCACAAATTCTAGTTGCCAGTAAAAGAAATGTCATCTAAAGTAAAGAGGAAGAAATAATAAAAATGTGAGAGAGGAATGAGGTGGAGAGGGAGAGGAAGGGGATGAGAGAGAGAGAGAGAGATTGATTTACTTTTTATTTTTTAATGTTTATTTTTGAGAGAGAGAGAGACAGAGCACAAGCAGGAGAGGGGCAGAGAGAGAGGGAGGGAGACCCAGAATCTGAAGCAGGCTCCAGGATCCGAGCTGTCAGCACAGAACCCGACAGGGGGCTCAGACTCACAGACCATGAGTTCGTGACCTGTACTGAAGGCAGATGCTTACCTGACTAAGCCACCCAGGCACCCTGAGATTGACTGATTCAAAGGGTTCTGTAATCTAACACAGCCCATTAGGAGTGGGTGTCTGGATCCAGAGACTTGGCCTCTGCTCCAGCCAAGATTCTGTTCCAGCTTCTCCCCGCAAATCAGCTTTATTGTCTCAGGCCTGCTTCTGCACATGGAAGGGGAAAAGGAGCAAATACAGCTCCGGGCTCCTATTTTTATTATTTGAACCCCCAAAGAAGGCAAAAGGATGGGTGGTGAGTAGTGGATTTTCTCTCTCTACCAGTTGGAAGATCCAGTTAGAAAAATCCTGGGGGGGCTCAGTCGGTTGAGTGTCCAACTTTGGCTCAGGTCATGATCTCACACCCGTGGGTTTGAGCCCTACATTGGGCTCTGTGCTCACACCTCAGAGCCTGGAGCCTCTTTGGATTCTGTGTGTGTGTGTGCGCGTGTGTGTGTGTGTGTGTGTGTGTGCACGCGCGTGCGCGCTCCTCCCCTGCTCGTGCTCTCTCTCTCTCAAAAAATAAAATAGAATGTTTTTTAAAAAGCAAAGCAAAAAAAAAAAAAAATCCTAGGGAAGAATTATGATTGGCCTGGCTTAGCTCCTAGACCAATCGGATCTGCTCCCAGGAGAAAGAGGGAATGGGTGTTAGGCCCAAATCATAGGCACTAACTGGTGGGTTATGCAGGTTTTAAATGAGCTCCAGAGCCCTCCAGGCTGGGAAGCTCTCTCTGCAGTCTAGTCTTTTTGTACCAATTATAGTAATCATGATTGCTTAAAATGTGCCAGGCACTGTTTTAATTGCTTTGCAGATATTATCTCATTGAATCTTCTCATCGACCCTCTAAGGGAGTTTATTATCCCTGTTTTACAAATGAGGAAACTGAGACACGAAGTAGTTAACTAGTTGGGCAACCTGCCCAAGTGGGAGACCTGGGCTGGGAGTCCAGGTGGTCTGGCCAGGAATCCTACGCTCACAGGCATCACAGCTGCCTATCTGGAGGGAGCCACACACTCAACTATAAAAGATCTGTCACAGATGCCTGTGTGCTGGCAGTGCTCAAAGGTGTGACCACTAATGGTGTGGCTTTCCATCTGTGCGCATGGGTGGGGGACTGGGTGAGAGGTCCCCCAGATTCCTGCCATGCCTGCTGCCTGTGCTGGGGAAGCCGGCTTTGATCTGCCTCTGGGCCACTGGGCACGGTGCTATCTGTCCATCTAGCCCTCTGCCAGGCAGCTTGGCCCAGACTCCTTCTGCTGCATTTTTGCTTCTCACCAAGTCTGCAGGCAGTGACCCGAGCCCTGCACCAGGAATCAGAAAATCATATTTTGAATTTTGCTTTGTTTTGTGTTCCTGGTCCTGGCTCTGTCCCTAACAGAATACAAATAGCAATATGTTCAGTTATTTGTCCGGGTTTTAGGGGAATTCGATTCATTCTGACAACGGTGTAGTGAATTTGTTCTCTGAGCCTGACTATGAGGACAGGGTTATAGCAATAAATGGGAAGCTGACTCTGCCCTATAAAAATTTAGGCTACTTTTATTTTTAAAATCCTTATCTCTAAACTGCTCCATTCTGGATCAGGCAAAAGTTTTCTTGATGGTCTGGGTCCCTTCGGTTTCTGACCTATGGGCCACAGCCAGTCTAACTGGTCTAAAATACTGCTTTCATCCACAGCTAGGAATTGTTTTTTTCTCCTAGGACTAAATCATATCTTTATTTGTTTATTTATTTTTTTAAGTTTATTTATTTTGAGAGAGAGAAAAGAGAGAACATGGGGAAGGGACAAAGGGTGGGGGAGAAAATCCCAATTTCAAGCAGACTCTGCATTATCGGCACAGAGCCCGACGTGGGGCTTAAACCCACAAACTGTGAGATCCTGACTTGAGCTGAAGTCAGAAGCTTAACCAACTGAGCCACCCAGGCACCCCTAATTCAAACCTTTAAATCAGGTTCTGCTTATGTCTGATAGCCTTCTCCCTTTACCACGCCAACCAGCTGAATTGATTTGCTCCCTGCACTGTTACCCAGCAGGAAGTAGGCTCGTCTATTGCTGCCCTCCAGTCTATAACCCTTCTTAAGAATGCCCCCTTATCTGCAGTTCTTGGTAAGCTTAGGCAGCCATGTTTAAATCACATGATTTGCCTTCTGACCATAGCTGATTGGTTCCAAGTGATCACCTGACCCAGGAGCACCCATCCATAGGCTGAGCTGAGCCAATCAGCTTCTGTTTCCTTGATATTCTGACCTAAAAGGCTCAGAGAGCAGATGAAGATGGCTGGCCCTGGAGGTCGAGGGTATTGTGGTGGTAGGGTGTAAGCTTGCACCAAGGAAAATCCTAGTAAGAGAGGGAAGCAGGAGAATGGAGCATACATAAAGGGGCAGAGGTGAGAGACCAGCCATGAGGCAATGCCCAGGGAGAGCAAAGGAGGAGAGCCAGCCCAAGTTATCGGGTTGAGCTCTCTCCTGTCACTTTCGAAGTCCACTTCCTAGCCTTGGATGTCTAATGTATCCTTTACTAGAGGCTCAGTTAAGTTGAGCAAGTGTGACATGGCCTGAACTTCTTGCAACCAAACTGTGACTAGAAAGTCAAAATATTTCAACCCTTCCATCATTGTCACATCATTTATTACAACAATAAAGTGCAGACATTCCACCTATCCCCAACGGATGGGAATACCTTTAATTCATCTTTATATCCCTCCTACTCTCCCTTGCCTAGGACATGGTCTGCGCTCCGTAAAAGCTTGAGGAACGAATGAATGAATAGTCATCTCTGAATTTCTCTGCCTCATTTTCCAGCCTCCCTCATCTGGCCCCATATCTAACCTCATTTCCCACTACTACTCACTACACACCCTACGCTGTGGTTAAACCAGTCTCACCAAGACATCCGACCATTTCTCTGGGCCTTTCCTCAGGCTGGAATGCCCTCCTCCCTCTTCGTCTATTTGTCCTTCTAACATCGTCCTCCTCCTTCTGCATTCATTCCTCAAACGTTTACCGAATGCCCACTCTGCATCGGACATTATGCTACGTGCCAGGCTACGGCAGAGAACAAAACAGATAGGCTTTCTGTCACCGTGTCGCTCACTGTCTTAGAAACTTCCTCCGAGACCTCCCCAACACCCACTCCTTACCTGCCTCCTCTCTTACCTCTTCATAAGATTAGTTCCTACTACCTCACGTGCTGTTTGTTAACAGTTCCTCTTGATTTTGTTTTGCATCCCCCTCTCCTCCAGCCTCCTGCGGGCTCAATTTTATGTGCCTTAAGGGCTGGAGCTAGAATTCTGTACTTTTTCTATTTATATTTGAGTGGCTCAGCATTGGGGACACAGTGGGCACCTAAAAAATAATTCTTCACTGCCTGCCTGCTTGATTGAAAGTGTCTCCTGCCCTCTTGGCCTGGAAAATGGAAGGACAGAGAGGTATTTGTCTGTCTTTGCAATCCCAGGAATAAACATCGGCCTGGGTTTCAGCTGATCCCAATAACCCTGGCCATAAAGCACCATCTAAATCCAGGGTAGAGATGAACAAATAGAGGTTTTATTTGTTCTGCTTAATCCCGGGTACTCTGGGGGAGGCCTTCACAGACCTCCCTACCACAAACCTACACTAACAAACAAGAAGCCACTTCTTCGGCCTCTTACCTACGAGTCAGCTCCCTTGTCTCCGGCCCTTCTGAAAGACACCTTTCAGCTCTGCATCTTTACTGGGTGGGAGGGGAAAAAAATAGGGCCACTAGGTTTCATTCTCTCCCCAGACATAAGCAAAGGTGGTTCTTCCCACACTGAGCCCAGCAAGCTCTCACCACGGAATTTCTCTGCGGAAAGAAAGTGCCTTTTTTGAAACACAGAGTTACTCTTTCAATGCAGGAAGGGGAAAAAATAATCCGCCAACCAACCCCGAAACCTACACTTGGCCAAAATCCTGAGTTCAGTGACAGGACCGGAGTGAATCACTGCTCTTTGCTTTGATTGTGTCGGCAACAGGCAGCCGAGAGCTGTCTCTTCCCCCCCAGCAGAGGCCTGATGCTGCATTTTCGCCTCATTCTGATTCCCTTTTTGCTCATAAGCACACCGTCTTAACTAGTGCAGGGCAGAAATGAGGTTCAACCCATCTGGTTGAGTCCAGGGAATGACAGTTCTGAGAAAGAAGCTGTTGCACCACGAGGGGCCGTACCTCTTATGTCCAAAGCTCAAGCCCAACTTGTTCTATCTCTATCGCTGGTTTGAGACACTCTGCAATGGCTTCAACATGAAGTCTTAGCTCAGAGGTATTTTAAGCTCTACACAACACTAAGTAGAACTTTTTGGGGCACCTGGGCGACTCAGTCAGTTGGGTGTCTGACTTCGGCTCAGGTCATGATCTCACAGTTCATGGGTTCAAGCCCCGCATCAGCCTCTCTGCTGTCAGCACAGAGCCTGCTTCAGGTCCTCTGACTCCCTCTCTCTGCCCCTCCGCAGCTGGTTCTCTCTCTCTCTTTAAATAAACTTACATCCTAAAACAACGCAAGCACCCCTATGAGGTAGGTACGATGGTAATCTGTTTTATAGATACAGACACTGAGACTCAGAGAAGATTTTCTGTTTTACAGGCATAGAAACTGGCATCCAGAGAAATAGACTAGCTTGTCTACAGCTACTAAGTGACGGAGCCAGGACTTGGACGTGAGCCAGCTGACTCCAAAAACGGGTGCTCTTCAGAACTATGCCGATGGTTCTCTCTTCGTCCTCACCTTTCTAAGGGCTCCCCATTTTCCAAAGACTGAAGGAAATCCCATCCCCTTCTAGGTATCTCTGGTCTTCCTCAGCCTTCCCTAATATAACTTCTTACCTGTTAGCACCTCTCAGGACTCTCTGAAATAAGCATTCATTCATGGGGCAAATATTAAACACCTATATATGCCAGGACTGCTGTAGTCCATATATCATGGACTCTTCGTTCTAGTTGAGGGAAGACAGATATTAAAGAATATAAGGGAGCCTGGTTGGCTTAGTTGCAGAGCATGTGACTCTTGATCTCGGGGTTGTAAGTTCAAGTCCCACGGGGCACAAAGCTTACTTAAAAAAAGAAAAGAATGGGGCACCTGGGTGGCACAGTCCATTAAGCACCTGACTCATGATTTCGGCTCAGGTCATAATCTCATGGTCTTGAGATCAAGCCTCATGTCAGACTCCATGGTGAGTGTGGAACCTCCCTGGGATTCCCTCTGCCCTCTCCACCCCTTCCCCACTTGCATGCTCATGTTCTCTCTCTCTCAAAAATAAATAAACATTTTTCAAAAAAAGAATGTAAGTACACGAAACTATATGCATAGTAGGTGACAGCAAGTGTTAAAGAGAGAAATAAGACAGAGAAAGGAGATGGAGAATATCTGAGAAAGTGTAGTTCTAGTCAGGATAGCAAGGGTGGGCCTTATTGAGAAAATAATACCAGACTTAAGATCCATAGACACAAGAGTGAGCTGTGGGGGGGAGGGGCACTGAAATGGCAGGGCAACTGCAAAGACAGAACATACGGGGCAGGAGCCTGCTTTGTTCAAGGAATGACAAGGAGGCCAGTGTGGCTGGAACAGAGTGAGGGAGGGAAAAGCAGTTGCAGATGAAGTGAGAGGGAAGGAGAGGCCAGTCTCTGGAGCCTTGCAGGCCACTGGCAGGGTGTTGGCACTTATTCTGAGTGAAATGGGAAGCCACTGGAGGGTTTTGAGCAGACGTGCATTAAAAAATTTTTTTTTCAATGTTTTATTTATTTCTGAGAGAGGGAGAGAGAGACAGCGTGAGCAGGGGAGGGTCAGAGAGAGAGGGAGACAATGAATCCGAAACAGGCTCCAGGCTCTGAGCTGGCTGTCAGCACAGAGCCCGACGCGGGGCCCGAACCCACAAACCGTGAGATCATGACCTGAGCCAAAGTGGGACACTTAACTGACTGAGCCACCCAGGCGCCCCAAATGTGCATTTTAATAGTGTCTCTCTGGTGGTTGTGTTGGGAGCAGGCTGAAAGGGGACACGGTCGGGAGGCTATCAATAACCCAAGTGAGAAATGATGGCAGCTGGGATGGAGGGCAGTGGTGACAGCAGTCAGATTCTTAATGTATTTTGATGTTAAGTCAATAGAGTCAGAAATGACATTCAAGTTTTTGTCCTGAGCGTCTGGGAGGTGGAAGCTTTATTGAGATAAGGGTGGAGGGACAGTTTGAAAGAGGGGTATCTGGAGGTCAGTACTGGATATGATAAATTTGAGATGCCTAGTCAAGATCTCAGTGAGTAGGTGGATAAATATACAGTTGTGGACTTCAGGGGAGAGATCTAGCTGGGAACACAAATATGGAAGTCATCAGGGTGTGGATGGTATTTTTTAAGCCACAAATATTGAGTGAAATCATCCAGGGAGTCAAAGTAGCTAAAGAGGTGAGGTCAAAGGATGATGTCCTGGGGCACTCTAACATTTAGAGGTCAAAGAGATGAACAGGAAATGGAGACTAAGAAGGAACAGACAAGGAGGTAAGAAGCAACTTGGAAGTGTTTCAAGGAAGAGAGAGAGATCAATTGTGTCAGATGCTTCTGATTGGTCAAGTAACAAGAAGACTGAAAATTGACCCATCAGATAAATCCAAGAAATGCTTTAATTAAATAGTTTCCTTGTTTTGTTTCGATGTGTGTTCATCTAGAATTCTCAACTGATATCAAGGTTTCGAAGAACAGGGATTAGTTCCCATCATTATTCTGTACCTGGCTCCCTTCCCCGCACCATGCCTCTCCTTCCCTTTCTTCAGGTGACCACCTTCACCCCTACACCTGACGATTCGCTGGGGTCTGGAGGTTGACTTACCAGCCAAGAGAACCTTGGTCCTAAGCTCAAGTATTAGAACAATGTCTAAGGCAAGTCACTGCTTCCCAGATTTGGGGAAGGGAGTAAGTTGCTGCTACCACTTTAAAGAGAAGAGAATGGAAGGGATAAACTGAGGGTGGTAGAAGGGGAAGAAGGAGACACCAATATAGAGGGAAACAAATTTCGCTTTTAAAAAATGTCCGTAGCAATTACTGTTGTCAGGAAGCAAAGCAATTTATCCTGGGGCTGCATGGCTCCTTGATTTAGATAAAGTCATTAATGAGCCTTTTCCAGTTGGCTCCATTCTGGAGTCTTGACTAGGGTAGGGGTTGAGAATTAAATTCCTCAGGGCGCCTGGGTGGCTCAGTCAGTTAAGTGTCCGACTTCGGCTCAGGTCATGATCTCATGGTTTGTGGGTTTGAGCCTTGCATCGGGCTATATGCTGACAGCCAGCTCCGAGCCTAGAGCCTGCTTCAGATTCTGTATCTCCCTCTCTCTGACTCTCCCCTGCTCATGCTCTCTCTCAGAAATAAATAAAACATTAAAAAAAATTTTTTAAAGAGAGAATTAAATTCCTCTGCACTGAGTTTTTCCCTGGCAGGTGAGGAAGACAGGCATGTCAGAGCCTGGGAAATGGGAGAAGAGAGATGGGAGAAAGATGGTTGGCACAGAATTCCTGGAGGTGGGGTGAGGCTGAGGAACCTGTTTTAAGAACAGTGAGGTCTAGCACTAATTTCTTTGAACTTTTTGTAGAAGTAACAACAGATATTGAAGAAAATATGAATTTTCACACAGCCATAAAATCTGCACTCAAGTCAAGCACCCCGGGAGCCCCCGTCATGTTCTCTTCCAATCACGACTCCACCCAAGGGCAATCACTATCCTGACTTTGAACAGCACAGACTAGTTTTGCCTGTTTTTGTACTTTATACAAATGAGTTGTGCCTTTAGCATCTGACTTCTTTCATTTCACTGTGTTTGTGAGGGTCACCCATACTGTTCCACACAGTCCATCTCACATCCTCATTGCTGTAGACCATTCCATTGTATGATATAATGCAATTGATTTATCCCTTCTATTGTTAATAGGCATAGAAATTGTTTCTGTTTGGGGGCCATTACAAACAGCGCTGCCACAAAAGTATTTGGACCTGCCTAGTATTGACTCCCTCCTCCCAACAGTTTATTTGGAAAATTTTCAAATATAGAAAATAGAAATAGGGGTTCCTGGCTGGCTCAGATGGTGGGTGGGGTATGTGCCTTCAGGTCTTGTGGGTTGTGAGTTTGAGCCCCATGTTGGGTGGAGAGATTACTTAAAAATAAAATCTTTTTAAAAGAAGAAAGAAAATGGAAATAATTGTATAGTGAACACCCTCTATATGAACCACTTATTATAAATATTATACTAAAAAGTTAATAGTACTATATTTGCTTTATCATGTATCTATCTCTTTACCCATCCAGGAGGCCATCATTTTCCTCCCCTTTTGATATATTTCAGTGTAAGGTGCACTTTCCCTAGCATTATATTTCACCCTAAAACATTTCAGTATATATATCACTGACAGAGTTACTATTCTTTTTATTTTAAATTTTTTTTAAATTTATTTCTGAGAAAGAGACAGAGACAGCATGAACAGGGGAGGGTCAGAGAGGGAGGGAGATACAGAATCTGAAGCAGGCTCCAGGCTCTGAGCTGTCAGCACAGAGCCCGACGTAGGGCTCAAACCCACGAACCGTGAGATCATGACCTGAGCCGAAGTTGGACACTTAACCAACTGAGCCACCCAGGTGCCCCACTATTTATTCTTTGAGGGAAAATTGTTTACAAGTAAAATGCATTCATGTTAACAGTATTATTATTCAATGAGTATCTGAAATGCATATATCTGTATAACCCAAACCCCATCAAAATATAAAATATTACCATCCAGAAAGTTCCCTGTGTCCCTTCCCAGTCGATGTCCCCCCCTAAACATAGTGTTCTCATCTTTTTTTTTTTTTTTTTTTACCATAGATGAGTTCTGCCTGCTTTAGAACTTCATGTAAATGCAATCATACAGTATGTACTCTTTTGTCTAAAGCTTCTTTCATTCGGCATAATATTTTTGAAATTCATTCATGGTGTTGCATGAATAAGTAGTTTGTTCCTTTTTATTCGTGAATATACCACAATTTGTTTATACATCCTCCTGTTGACTGACATCTGGGATGTTTCCAGTTTGGGGCTTTATAAAGAAAATGCTATTACCATTCTCATACTAGTCTTTTTGTATACATATGCTTTCATTTCTCTTGGGTAAATACCTAAAACCAAAATTGCTGGGTCATAGGGGTATGTTTAGTTTCATCTGAAATGGCCAGACCTTTATTTCAAAGTGGTTACATGATTTTTACACTCCCACTAACAAAATAGGAAAGTTAATATTGTTCAATGCCTTTGCTAACATTTAGTATTGTCAGTTTTTAATTTAAGTTATTCCAGTGGGTATGTAGTGGTATCTCCTTTTAAATTTAATTCGCATTTTTCTGATATTTAATGATATTGAGCATGTTTTCAAGTGCCCACTGGCCATTCATCTATCTTCCTTTGTGAAGCATCTACTCAAATTTTAGCCATTTTTTATCAGGTTGTTTGTCCTTTTTGCTCTTGAATTAAAGGTGTCCTTTCTAAGTCCTCAATGCCAATCTTTTATCAGATAAATGCTTTCTTTACAAAAGAAATGTCTAAAAAAATCTTTGCTTATCACCAAGTCATGAAGATGTTGTCGTAGGTTTTCTTATAGAAATTCTGTAATTTTAATTACTACATTTAGCTCTATGATCCACCTCAAATTCATTTTTGTGTATAGTACGAGATAATGTTCAAAATTTTTTCTTCTTTCAGATGGATATCCAGCTGTTCTAGCATCATTTATTGCAAAGACTTTCCTTTCCCTACTAGATTGCTCTGGTAACTGCCAAAAATTAAATGACCATTTAAGTGTATTTCTGAACTCTTTATTCTGCTCCATTAACCTACTGGTTGATCCTTATGATAGAATCATGCTGTCTTTTTTTAAGCGTATTTATTTGTTTTGGGGGGAGGGCAGAGAGAGGGAGAGAGGATCCCAAAAAGACTCTGCACTGTCAGCATGGAGCCCGACACAGGGCTCAAACCCATGAACCCATGAGATCATGACCTGAACCTAAACCAAGTCGGACGCTTAACCAACTAAGCCACCCAGGTGCCCTGCATACTGAATTGATTTCTGTAGCTTCACAGTAAATCCTGAAGCAGTATGAGTCCTACACTTTCATTTTTTCTTTCCTTTTGGGGTTGCTTTGGATATTCCAGGCCCTCCACATAAATTTTAGAATCCATTTGTCACTTAAAAAAGGAGTTGGCTAGGATAATGAAGGAGACTTTGTTGAATCTACATACTAATACGGGTATAATTGACTAACAACACTGAGTCTTCCAAGCAATGACAGTGTATATTTCTCCATTTATTAGGTCTTACTAAATTTCTCTCAGCAATGATTGGCAGTTTCAGTGTATAGGACAGATCTTTTGTTAAATTTATCCCTAAGCATTTAATGTTTTTGTTTGTTTTTTATTTTAGAAAGAGAGAGAGCATGAGCAGGGGAGAGGGGCAGAGAGAGGATGCTAAGCAGGCTCTGCACTGTCAGAACAGAGCCCCACACAGGGTTGGGTCCCACAAACTGTGAGATCATGACCTGAGACAAAATCAAGAGTCAGACACTCAACCAGCTGAACCACGCAGGCACCCCTGATTTTTGATACTATTATAAGTGAAATTTTTTTAATTTCATTTTTCCAACTGTATGCTGCTGGTATACAAAAAGAGAACTGATTTTTAAAATAATAACCCTGTACCCTGTCAAGTTGCTAATTCTGGTTATTAATTCTGTTGTAAATCTCTTAGTATTTCTTTTTTTTTTAAGTTGTTGTGTTTTTTGTTTTCTTTTGTTTTGCTTTTTAGTAATCTCTACACCCAACGTGGGGCTCAAACTCACATGTTCTACCAAACTTGCCAGCCAGGCACCCTCCTTGGTATTTCCATATAAACAAGCATGTCATCTACAGAGTTTAACTTCTTACTTTCCAATGTTTATGTCTCTTGTGCTATTGCACTGATTAGGGTCTCTGATACAATGTTGAATACAAAAGGTCAGAGTATACTTGCCTTGTTCCTAAACTTGGGGGGGGGGGACCATTTAATATTTCACCATTAAATATGATGTTCGCTCTAGATTTTTCACAGAAACACTTTTTTTTGAGGAAGTTTTTTTCTATTCCTGAGGGTTTTTGTCATGAATAGATGTTTGAAAATGCATAAAGTTTTTTTCTACTAGAGATTATCTTTGTTTTCTTCTTTCTTTTAATATGGTGCATTACATTGGTTTTCCAATGTTAGACCAGTTTTGCATTCCCAAGAGAAATCCCACAGGTTATGATGTATTTATATACCATCAGATTTTATTTGCTAACATTTTATTATGAATTTTTGCCTCTATGTTCATGAGAGATAATGGTTTTTAACTTCCTTCCTTGGTCCCTCCCTCTCACTCTCCCTCTTTCTTTTTTCTTTTCTAATGTCTTTCAAGTTTTGGTATTCAGGGTTACACTGGCCTCACAAAACAAATTGGAAAGCATTCTTTTATTTTCTGGAAGAGTTTTTGTACCATTGGTAATATTTTTCTTAAACAGGTGATAGAATTCACGAATAAACCATCTGGACCCAGAGCTTCTTTTGCAAGAAGGTTCTTGATAATGCATTCAGTTTATTTACTAGCTAAAGGGACATTCAGATTTTCTATTTTATCTTATGTCAGCTTTGGAAGGTGTAATTTTCAAGGAATTTGTCCATTTCATCTACACTAATTTATTGGCATAGACTTGCTTATGACATTCTTTTAACAAACTTTTAATGTCTTTAGTGTAGTGATATGCCTTCTTTTGTTCCTGATACTGGTAATTTGTCTTCTCTCTTTTACTGGGGAGCAGGGGGAAGGTGGTCAGTCTGGCTAGCAGTTAATCAAATTTGTTACCTTCTCAAATAACCAACTTTTGGCTTTGCTAAATTTATTATTTATCTGCTTTCTATTTTATAATTTCTGTTCTTTTCTATATTATTTCCTTCCTATCATTGACTTTAGGTTTACTTTGTTCTTCTTTTTCTACCTTCTGAAAGTGAAACATAGGCCTTTCTTTTTTCCAATATTAGGTTTTATAGCTATAAATACATCTCTAAAAATCGCTTTGTTTCATCTTGCAAAGTTTGGTATGTTTTATTTTTATTATCACTCAGTTCAAAATATTTTAATCTATTATTCTCTGAGATTTCTTGGGCTTTTTGTTACGTAGAACTATGCTGTTTAATTTCCAAGTATTTGGGGTTTTCTACAGATGTTGTTATTGATTTGTAATTTTACAAATATATATATATCCTTAATATTTCACAGTCTATTTAGAATACTGTGGCACTTCACGCAAAATATTTATTAAGTGTTACATGTATGTAAGTTATAAAGCTCACAACACAATGTTAAAATGTTTGGGAGACACTGGATGGCTTAGTCGGTTAGGCGTCTGACTCTTGAGTTCAGCTTAGGTCATGGTCTCACATTTTGTGAGTTCGAACCCTGCATGGGGCTCTGCACTGGCAGCATGGAGCCTGCTTGGGATTCTCAGTCTCCCTCTCTCTCTCTGCTCCCACCTCTCAAAAATAATAAATAAATAAACTTCAAAATAACGTGTCTAAGCTCTGTTTTTTAAAAATGTTGCCTTGGGGCACCTGAGTGACTCAGTCGATGGGCATCAGACTCCTGATTTTGGCTCAGGTCATGACCTCACAGACTGAGCCCCATACATCAGAACTGTCAGCGCTGAGCCTGCTTAGGGTTCTCTCTCCCTGTCTCTCTCTGTCCTCCCTTCATGCACACGAGCTCAAGAAAGGAAGGAAGGAAGGAAGGAAGGAAGGAAGGAAGGAAGGAAGGAAGGAGGGAGGAAAGAGAGAGAGAGAGAGAGAGAGAGAGAAAGAAAGAAAGAAAGAAAGAAAGAAAGAAAGAAAGAAAGAAAGGAAGGAAGGAAGAGAGAGAGAGAAAGAGAGAGAGAGAGAGGGAGGGAGGGAGGGAGGGAGGAAGGAAGGACGGAAGGAAGAGAAAGGGAGGCTTTAAACAAATGTTTGCTTTAAACATTTATAGGTTATTTTAAGAAATGGAGATGGAAGTGATTTCTTGTATTTATTCTTGTATTTACTATTTTTGGTGCTCTTCCTTATTCCTGAAGATCCAAATTTCTACCTAGTATCATTTCCTTTTACTCTGAAAAAGCTTCCTTTAGCATTTCTTACAGCGCAGATCTGTTGTCTATGAATTCTCTTAGATTTTCTTTATCCATAAAGGTCTATTTAATTTTAAACAGTTTCCTGTCCAGGACTATGCTGTAGTGCCCTTCTCTGTTTGCCACAAGACTTTAGGAAAGGCTGTTTCAGAAAAAACCTGGTTACTGGTCCCTTGGGGAGCACGGGGAGAAACGTGTCTGCGGGGGTAAAAAGCTTCACCCAGTGAGGACCACACTAGAGGGGCAAGAAGTCCAGCTGAGATGGAGAATCACAGCACCAGAAATGGAGAACAGAGATGATGCAAACTATCCTTGTCTCATCGTGGAGCAGCCCGAAGTGTGTGCTATGACACGCAAGCCTCCAAACCTCTCGTTTGTCTGTCATAGGAAGAGTAACCCCAGAAACACAGAGCATGTGAGGACATCCAGATTACACAAAAGACAACTTTAATTCAACTTGACACGTATTATTAAGTGTGTGATGTGTACTTTCACATTAGGACTTTTCAACAACCTTACTTTTCAGCGGGGGAATGTGCACCCTCAGCAGAACGCCTCCCTTCCCACCAGCCTGTGGGCTCCTCTGACTCCATGACTCCACCTGGGAAGCTGGCCACCAGCCAGAGGCTGCCAGTTGTGCCCCGTACACAGGTAAAACTCAAAACAGGGATAGTTGGAAAAAGCTTCTACTCACCACCAGCAATACCAGGGAAAGAACTTTCCCTGAGACACTTGTCACTCAGCTCACCAAAGTGGGGAGAGGAGGGGGAGTGCCTGGGGTGGGAACTTCTTTCCCGCTTTCCCTAGCAAAGATTCAGGCCTGGTGCAGGGCCAGGGTCAGTGCTGGGGTGAGACAGCAGGGGCACTGGCCTCCAGGGCAACATTGAAGAGGGTGCCCAAAATGTCAGAAATCAAGACAAATGCTGTTTTACTGCAATATTTTTCTTTACAAAAACAAAACAAAACAAAACAAAATTAAGGTGAAAAAGCTCTACCATGAACACAGTATTAAAACTGTCAAGAAGCCAGTGCAACTCTGCACTTGTAGAATTCATATCACTTGCCATCTCATGGTCCCACCCATGTGGGAATTCCCTTCAATTAAAATGTTGGTGTTTTGTTCACCATGGATCTTTTTGCATTAATTTTGACTGAAAAAATTTCCATTGAAATGACATTTATCTTGGTTACTGTGGTTTTGGGTGTTCCCTCAAATTTTGCACTTGGCCTACCCTAGTACAAGCCCTGAACATTCTTAAGAACCTTCTTAAGCGCCCCTTTAAAATCTCCCCTGCCATTCCTCCAGATCATCAAAAGAAATCCCCCAACACACTTTGATGATAAGAAGGCATTCTTTCCATACATAAATGTAAAAAGCTTACTGGCGACACTAATAAGGGCCAAAGAAAGGATTTGCGAACACTCCTGGCATAGTTCATTCGGCAGATTTATAAATAGGAGTTCTAACAGATTTCTAGATCCCAGAGTAAACATTCATCAATTAAAATGACCTTAAATTTCTTCACGTGAACATAAGAGACTAAGAACCAAGGCTGAAAAATACGAGAATTTGAGTTTTTGTTATTATATAACACACGTGAATTTATTTGTTACGTATTCATGATTTCCGTTGGATGGAATCATTAACTCTCAGCTCTGATACTTTATGGCAGAGTATGGTCAGCATGGGTGCCATTCATAAAATACTGAACCCATTTTCCTCAGTCCCACCGCACGTCAGCAGAGGCAACATGGGATGACAGCAACAACTCTAGACTGTGAATCCCAGTTATGATCTATATCACCCATGTCATCTGGAGCAAGTCATGAGATGTCTTTGGGTCTCACTTTCCTCATCCGTAAAAGGGGGCTACAAATTTAGCTTAAACACCATGTCATTAAAAAGAACTCTTAACTGCATGCTCCTTTATTTATGCTAAATAATTACAGGTCATCTTGATTATCCTGGTGTCTAAAATTAGAAAAGCTAATTTTGAAAAATAAAGAATTATTTCTAACGAACATTTTGAAAAAGGAGATAGGAATAAGTAGAGCCAAATTTAGTTTTAAACAATAATAATTATAAAATTTTTTGGAGTCCAACAAATCTGTATTCATATGCCAAATGGGAGAGGCAGTGACCATTTCTAATCTGTAACTTAATAGAGTTCAGAACAGACATTATGAGGGGCACCTGGCTGGCTCAGTTGGTAGAATATGCACCTCTTTAAAAAAGTTTTTTTAATGTTTGTTTATTTTTGAGAGAAAGATAGAGTGTGAGCATGGGAGGATCAGAGAGAGAGGGAGACACAGAATCTGAAGCAGGCGCTAAGCTCTGAGCTGTCAGCACAGAGCCTGACATGGGGCTCAAACTCATTAACTGCGAGATCATGACCTGAGCCGAAGTCGGACGCTTAACCAACTGAGCCACCCCAAGAACATGCAACTCTTGATCTCAGGGTCAGGAGTTTGAGCTCCATATTGACTATAGAGATTACTTTAAAAACAAAGTTCAAAATAGACACTCAGGGTTAAAATATCAGTGGTCCAGGTTGATTAAAAAAAAAAGATGGGCTTAACATCTGAGCTAAAGCTCCAGCAGGTGGAGGAGGAACACTGCACTTGACTATGGCTGACTGTCATTCTTCAGGGGTGGAGACATCACATTCTCACCGGGACTTAATGAAGAATCCAGATTCTATTATTAATTTCCTCCCCAGTATCTAATCTTGTTGGGATTGCGATTCACGGTTCTGACTATACAGCGTTAGGGAGGTCAGAATTATTCTTTAATTACCCATCTCCTCTGCTTCTCACTTTCAGTTTTAGCTGTTCTTTCCCACCTTGTAGGCAGGTGAGTCTCTTAGGAGCTCTCCAAGAACCCAACAGACACTAATGTCTTAACCAAAAAGAACAGAAACAAAGTCCTATGCGGTCCCTGTGTAGTTTGTCCCTTTATAATTTTGTAACAGCTTTGTTGAGGTATAATTCACCTACCACACACTTCACCCATTTGAAGTGTAAAATTTATATTTTCATCAATCTGAAAGGAAACTTTGTGCCTATTAAGAGTCATCTCCCATTCTCCCATATCCCCCAGCCCCAGGCAAGCACTAATTCACTTTCTGTCCCCATAGATTTGACTTTTGTGGACCTTTCATATAAATGAATCATTATATGGTCTTCTGTGACTGGCTTATGTCACTGGGGCTGGTGTCTTCAAGGTTCATCCATGTTGTACCATGAATCTGTACTCCAATCTTTTTTTATTCCATTGTATGGAATGGCATTTCATTTATCCATTCATCAGATGGTGGACATTTGGGCTTGGACACTTTCTGGCTACTGTGAATAACGCTGCAATGAACACAGTGTACAAGTTTTGTTGGATAGATATTTTCAGTTCTCTTGGGCATATATCTAGAAATGGAATTGCTTGGTCATATGTACCTTTATACATTTTTTTTGAGAGAGAGAGAGAGTGTGAGCCAGGGGAGGGACAGAGTAAGAGGGAGAGAGAGAGAATCTCAAGCAGGCTCCATCAGCTCAATCTCATTGAGATCATGACCTGAGCCAAAATCAAGAGTCGAACGCTTCGCCAACCGAGCCACCCAGGCACCCCTTTACTTTTCAACAGAATAATATGACAATTATCTATCCCTGCACGGAAAATTACCTCAAAGCTTCATGGCTTAAAATAACAATAATCAGGGATGCCCGGTGGCTCAGTTGGTTGAGCATCTTACTTTGACTCAGGTCAGGATCTTGTGTTTTGTGAGTTCGAGCCCTGCATTGGGCTCTGTGCTGACAGCTTGGAGCCTGGAGCCTGCTTTGGATTCTGTGTCTCCCTCTCTCTCTCTGCTCCACTCATTCTCTCTCTCTCTCCTCTCGCTCTCTCTCTCAGAAAATAAACATTAAAAAATTTTAAGAAGCAACTAATCATTTACTATATCTCACAGTTCCTGTGGGTCAGGAATATGGGAGTAACTTGAGTAGAAGGATCTGGCTCTCGGTCTCTGGTGAGGCTGCAGTGCGATGCTGGTCAGTGTGGAAGTCCTCTGCCAGCTGTGCTGGAGCTGGGGGACCCCCTCTAGGATGGCTCACTCAGTCTGGCAAGTCAGTGCCGGCTTCTGGGTGGGGCCTCAGTTCCTCTCCACACAGGCTTCCCTACAGGGAGGCCCAAGTGTCCTCAAAGTAGCAGTCTGCCTCTAAAACCAGCTGGCCAGGAGACCCAGGTGGAAGCTGCATTCCCTTTTGTGACTTAGCCCCAGAAGGCAGACGCTGTCTCTTTCACCACATTCTATCCTTCACACAAGCCGGCCCTGCTTCATGTGGGAGGGGGTGTGCGAGGGGCAAGATCTCAGGGGTGGCAGGTTGGAGACGTCTTGGAGGCCAGCAACCACAAACAGGTTGATTTCAAAGCTCTATTCTCTGTTGTTCCCGCAGACATGATCTGAATTTATAGACCCCACACAAAAGGTCAACAAATAAAATACGGGGCAGGGTTTCTAAGACTGTGAAAGCACTGTGTTGTGCCCGCCCCCCTCCCACTTGGTGGATTTAACCACCTGCAGCGGAGCTTCCTGACTGTCCTGCTGGGGACTCTGAGGAGATGGAGAATCTAGGTGCCCTACGTAATAGAAAGAGACAGGATTCCAAGCCTTCCTGCCGCCCTTGGATTACTGCCCCTGGTATTCACCTCTGGAAGAGCCAACCCTTTGTCTCCCTATCTACATCAGCCAAATCGCCCTGGAATGTCACTGGGGTTATTTGATCCAGTAGCCAAATCCACGTTCTCTCCTGGCAAATCAGCAAGTACTTATTAGGCATCTACTGTGTACCCAAGAGCAAATCCCGGGATCATCTGAGACGGGTATAGACGGATACGCCAAAAAGGGCCAGGCGTGACCAAAATAGATTGTTGTCAAACCCACCTGTCTTGAGGCTTCAAAGGCAACAACTGGAAAGGACTGTTTGTTTTTGAGTTAGCATTCAGAGAAGTTACAGCCCCAAGAATGCTCTCAGGTTGATTTTCATTTAGAAAATTCCTGAGGATGTGAAACACAAAGATAGATTAAGGAACAGTTCTAGAGACTTTTTAATCACCTGACAACAAGATGTAATGCTTATCCTAGATTAGATCCTGGATGGGGGAAAAGTGGCTAGAAAATACATTATTGGAAACTGGTGGAACTGGAATACAAACCGTAGTTGAAGTAATAGTATTGGATCAGTACTATGCTAACGTTTCTGAATTTTATAACTATACTGTGGTTATGCACTAAAACATCCTTATTCTTTGGAAATATGCATTGATGTATCATGGGGTAGATGTATCTACACATTAGTTTTGAGTGGTTCAGAAAAAAATTCTGCATTTACATATGTGGGCACGCGCACACACGCATATGGAAAGAGAGACAGCAAGCAAATGCAGCAAAATGTGAACAGTGAGTGTGGGTGAAGGGTATATGGGAATTCTTTATATGTATGCTACGTCTGCAGCTTTTCTGTGAAATTGAAATTGAAATTATTACAAAAGAAAAAAGAAAAAGAGAGAGAAAGAAACACCTGAGGGTCTTCTGTAAAGGACAAGGCAGGTCGTGGAATCACTGCTCCTTCACAGAATGGTAAACTGAAAGAGCCAAGGTCAGCCAGGTGCCAATTACCCACATGACCACAAGACCGTGCTATGGGTTAAGGCGCTGGACAACTGGCTGCTGACAGTTAATAAAAACTCCAGGGGCACCTGGCTGGCTCAGTTGGTGGAGCATGCAACTCTTGGTCTTGGGGTTGTGAGTTTGAGCCCCACATTGGGTGTAGAGATTACTTAAAAATATTTTAAAGAAGAAAACTCCAGCATGACCACAATTTTATACTGTCCTTGTGACCCCACAGGCAGCCCCTGAAAGTGACAGTCTCAGCTTGCTCCACCCCCGACCTCACAGCCCTGTCAGTGGCTCCTCCAAGAGGCCCCAGCCTGGGCAGAGGCATCATTTGCCCTCTCGTTCCCAGGACTGAGTGTCTCCTTCTGCTCACTGGGGCCCAGGGCTGACAGGCAGAAACCTCTCCCGTTCCCCCCACATCAGAGGCAGCTTGGCTAGAAAGCCATGGCACCAAATTTCCCTTGCTTCCAAGAACATCTCAGAGCCACAGACTCAAACATCTTTGAACTGGTCCAGAGTAAGACCCCTGCCCCCCCTCCACATGACACTACTCAGTCTCAGATGTCAAAGTTTCTGTTCTGATTCTTATTCCATTAGATGTGTAGGGGGAGCTGGGAGCTCCACGGACTCAGAAGAAACAGATCCAATCAAGGCCCAGAGGATTCCCGAGTTAAACACACTGGCGGGCCCTTTGGCCTTCAGAGCTCACTAAATGTGAACTCTACAAATTGGTTTCAATGCCAGCCAAGCCTGGGTATCGTCATCTGCCTGCCAGAGCCAACGGACCGGCTTCCCATTAGCAGTGAGAGGAAGTGGAAAGGCCCAGCCCCAGGGGCTTCAAAGAGGAGGAGGTCCCTGACAAGAGAATCACTCACAGAGCCCTGATGAGAAGGACAGGGGAAGAAGGTCTTTCTAGTTCCCGTGAAAGTGGTTACCAGGCTGTGATGGCCTCAGGCAAGCCCACAGCCTGCAGCCACCTGCTGGGGACAAAGACCTTTCTCCTTTAGCTCAGACTGTCTGATGTGTGTGAGGGGAAGACCAGCCTCCCGCTGTTTGCCATTCAGAGAGGATGTTCTTGGCCTTCCTGACTCCAGGCCAGCGAATCACAGGCCCGGCAAACAGCAAGTTCTCATGAATAGCAAACAATTTCACAGCACTTACCGAGTGCCAGGCATTGTCCTAGGCGCTTCACAGATAATTCATGTGACCCTCTGCCCAGTAACACCATGAGGGTGGTACTCCTACTATCCCTATTTGGCATGTAGGGAAACTGAGTCAGGAGCGGTAAAGAAACATGCCCAAAGTCCCTGACCTAGTAAATAAGGAGGCCAGGATTTGAACCCTGGCTTGTGTCTGTGCTTTTATTCACTTTCCTTTTTTTTTTTTTTAAGTTTATTTACTTTGAGAGAGAGAGTTAGCAGGGGAGAGGTAGAGATGGAGAGAGAGAGAGAGAGAGAGAGAGAGAGAGAGAACCCCAAGCAGGCTCCATGCTAGGGCTCAAAGTCAACGAACCATGAGATCTTGACCTGAGCTGCAATCAAGAGTCAGTCGCTTAACCACTTTCTATGCAAGGCCTCCTAGCATGCTTTATGCGCTCCTTCTAAACACCCATAATTGAGGAAATAAACACCCACATTTCAAAAATCACAGACAGACAGGACAAGATGGATAAGGAGGTCTGCAGAGCGGGTTGGTGGATGATAGGAACGTGGAGTGGCTCTCACTGTCCCCTGCTGTGCTCACACGCTGACCCATATCATCCATCCATTCGGTAACCTCTCACATTTAGAATTTAGGGCCCTACTAGGGCTTGAATGGGAGGAAACGAGAGGAGCACTGCTTAGATAATGAACTGAAACCGAGCACACGAACAGTGAAAGAGTCAGAGGAGGAGGATTTGGGGCCGAGCGAGCAGTGCTGGCGTCAGGAGTGGGGTGGAGGGCGCTTTCTCGAGAAGCGTTCCCTGGCCACATTCCCCCACCGCAGGTTGGGGGTCCTCCTCCACCTGACAGACGGCTTCCTTATTGTAGCATTTCCATCCTGGGTTGCAGTTTCCTAATTCTCTGTCTGCTATTAATTTCTGTAATCCCAGTGCTAAGCAAGGACCAGTCCCTCAGCGTTTGTCGAATGACTTTCTAAATGAAAAAGGCCCTGAGGGGAAAGAGCTCACATGAATTGAGGGGAAAAGAGCAGGCAGGCTGAGCGGACCAGAGCAGGGCTTCTCAAACAACACAAAACAGGAGAATCACACAGGGATCTTGTGAAAATGCAAATCCTGATTGAGGAGGTGTGGGGTGTGGCCTGAGCTCCTCTATTCCCAACAAGCTATAGCTGGTGATGCCCAGACTCCTGCTCCCTGGATCCCACTTTTGTGCCAAGGCCTTTGATGATTCCCTGGCCCTTCTCGGCCCCAAGGGAGCCTCATCCCACACTAAGTGTCCCTTCCTCTGCCCTGCTCTCCTCTACTGCCCCCCCACCCCACCCCCCGACCCAGCCTTAGCCACTGATCCCATTTGCCCTCATGCCCAGACCCGGGTTTGAAGACCATCTACCCGAATCCCTGCAGTTCCCACAGTGGGGCCCACCGGTCCCAGGGTGGGCCTGCTGAGGGGGTGCCCGTGGTCTAGGACATCTCCCTGATCACCTCTCCCAGAACTCAGGATCACAGCTCACCTTAGCATCTGGAGGCTCCCAGAAATCCTGTGGTGACACAGGCTTGTCTAGGAGCCTAAGGGGATGGCAGAGATGGGGGAAAACTTAACGCTCCATAACCTTCCTCAGCACCGCTCCTACTTGCTCGGCCTCAGAGGAGCACGTGATTGCTCAGTGCTGGTTTCCCATCCATCCCCACACTGCCGTCCTTAAGAACAGGGGTACGGACATTTGGAAATTCCAGAGCCACCACAGGAAACAAGCAAAGTTTGTCTTTTTTTCATAAGGGGACGTACCCTCTCCCCAGTCAGTGATGCTCTTTTCTTTCTAAATCTTCAGGACCCGGTCTCTTACCCCTCTGTCTTCCTAAAGGATCTGATGCTGTCATTCATGCTGAACTGCACACGATTGATAAGATTAAAGTGTGTCCCTTCTGAAGGCTTCTTGTTCTCAGGTTGCTTCTCTCCCCTCAGCCCAGATCCGTTTTCTCTCACTCTCGGTCCTTGGGAGGCTGGACCCTCGGACCCCCTCATCCTCTGGCTTCCAGGTGGCCAATGGTTGGGGGCGAGGGAGCACTGCAGAGAGATCTGAGGGCGAGAGGAGAGGAGCACGGAGATATTTAGTCCCTGCTGATGCCTCACCTCACTGGGCAGTGCCTGCATCACCAGGGCCTCGGTGCTCTCTGAAGGTGGCTCCTCCACAGCTCAGCTTCTCCACCCTAGGGTGCTCCCAGATGCCTGCCGTCGCACATCCCGGGGCGCCTCACCATCCCTGATGGCCCCTCCCATCCTGCCCACTTCACTCTAAATACTCCTGTCACTAAGGGTCTTATTTTCTTTTGTTTTTTCAGTTAAACCCTTTTGAGTATGCCTTCTGGTTCCTGCTAGGATTCTGAATGATACAGAATGTTGCATTTTTATCAAGTACAGTGTCCCCAGTTTGGTTTAAGTCAAAGCAATGAAGCTCTAATTGTAGAATTTGGGGGTTGAGGGAGTCCAGAGATATGGGATATTTTTGAGGGTGAGGGGAGGTATGCCCGGTGTTTCTCAGTGCCTTGAACTCCAACTACAACAAGGCCTGGGAGTTTGCTTCTCATTTTAGTCTCTTCAACCACCATGAACTGAGTGGCTGCTGTGTTCCGGAACCGGTGCTCAGGACTGTGGGAATCAAGGACGATAGAGACCAGGCCCCATGTCCCACAACCTCACACTCAGGGACACTCGGGCCAGGGCAGGATGAAAGGCCTGGAATGGAATTGAATGTGACAGGCAGCCAAGCAGGGCAAAGCCGCTGAGATAAGGGCCTAATCAGAGTTCAGACAGAGAACAGTGGCAGAACGGCAGGCGGAGGCTTTGTTCCAAAGCTGGGGACCTGGGAGGAACTCGGGGGGCGGGGGGGGGGGGGTGGGGGAGGAGGTCACATGGGACCTTGGAGCACTGCAGATCAGCCCATCAGCAGCCTCAGCCCGGAAGCCAGAGCGGGGGCCCCTGTTTGCAGCCTCCGTGGACCCCCAAGCGATTTTGTCTGCTCCTCCCCTGGGTTCTTAGTGCACGTCTGCTTCACTCCAGCAGCCACTGAGCCTGCGCTCGCCCTGCGCCCGAGCTCCTCCAATCCTCCCAACAACCCTGTGGGTGGGCGTTATTCAGCCCTTTTTATAGCTAAGGAAATTGAGGCTCGGTCCAAATGACTGGCCCACAAATTTATAAATAGACACCGGAGGAACCAGAATTTGAATCCAGACTGCCTGGCTCCAAAATGCACTCTCAACCACTGATTTATCTGCCATGACTTCTAAGTCTATTAGGGACAGCAGCATCGACAGGGAGCCAAGGGTGGTGCTGAGCACTTGCATGGAGTATCTCATTTAGTCTTCACAGCTCCCCCCTGAGGGAGGTCCTAGTATTACCACCTACTTTCGGGAAGAGACCCTGTCCCACCAAGTGGGTTACATCACTCTTTCCAGGGCCCACAGCCAGGTCACGGTGCAGCCAGGGTTTGAACCCAGGAGACCAACTCCGAATTCATGTCCCCAGCCACGACATTCCTCCAGGGCAGAGCCTAAATTATTACTTTATTTATTTGTTTGTTTTCAGAGAGTGCACGTGTGCATGCGCGCAAGAGATAGAGAGTGTGCACGAGAGAGAGAGAGAGAGAGAGAGCGAGCGAGCGAGCTGGAGGGGCAGAGAGAGGGAGAGAGAGAATCCCAAGCAGACTCCACACTGTCAGCGCAGAGCCTAATGTGGGGCTCAAACCCACTAACCGTGCGATCATGACCTGAGCCAAGATCAAGAGTCTGATGCTTAATTAACTGAGCCACCCAGGTGCCCCCTAAATTATTTTTTTAAAGGCCTTACTTTGTTGAATTGTTTTAGATTTACAGAAGATTATGAAGATAATACAAAAAGTTTCCCAAGTAATCAGGCTAGGACTTTGGATACCATGTTGAATAAAAGTAGTGAGAGTGGGCATCCTTGTCTTCTTCCTGACCTTAGAGGAAAAGCTCTCAGCTTTCACTGTTGAGTATGATGTTAGCTGTGGGCTTGCCACATATAGTATGTATGTATGTATATATGTATGTACACATGTATGTATTTGTTTAAATTTTTATTTTAAACAGCTGGTGCTCTTCAGGACAAGTGCACTCCTTAACCCCCATCCCATATCTCACCCGACCTTCCACCCACCTCCTCCACTGGTAACCATCAATTTGTTCTCTATAGTGAAGAATCTGTTCCTTAGTTTGTCTCTCTTTTTTTCCCTTTTGCTTGTTTGTTTTATTTCTTAAATTTCACATATGAGTGAAATTACGTGGTATTTGTCTTTCTCTGACTTATTTCACTTAGCATAATACTCAAGCTCCATGCAGTTCATTGCCAATGGCAAGATTTCATTCTTTTCAATGGCTGGATAAACATATGGCCTTTATTCTGTTGAGGCATGTTCCCTCTGTACTCACCATTTGTTGAGAGTTTTTATCATATATGAAGTTGAATTTTATCAAATAGTTTTTCTGCATTTATTTAGATGATCCTATAACTTTTATCCCTCATTTTGTCAGTGTGATGTATCATACTGATGGATTTGTATACGTTGACTCATCCTTACATCTCTGGAATAAATCCCAGTTGATCATGACATATGACCCTTTTCATGTATTTGATTTGATTTGCTAATATTTGATTGAGGACTTTTCTTTTCTTGTGGCATCCCTGTCTGGTTTCGGTATCAGGGTCATGTTGGCTTCATAAAATGATTTTAGGAGTGTTCCCCCTTCTGTTTTTTGGAAGAGTTTGGGAAGAAGTGGTATTAATTCTTTAAATGTCTGGTAGTATTCACCAGTGAAGCCATCTAGCCCTGGACTTTTGTTTGTTGGAGGTTTTTGATTACTGGCTTAATCTCTTTACTAATAATTGGTCTTTCAGATTTTCTATTTCTTCACGAAATAAAGACAGACAAATCATGTCCAATCTTACTCATGTGTGGAATCTAAAAAAATGATACAAACAGGGGTTCCTGGCTGGTTCAGTCAGTAGAGCATGCAACTCTTGATCTCAGGGTTGTGATTTTGAACCCTATGTTGGGTGTAGAGATTAAAAATAAATAAAAATGAAAAACAAACAAGCAAACAAAAACCAAACTCATAGATACAGAAAAGAGATTGGTGATTGCCAGAGGGGGTTGGCAAAATGGGTGAAGGTGGTCAAAAGTTACCAAAAAAAGTTTTCATATACACCAGGCTAGATTTCCCTTATTGTTTTGTTTTGCTTTTAGTGTTTATTATTTTTGAGAGAGAGAGAGAGAGAGAGAGAGAGAGAGAGCAAGCAGGGGAGAGGCAGAGAGAGGAGACAAAGGATCCAAAGTAGGCTCCACACTGATAACAGACAGCTCAATGTGAGGCTTGAACTCACGAACCATGAGATCATGACCTGAGCCAAACTCAGACACTTAACCAACTGAGCTACCCAGGCACCCTTTGTTTTTTGTTTTGGGATTTTAAAAAAAATTTTTAACGTTTATTCATTTTAGAGAGACAGAGAGAAACAGAGCATAAGTGGGGGAGACTCAGAGAGAGAGAGAGACAAAGAACCTGAAGCAGGCTCCAGGCTCTGAGCTGTCAGCACAGAGCCCAACATGGGGCTTGAACTCACGATGCAAGATCATGACCTGAGTCGAAGTTGGATGCTTAACCGACTGATCCACTCAGGCGCCTCTGTTTTGTTTTTTAAGTAGGCTCTACACCCAGCACAGACCCCAGGGAAGAGCCTGAAGATCAAGATCAAGACCTGAGCTGAGATCAAGAGTCTGGTGCCTAACCAATTGAGCCACACAGGCGCCTCTGGTTTCCCTTACTGGTTAACATCTCATAGTATGGTACCTTTGTTATAATCAACACACTAGTATCGATAGATCATTATTTACTAAAATCCATAGTTGATTCGGATTTCCTCAGTTTGCCTAATGTCTCTTTGTGTCCCAGGACCCCATTCAGGACACTCTATTACATTTGGTCATCATACATGTTCCTCAGTCTCCTCTTGGCTATGACAGTTTCTCAGACTTTCCTCATTTTTGATGAACTTGACAGTTTTTTAAATTGTGGTAAAAAAAAAAAAAAAAAGCCCAACACATAAAATCTACCATCTTAACCATACTTAAGTGGACAGTCAGTAGCATAAAGTACATTCACACTGTTGTGCAGTAGATCTCCAGAATGTTTTTACCTTGCAAAACTGAAACACTACATTCATGAACAACAACTTTCCCCTCTTCTCCCTAGACCCTGGCAATCATTCTACTTTGTGTTTCTATGAATTTGACTAGTTTACTTATTTTTTTAAGTTTACTTACTTAATTTTTTAGTAATCTCTACACCCAACGTGGGGCTTGAACTCACAACCCCAAGATCAAGAGTCGCACGTCTACCGACTGAGCCAGCCAGGCACCCCCCCCGACTACTTTATTACCTCTTTTAGATGTGCGATCATACGGTATTTACCTTTTCGCAACTGGCTTATTTCACTTATCATAATGTTCTCCAAGTTCACCCATGTTGTAGCCTGTGTCAGGATTACCTTCCGTTTCAAGGCTGAGCGCTATCCCATCAATATGCATCTACTGCGTTTAGTTTATATGTTCATCCATCAGCAGACAGCTGGTTGCTCCCACCTTTCGTCTCTTGTGAATGTAAGTAACTGGGAAAATGCCATGTTGTTTTCCACAGCTGCTGTAGCACTTCACATTCCTACCGGCGGTGATGCGGGGTCCACCGTTTCCACAGCCTTGCCGACACCTGCCGTTGTCTAGGGGGTTTTGACACCTCACATCCTGTGAGGATGTGAGGTGGCATCACATTCTGGTTTTGAGTTTCATTTCCCTGATGATTAGTGGCACTGAGCATCTTTTCACGTGTTCATGGGCCATTTGCACATTTTCTTTGGAGAAATGTTTACTCAAGCTCTTGGTCCATATTTTTATTGCTAAGCAATAAATGCCTCTGACACATTTATACATCTGTTCCCCCTGTGCATGGGCATTTGGTTTGTTACCACCAGTCTTGGCTATTGCACATAAAGCTGCAGTGAACATTTTTGTAGAGGTTTTTTTGGTGGGTCTATGGTCTCGTTTCTCTTGGATAAATACTTTTTGTATATTTCTGTACCCACCAGAGCTTAGGACTTAGTAGGTGCTCAAAAAAAAAAAAAAAGTAGGATAAAAAACAAAGTGTGACTAAGTCACAGAACTAAGACCTCTGAGGTAGTAAGAATCATTTCATATAATAAGGTTTCGACGTGGAGCATGAATAGCAATAGCACGGGCTGAATAAAAAGAAAGGACATCTGAGGTAGAGACTTAGTGATTCAGTTAAGAATTCTGAAAAAGGATAGGCTTTGAAGAAGAGCCAAAACATGGGGACAACCAGGAAACTTCCGCCTGCAAGGGACAGAGACTTCTGTCCCCAACGCTGACACTGACGGGACAGGGAGTCCTGGAGGGTGTCCTGCTGGAGTCACAAAAGACGGCCCCACACGGGGAGGCAGGCAGAGCTAGAGCAAAGGCTGCAATGCCCGTCGTTTGTTAAGAGAGATGTTTTGTGATGCTTTAGACCTTGCCGAGGAGCCTTAATACCCTTTGTTTTCTTCCCTCCAAAGCCACTCCTGGGTTGCCACGTGGGGAGAGTTTGTCCGGGCCAGGACGACCCAGAGCAGGAGACAACCCAGCAACTTTCCTCCTTGGCTCTAGGAGACGTTTGTGTGTAGTCGGGAAACCTGGGCTTCAGCCTTTAACCTGCCGAATGTGCTTTCGTCTCCAAAGTTCCTTCCAGCTCTGAAATATTATGACCTAGCAACTATACTTCTTTCTTCAGTAGATTTTTTTTAAGTTTGTTTATTTATTTGTTTTTAGTAATCTCTACACCCGAAGTAGGGCTCCAACTCACGGCCCTGAAATCAAGAATCACATGCTCTACAGGGCAGCTGGGTGGCTCAGTTGGTTAAGCATCTGAATTCTGCTCAGGTCATGACCCTATGTTCATGGGTTCGAGCCCCACATCGGGCTCTGCGCTAACAGCTCAGAGCCTGGAGCCTGCTTTGGATTCTGTGTCTCCCCCTCTCTCTTCCCCTCCCCTGCTCATGCTCTGTCTCTGTCACTCAAAAAATAAAATAAAATATTAAAAAAAAAAAAAGGAGCAGCATGCTCTTCTGACTGAGCCAGCCAGGCGCGCCTCTTCAGTAAAAATTTTTTATTCTATGTGTTCATCGTAGAAAGTGAGAAAATACAATAAAGGAACAAAAGCACATGCAAAACCACTCATAATTTCACCACCCAGTGCTAACTCTTATTAACATACACTTGTTTGCATAAAAAATATGATGAAAGCCTGCCATGAACTGAGACATTTGAAATATATCTTTCTAGGCTATTTATATCTACATTTTAATGAAATCATCCTGTTTTATAACCTGCCTTTCACTCAAAAGACAGTTGTGAGCACATTCCCATGTCAGTAAATATTTTCCCTACAGCGTTCCAGTTTTTCATTAATAAACACTCTCAGAGCTTGGTTTTGAAGAAAGACATAACCAGTTTTTTAATGTTTATTTATTTTTGAGAGAGAGAGACAGAGCCTGAGTGGGGGAGGGGCAGAGAGAGAGAGAGAGGGAGACACAGAATCTGAAGCAGGCTCCAGGCTCTGAGCTGTCAGCACAGAACGCGATGCAGGGCTCAAACTCACGAACTGTGAGATCCTGACCTGAGCCGAAGTCAGACACTTAATAGACTGAGCCACCCAGGTGCCCCAGTCATAACCATTTTTTAAGATAATCCCTAGGAGAATTATTCGATCAATTAGTAATCACAGTTATGTGTTTGGGCAAGGCCAAGGTGGCCAGCATCCCAAGCCTTTCTTTACATCTTTCCACTCAGGCGTACACACTCAACAGGGTGTAGAACTGTGCTGTCCATTATAGCAGGCACCAGACAACCATGGCTACGGCTATTTAAGTTAAGGTTAATTAAAATAAAACAAAATAAACAATTCAGGTCCTCAATTGAACTAGCCACATTTCAAGCACTCAGTAGGCGTACATAACTAATGGTTACTTGCATAGTCCAGAAAACATTTCCGTCATCACAGAAAGTTCTATTAGACATCACTGGTCCACAATAATGTTCGATTGATGTTAATTATTGTTATTTTGGGGTGGAGAGATTTGGGGTAATTTTCCTTCTTATTGCATCTCTTGGCCCCTTTAAATGAGCACTTACGCTTTTTTTTTTTTTTTTTTTTTTTACATATATTATGTTTAAATGCTCTCTTTCCTTTGGAGGGCTGAACCTCATTCCCACTGGCTACCTGTGGATACTGGATTACGGGAAATCTCCAGAGCCCTTATGTCTAGTCGTTGGTTGGAATTCAAATTTCGCTCCCAGAGACAGAACTCAAAAAAGCTGTATTAAGAATCCTTATATAGGCGCACCTGAGAGGTTTAGTCAGTTAAGTGTCCAACTCTTGATTTCAGGTCAGGTCATGAGCTCATGGTTGTGAGATCAAGCCCCACCTCAAGCTTAGCAATGGGCATGGAGCCTACTTGAGATTCTCTCTCTCTCTCTCTCTCTCTCTCTCTCTCCCCCTCTCCCTATGCCCCTTCCCCACTTGTGCTGTCTCTCTCTCAATTAAAAAAAAAAAAAAAAAGAACCTGTCTATAAATCTACTTAAATATGCATAAAGAAATTCTGAAAAGATACATAAGAAATTAAGGACATTACTCACCTACAGCTTGCGGAGAGGGTGTCTCTGCAGATGAGGGCAAGAATGGCAAGATTTTCTATGTGAATGTATCACCTATTTAAACATAGGTTTAAAATATACCTTTTTAAAAATTATGCAAATAGCAAACAATTAAAAAAAAAAACAAAACTAGACGGTGAAATTCCTTTCCCTGAAGGTTACTGGCAGGTTAGTGAGAATCCTTCCAAACTTGTTAGTCACACACGATAACTTTATTATATAAATGGCTGATGTGCACTCATTCCTTAGACATCACCAGAATCCTACCTCCATTCCTATCGATAAGAATTAACAAAGGGCTTCTACAGCTTCAGGGCTTCTTTCGCCTCTCCAAGTGGCCCTTGCTAAGACCCCCGGTCTCTTTCGAAAGCACTGGTAGCAGACCCGTTTCCAGGTAACTGCAGAGCTGGTACCAGTCGTGAGCCAGCTGTGGGGTCGCCCCCCTGACCTCGCAGAATTAGCCCCTTTGCTTCTCAACATCTCCCTCCTGAGCTGTTCCTCTGGGCACACCTGTCCAAGGCAGCAGGGGTGAAGGGAGAGAGGACCGTTTCCACTGTCCTGGGTGGACCCTTGGTGTGGGAAACAGCCAGGGACACTGGGCACGAGTCACCTCCAGGTCCCCCGTCCTCCAGGAGGCTGGTGACAGCCCCTTAATTTATTCATTTTGCCCAACCTCAGTTCCAAGTCTACTCCCAACCCCCACCTTGCTGGACACATTCCTGACACCTTACTTACTTCTTTGCATTTCTGTGATGGGTTTGCCACACTGACTTTGGAAAGTCCATTCCCCACTCCTTCACTGGTACATCATCGTCCAGATCTTCACCAGGACAGTAAGGGGCACTTCCAGAGGATTGCATGGGCCCAGAGTCTGTGCAGGAAGGAAGTGGGGGCATACGGCGTGAGTCTCATGCTCTTGGTGTTCACCACCCAGTACCAAGACCAGACAGAGAATCCCAGTTGTGGCGAGTGGGGGCCCCTGAGAGGCCCAGGAACTGGTCTAGCTTCAAAGGCTGCTCTCCCAGCCACACAAGACTGCAACCAGCAAATCCATAGAGACAGAAAGTAGATTAGTGGTTGCCAGGGACTAGAGCTGGGGGGATGGGAAGTGATTGCTAACAGGTATAGGGACTTCTTTTTGGAGTAATGAAAATGTTCTGGATTTGGACCATGGTGACACTTGCTCTGTGAATATACTAAAAATCACTTAAGTATCCCTTTTAAAAGGGTGAATTTTGTGACATGTGAATTGTATCTCAATAAAAAATTAGAGGGTTGCAAATCTATTGAGATCTTGACATGCAATAAAATGCACCCTTCTTAACATAGAGTTCAATGATTTTTGGCAAAGACGCCCATGCCACCACCACCATCACCAAAATATAGAATATGTCCATCACCCCAGAAAGTAACCCTTCACCCTTTCAGGATTTTTTCAATAAAACTGAACAGAATGCAAACTATCAGAGCTCATCACACGTCATAAGAGTCTTAGTTCACAAAATTTCTATTTTGATTATATTTAAAGACACACACACACACACATTACAAGGTTGTGGTGTGGGTCACAGTCAAAAAAATGTAGAAGTTCCCACTGAAACATGACGCATCACACAAAGTGTGGGTTGTGGTTGAAGGGCTACGTGCTCGCTCTGATGGGTGCTATGTGCCGAGAATTCTGCTAAGCACTTAGGCGCACAGCCTCGTTGAATCCTTATAACCACCAGGTACACGTGCTTCATCGCCTCATTCCACAGATGGGAAAACCAAGGCTTCCCTCCCTGCACTGGGAGCTAGTTTTATCTGATCCTAAAACGTACTGTTCCTAATGCCTTAGTTTCCTCTCTATGGGCTTCTAACTCCCACTGAAATGTCAAGTCCTGGAGGATACAGACAATATCTGTCAGCCAACCTCAGTTAATTCACTCAAGCACAGTGGAAACAAGAAGAGAGAAAAAAGAAGACACGGTCCTCCCTGCATTGAACTTGTAGTCTAGTAGGGAGCACCCAGCAGATGGCTAAAAGCACCAAAGACAAAGTCACAGTGTCATGCTGCTTGGTGTAACCCGGGGCGTGATGCACTGGCTCTTCCAGCGTGCCGTCACTGGGCATGTGGCCCCAGTCGTTCTCGGGCACAGGCCTGGGCAGTCAGGCCAGGCGGGGGGGAACCTGCCAGGCCCAGTCCGTTCTAGGTTGTCCTGAAAGGCCTGAGACCCACAGGGGTCTTAGGTGACGCACACAATCAGCTTCCAGGACCCTGCAGAGTCCTTCTACCAAGGAACTGGTGACAGGGCAGCAGGGGCAGCGTTTACAGCACAGAATTTCTTTGTCATCAGCTTTTGCCCCTGAGCATGACTCCATGATACTCGGGTAACCACCACCAGCCTCTCATTTCAAGAGTCAACAGAGAGCAGAGGCTCCACCTTCCAGTTAGCCCTAATTGATTTCACCCAAATTGAATGAGTGCTAACGAGCTTGTTTGTCTCAAGACCCAAACTCCTTCCTTCTTTATTAGATTCGCTGGCACTGTGAAATCTTCTGACCATCGGGGCTGTCTTAAAACATGACTCTTAAACATGGCTGCACTCAGCACACCCCCAGGGTCTAGAAAAGTCAGCAGACACCCCCCCCCCCACCCCGATCCACACACACACACACACAGAGACCAGTTTTCATCCAGGTTACTCAGTGTGCTCACCTGGTCTCACCAGCCCAGGGCCGATGTGGAAAGAAGTGGAGTCAGACCTGGGTTTGGATCCCAGCCCTGTCACTTGTTAGCTATGCGACCTTGGGCAATTAAACTAACCTCTCTGAACTTCAGTTTCCTCATCTAAAAAAAAAAAAAAAAAGAGGCTAATAAGGTGAGGCTTGCTGTGTTCTTGGACAATGAGATCAAGTATGCATTTGGCACTTAATATATATCAGCTGTCCTTCCCCTCCTTTTGCCCGCCAAGCTGACTGACATTCTGCAGAGGCAAGAACAGCCAAGCAACAAGCAACTTTCTCTTCATGGGGACTGTATCTTTGTTACTGTTTTTCCTGGAAGGGCAGGAACATGAAACCTTGGACTGGCAAGAACACCATAACTCTGGCCCTTCTAAAATGTATTAAACTTACGTTTCCATGGGGTCTTAGCCGCCATGCGTTGCACTATGCACCCCGGGCGTTCACCTGGAAAACAGTCTCCCCTCTCCGCCTGGACTGTAGCGCCACCGAGGAGCCCAACCGTAGCGCCCTCCCCCGCTCACCTGGCCCCCACGACCCGCCTCGCCCTGCCTCCACTTCCGCTCTCTCTCTCTCCAGATACGCTTCTCTCCAGGAGGCCGGTTCCCAAACTGCAAATGAGATCACATCAGACGCCCGCTCTAGACCCTCCGTGGTCTTTCCGGCAAAACCCACAGCGGTCTGCCCACCGCCTACCTCTCCCCTCCCCTCCCCTCCCCTCTCTTCCCTCCCCACTTGCGCGTCCACAAGGCCCTGCAGCAGCCGCGCGTCTCCACCTGCAGCTCGCTTCCCCGGGTGGATGCTTCCTTCTCAATATTCAGGCTGGAGCTCCAGTGCCACCTGTTCAGAGAGACCTTCTCTGGTTGTGGCCGCGCCACCCGCACATCTATCACTTCGTCGTATTTATGTTCATACTTGCACTTGCCACGACCTAAGATTCCCTGGTGCCTTGTCTGTCTCATTCACCCCGTGCCCACCAGGCCCTTAGAACATTGCCTGGCGCGGGGCAGGTAGGCAATACCTGTTTGCTACTTAAATGGACTCCTTTGTCTCACCATTTAAGCATAAATCAGTGATCTTCAGGATGGTCTGTCTTCACAGGAGAGCTTCTAATATGTAAGTGTCTAGACAGTCCTTTTATTTTTGGCAATTTTGGCAAAGTGACTTGCTTCTGGAATTTAACAAAACCAGACAACGCCTGTCTCCCTAGTCTCATCCAAAGCTTTGCCCCCTCGTCCAGAATCTGCAGAGACTCTTGCTGTTTGGCCCCTCTGTAATAGCTAGACTTGGATGAGACAAAAGTTTTACAAATCCCACTGGAATATTCTGCTGTCTGACTGGAGCGACACCGGACTGGAGCCTCCCAGCCAAAAGCAGCTTGAAACTAGCGAAGGCCCCCGCTCCTCAGAGGCTGGGCACATGGGATTAATTCAGGCAGAAGGCAGGCAAGAAATGCTGGCCCCTGAGAAGTGCTAAAGAAAGGGAATTTTAAGATCCAGACTGAAAAGAAAGAAGGGGCAGAGGGGATGGGTGGGGCAGGGCAAGAGTTAGAAGGACTGACCTTCCTTAACCCAAGGGATCTTAACCTGCTAGGGTTGGTGTTAAATGTTTCATTTGGGAGGGGTGTGTGTGCGTGTTTTCGGGAGAAGGTCTATGGTTTTTATCAGGGTTGCAGTTGGGATCTATGCCCCCAAAGCTTAAGAACCACAGATCTAAAAGGCCTGCAATCAGGTTAGCAAATCATCTCCATCCTAAACATGACCTGAACTGAAACAATCACGAGAAAGGAAAAGTGCTTTGTGCTCCAAAGAAAACAAAAGCCATTTCCAACAGGAATTGGCTGTCACATTCTCTGCACTTGGAAAAAAAATCAACAGAGCATCCGCCCAGCCTGCTCAAGGCCCATCCCTTAAGCCCAGGTCTCTAGGGAAGGCAGTGAGCCTTTGTTTTCCAGTCTGTGGGCAACTGGCTGGGCCAGGAGCCAGAGAGGAGAGACCTCTATGGAAGAAAATACAGAGGTGTGCCAAGTTGCGTGGGCTAGAGGCCCCCCGAAGGTGGGCTCTGGCTGATGCCACAAACCCCACCGGGTGCGGAAGAATGTGCCAGTTGTAGACTCACTTCTCTCCTGCTGTCTTTCTTGATTTGACTCCAGCTAGGATGTTGGGCCAGCTTTTCCCTCTGGGTGCTCCGAGCCACCACCATATTAGTCACAGGCCTGGGTGCCTTTCTAAGCAGATTTTGGACTCTTCGTGGTCGGCAGGCCTACCTGTGGCCCCCTAGCTGTCACACTGAAGCTCCCGCCCGTCCAAGGCGGTGTGTCACATCTGGCGTTCAGAAAGGATACTCCCTTCCCCTGGCCTTCTCGCCTTCGTGAAGGAAGAACCTGGGATGTGGCAAAGTCCCAATAAATGCTGGGAGGAGGCCTGGGAGCAGGCGGGCGGCCCCGAGCCAGCGCGCTGTGCCAGCACTTGGTGTAACCTCCGGGGAGGGTGCAGTCCACACACGTCTGGCTTCCGAGGGGTAGGCCCTGGGTGTCAGCCCGCAGCCGTGGCCTCTCCACGAGTCCCGTGGATTCACACTCCGACATGAGTTGTTATTTTTCGATGTTTGTGTATGTTCTGTCTTTAATATATCCCAGAGGGGATTCTTGATTTCCTCCCCTACATCTGATTCTCCTCCAAGCTTCCCCGTCTCGATAAATAGCACTTGAATCACCTAGCGGCTCATCCCTCAGGTCCCAGCTAAATGGCACCTCCTCCTTCTCCTTGGAAGGACCTTCCCAGGCAGCAAATCTAGTGTCATCTTCCCGCGCCCCACACACACACCCACACGCCAAGATGCTCTCTTTCATGTCAGCCTGTTTGCTTATCACATTCTGTTGCTTTTATTTTTCTGGTATGCCTCTCCACTCAAAATGCAAAGTCTCTGAGGACAGAGAGTCTCTATTTGCTTCTCTAGAGTCACTCTCCAGCCTTCTCCCCTGTCCTCTAGGCCAGAGGAGGCTGACTGATGGGGTCTGCATGGCCCACACTAGCAGCAGACAGGAGAGGGAGCCGTGAGTAGGTGTCCCCTCTCTGCCACAGCCCCTGTGACGCAGCTTCTCCTGCCGCTCTTGCTGGGTCCTGGGAACCCCTTTTCTCCCCTTGCCCTCGCAGACCAAGGGGGTGATGGCTGCCATCTGTTGCCAACCCTGAAATGCCTCACTTCACCAGGGACCTGTTAACCCTGCCCGTACTTCTGCAAGCAGTCCCTTCATTAAACTCCCTCAGGGACTACTCTTGAATGTGCCACTTGCTATCTGACAATGGTTCTGACCAATATGGGGGCCACTTCTTTTTTTTTTTTTTTTTTTTTTAATTTTTTTTTTTTAATGTTTTTATTTTATTTCTAGGAGAGAGAGAGAGAGACAGNAGCGTGAGCAGGGGAGGGTCAGAGAGAGAGGGAGTCACAGACTGAAACAGGCTCCAGGCTCTGAGCTGGCAGTCAGCACAGAGCCCGACGCGGGGCTCGAACCCACGAACCGCGAGATCATGACCTAAGCGAAAGCCGGACGCTTAACCGACTAAGCCACCCAGGCGCCCCATGGGGGCCACTTCTAACTCACTGAGCAATGTCTCCCAACAGTGTGCTAAGGGATGTCTGGCATATCTTAGGTGATGAATACATGCGTTTTGAATAAATGAATGAATAAGGATACTACGTTTTTATTTACATTTTTATTAAGATGTAATCCATACACCATAAAACTTACCCTTCTAAGGTCTATAGTTCAGTGGCTGTTAGTTTATTCACAAGCTTATGAGACCAATATCATTAATTCCAAAACATTTTCATCACTTCCTAATGGAACCCCGTACCCATCAGAGTCACTCCCCATTTCACCTCTTCGCCCAGCCTCTGGTCACCACAGTCTTTCTGTCTCTATAAATTTGCCTATTCTGGACACTTCATATAAGCAGAATTATGTAATATGTGGTTTTCCGTGCCTGCTTCTTTCACTTAGCATAATGTTGTCTCATGTATCAGTATTTAAGTCCTCTTTATGCTGAATAGTATCCCATTGACCACATCTTGTGCATCCATGCATCAGTTGATGGGCCTTTTGGTTATTCTGAATAATGCTGCTATAAATATTCATGTACAAGTTTTTATGTGAACATATGTATTCAGTTCTCTTGGGCAGATACCTTGGAGTGGAATTTCTGAGCCATGTGGTAACCCTATGTTTCACTTTTTGAGGAAAGATGCTTTGTTTTAAATCCCTATGTGTCCCCCAGCACCACACAGTACTGTCTTCAACCTGTGGCCCCGTGTATTGGCATGTGCATGGAAAAGAACCAAAACTGGCAAGGATGTGGAGCAAAGGAAGCCTCAGACACCACAGGTACCCTCCAAGTATGCACCCGGACATGTAGACAAGGATGCCCTTAGTAATATCATTGGTTGAGAACCGGAAATAACCTAATGCTCATTACCAGTAGCTTGGATAAATATACTGTGGAAGAAAGAAAATAAATGCATTCCAGCTATGCATAACAGCATAGAGGAACTTCACAAATACAGTATAGGGGGAAAAAAACAAGTTACAAAAGATTATGTAGTCTCATTTATATAAATGCCAAAACAAGTAAAGCTAAATCATGTAGTTTAGGGATGCATATGTCGGTGGAAAAACTATTAAAAAACCATTTCAACAGAAAACAGGATATTGGTTACCTCTGTCAGGGAGTCGTGGCAGGGAGAGGCACAGGCAGGTCTTGTGAGCTACAGCCAGCTTTCTAGTTCCTGTCCTGGGTGAGATACATCAAGGTCCACTTTGAGTTATTCTTACCTACACCGAGATACTTAGCTACCCGTGCACTATTCTGAAAATTTTATTTCATAGTTTAAAGAATAGGCAGAACAAAACCTCAGTCTATATGTGAGGAGACCTGGATTTCAGATCACCTTTACCGCTAAAGAGCTGTGTGACACCAGACAAATTATTTAAAATCTCTCCGCGTCAACTTTTTTTAATCTCTAATATGGGATGGTAATAATACCTGCCACTTATTCAGGGCTTAATTCCTGGGCACTATGCTAAGTGCTGTTACATATGTTCTCAGTGGTTATTGTGTGTCTCTTGGACATAAGAGACACATAACTGAGGCCAGTTAAGCACAAAGTCTTACAAGGATGTGGAGATGATCTACAGAGCCTAAGGGAAGAGAGCTGCCAAGACACAGACTCTGGGAACTGGGTCTCCTCTGGCAGCCTTTCTCTCCATAGCTGTTGCATTTTTCTCTCTTGTATAAACTGCACCCCATCCACATGGGAGAAAATGGCCACCCACAACTCCCAGGTTTGTATCTTCTCCATTCAAGACACTAGCCAGACTTGACTCTCAGTGCAAATTACAAAGTTCCCTGAGGAGAGAATTCTTACTGCTTTGGTTTGGATCGAGTGTCCACCCCTGACCTAGTCAACTGTGGCAAAGGGGCAGAGTCATACATGCAAAATGCCTGCTAGGGACAAACATCATGAAACTAGATGGAATGGTGGGTTATTGGCAGTCAGCCTGTGGAAATCGAATTCTGTAGAGATGTAAAGTCCTAGGAGGGCAGTTCCCTGAATAGGGGGAAGGGACAGTGGAAGAACAGGCAATCTAATATCAACAGTTATTTAATCTACTCTTCACAATAATCCAATGAGATAATGTCATTATCCCCATTTTACAGATAAAAAGATTGAGAATCATATAGAACCCAGGGTTTCCCAACAGTGGCACTACTGATATTTTGGACTGAACAATTCTTTGTGGTGGGGGGCTGTTCTGTGCACATAGGATGTTGAGCAGTATCCCTGGCCTCTACCCACTAGACGCCAATGGCACTCCTCCAACTGTGACAATCAAAAATATATCCACACTGCCTAATATCCTCTGGAGCACAGAATCACAAACACAGGCCACGTGGATTGCACAAACCCTTCCACAAGCAAGATGGAGACAGGAACCAAAGCCAGGTCTTAGTGACTCTAGAGCCTGTCCTCTTAGTCACTGTCTCTTAGGATCAGTTCTAACCTACCTACCTCACAAGGTGGTAGTGAGGATAAAATGATGTGAAAGCACCCTGAAGAGTTAGGTGGAACATAATAAAATATATTGTCTCCACATTCTTTTTATGAGCTTCCAGTTCCACAGACCAAAATGGCTGTTCAAACAGCACAGGGCTCTCCATCTCTCAGGAACTTGAATTCCAAGGGCCTGACCACCAACCAACCAAACTCCCCATTTAGTTTCATGATGGGATCCCTCTCTCAATCCTCTCCCTCATGAAGATTGGTATTCCCAGAGCCTTGCTGTCACATTATTCAATTCCACTCTCCATCTAACCTATGATTTATGGTAACTTTCCTTAGCTAGTTTTCTTATAGTGGAGTCAAGTCCTTCTCTAGATAATTGGGTCCCCAAAGACCATAAATTTTTTCTTCCAAACAAACAAACAAAAAACCTGACTAAGCATGTTATATCTCTTTCTCCGTGAATTAGAAGTCTCAATAACCTGAGCTGCATGAGGTCCGCGACTGCATTCTTCCAAACCTAATGGTTTCCTTGGAGTGGACCCCCTGTAACTAAAATACTTCTCGGAGAATGAGGCTTGACAAAGCCCTTCATGGACTGACTCTGGGTTTTTAATATTCATTGTGACTGAATTCTAAAAATGATGAAGTCCTTCCTTTGCCAGGTTTTAAGGCTCTCCCAGCTAAGCCAAAAGGTAAAACATTTTGGCTGAGATTAGAGTGGGTTGGCCACACCCGAGGTCGTTACAGTGAGCTTCTGGAAGTTTAGAAAAGAAAGCATGTCCCCAGCTTAATTCAGCCGCCTAATAAAATAACCACAATATACCATTCATATCCTTCCAGTCAAGATACAGCTTGTTTGGAAGCCTGATTATAACATAATATTTTTTTTGTAAGTTTTTAAAATAAAGTACAACTTACATGCAGAAAGGTACGCAAACCATAAATATATGGTTTGATGAATTTATCTTAAAGTACACACACCCATGTAACCACCACCCTGATCAAGATAACACTAGCATTCCAGAAGCCCCTCTCAGACCCTCTTCCAGACACTATCCCAATTCTCTCCCTAAATGTAACCACTATAATTGTAATCTTATGACCTCCATATTTTTTATGTATCTGATGGCCCAGATAATTATCTCTGGAGGCCAAAGTTAATCAGAAGCTGGGAGGATTGTTTCCGCATGAGTCATTCTTCTTAAGAATAGTTCACCAGTGAGGATGCTTCCAGCTGCAAGTAATAGAAACCCCAACTCAAAGGCTTAAACAAGAAGAAAATTTACGATCACATAAATGGAAGTCCTGCTGTAGAGAGAGCTTCAGGGTAATTGAATCAGCAGTTTGAGTCAATGAAGTCCCATGTTCTTTCCATCTCTCCACTCGACCATCTTGGGGTGGGCTTCATTCTCAGGCAGGTAGCAGGACAGCCACACCAGTTCTTTCTGTGACTCTCCCTTTGGAGAGGAAACTTCTTCCAGAGATCTCATGTGCAACCGATCAGACCAGGGGAATAAGACTGCCCACTTTTCTTGGACTTAGTAGGTGGTGTGGGATGGATGTTGAGAAGTCCACTCCAATGCTTCTTATGGGACGCCCCACAGCACAAATGGAAAATGTCTGGCTCAACTCATCTATAAATATGCTTCATAACGCTAAATGGTAACAAGGGTTATAAACAGTGGAGATTTGTGGCTGAACATACTGTTGGAGATTCAAGGTTACAGGTAAGTAACTCTCTGTGAGGAAAGACTAAATGGACCATAGCAAAATAAACACAGCAGCTATTGCCCTCTCTCTCCTCTGAACGCCAATGATCCTTCCTCTCTGAATTGCCTGTTTGGGCACTGAGTCATAAACATCATTTTAAAAGTTATTGGGACAGTGTCTGTTACCAGTTATGTTAATCACAAGACATGTTTCGGTATACACTTAGAACAAATCCCACTTCTTTACAAGTCACATGGTGGCAAGCAGCAAAGGACATGCCATTTAAATGCTACCAGGTGTGCGAGTCATGGCTTCTCAAGGACTCCAGTTCCTTCATTTACCTTGTTAATATCCAATGGCCATTCATTACCCCTAGAAGTCTGGCCAGTCTCCACATTAAAATCCCAACTTTAAAATAAATAATATGATAAATATGAGTCATACGTATCTATTGTATTGATATTCATTTGCATAAAGTTGCTAGAAATGTGATATTTTACATCCCTTTTTTATCAATGTGCTGGTCAATTATTAGAGCACCGGTGAATACCTCTCAAAGGTGGAATCTATTATCAAAAAAGATCTCAGTTGGTAAGCTACATGCATCCGTGAAAAACGATCATAAAAATGATACACAACAGTCGTATATTTTATATTAAATGGTAAAATATGTATGTTTGTGGATGATATAACAAATACGTTTCAAAGATAAGGTATCACACTGTATACGCATATAAATTTTACACATTTGAGTGTAGGTACACCAATAATTTTACATTTTGTAACGAAAAGTATCATTTACAGTGGATAAATACACAACTGACACTATTCTCAGCACCAAGAAAAAATGAATACAAGGGCAATTCCAACTGAAGCGTAAAAAATCCAGCATATCCTTAAAAAAAAAAAAAAAACCATACCACAAAGCTAATATTCTTGAAGAAATTTTTTTATAAATGTTTCTTTTTAAAAAATTTTTAATGTTTACTTTTGAGAGAGACAGAGCACAAGCAGGAGAAGAGCAGAGAGAGAGCGAGACATAGAATCTGAAGCTGTCAGCATAAAGCCCAACCTGGGGCTCAGACTCCCCAGCTGAGATCATGACCTGAGCCAAAGTGGGACACTTAACCAACGGAGTCACCCAGGTGCCCCTCTAAGTGTTGCTAATTTTAATTGCTACTATATTTATAAGGCCACATTATCAGCACAATAATATATAAATGTACAGTTCTGGGGCGCCTGGGTGGCTCAGTCAGTTGAGCTTCTGACTTTTGATTTCAGCGCAGGTCATGATCCCAGGGTCATGAGATTGAACCCTGTATCAGGGTCTGCACTGAGCATGGAGCTTACTTGAGATTCTCTCTCTCTCTCTCTCTCTCTCTCTCTCTCTCTCTCTCTCCCCCCTCCCCTCCTTGTGCTCTCTCTATCTATAATAAAAAACTGGGGGGAGGTGTGCCTCAGTTGGTTGGGCAGCCGACTCTTGGCTTCGGCTCAGGTCATGATCTCGCAGTTCAAGGGTTTGAGCTCCATGTCAGGCCCTTCCCTGGCAGCACGGAGCCTGATTGGGATTCTCTTTCCCTCTCAAATAAATAAACGTTAAAAAAATAATGAAATAAAAATAAGATTTTTAATTAAAAAAAATATACAGTTCTAGTATGGGAAAGTACATCAAACACATTAGATCCAAACGGGTCTAACCTCTCCCATCCCCCAGTTTCAGAAAATGTATTCCTTTTTACCAAAGTAAAAATAAAGACCCTACAATCATCAATCATTTTAATTTTTTAAAGTTTTTCTTTATGTCATCTCTACACCCAACTTGTGGCTCGAACTCATGACCCCAAGATGAAAAGTCACTTGCTCTTCCAACTGAGCCAGCCAGGCGCCCCATTGTCAATCATTTTAATTATGTGTGTTTGTGTTTCTTTTATATCCAGCAGCCTTCCAATTAACTCCTGGATGTTCGAATGTTAGTTCTCATTAGAATTCCAGTTCTTTCTCACAAATAATATATGAGGCATATATATTTTACTATTCCTACGTATATCAACTGGGAATGTATTTTTTTTAACGTTTTTTAAAAATTTATTTTTGAGAGACGGAGACAGAGCGTGAGACGGGGAGGGGCAGAGAGAGAGGGAGACACGGAACCTGAAGCAGGCTCTAGGCTCTGAGCTGTCAGCACAGAGCCTGACGCAGGGCTTGAACTCACAGATTGTGAGATCATAACCTGTTCTGAAGTTGGATGCTCAACCGACTGAGCCACCCAGGTGCCCCTGTATCTTTTATTTATAATCTCAAACTACTCTAGTTTGCTCTCTGGTATAGATTAGGCCTTTTTGAAGGGGTGGGGGGTGGCTCAGTGCTGAAAGCATGGAGCCTGCTTGGGATTCTCTCCCCCGCCACTCCTCCACTTGCACACTTTCTCTCAATAATAAACTTTAAACAGTTTTTTTTTTTAACAAACTACAATAAAAGTTACGTGAATGTAAGTCTCTCTCTCAGTTTATTTTATTGTGCTATACACACCCTTCTCCTTGTGATGATATGAGATGACAAAATGCCCACATGAGATGAAGCGAGGTGGATGACAGTCATTGTGACGGTGTTAGCTTACAACGGACCTCTGACCGTACCTCAGAAGCATGATCATCCACTTCCAGACCACAGCGGACACAGGTAACTGAAACCGCCTAAAAGGAAACCACGGATACGGTGAGGGACGACTATAGCTACTCCAACCGAGCCAATGTGTTCTGAGCACCTACTTTGTATGGAACATTGTACTCTGTACAGGGAAGAAACAAAAGAAGTATACTGTCCAATCTCCTCCCTCAAGGACACTCCAGTCTAGTTGGAAAGATTAACAAAGGAACTAGTCTGGCACCAAAGAATGAAAAGGGTCATGAGTGTGATGGGCGCTTAGAGAAGGGAGAAGTCAGTGGATCGGAGTAATGTGAGGTCTCATAGAGAAAGTGAGACTTAACATTTGACTGTGCAGTCAGATTCATCCAGGGCAACATGGTGAATATGCTGCCCATCCGCCGCCACTCTCTGTGCCTGTGGCAGGCACTGCTACTGAACGCCAGTGTGGCTCCACTTCCCACCGAGCTCAGACCAGACACGGTGCGACTGGTCAACAGCGATCAAAACTCGTAACAAAACCCATTTGGTGCTAGGAACGGGGTGGAGGTGGATATTCTGGCTCATGGAAAAGAACTTTCAAGGGTACAAATGGTGGGAAAGAGCAGGTGGATGTAGTAGGCGGTAGGGGAAGTGGCTGGCTGGGAGCAGAGGATCTAGGTAATAAAATCTGATAGGCTATATTGGGTCAGATTATAGAAGATACTGAAAACTAAGCAGCTTGAATAGAGGATGTGTTTAAGAACAAATAGGTTGAGGGATGCCTGGATGGCTCTGTCGGGCAAGTGTTCAACTTTGGCTCAGGTCATGACATGGCAGTTTGTGGGTTCGAGCCCTGCATCGGGCTCTGTGCTGACAGCTCAGAGCCTGGAGCCTGCTTCAGATTCTGTGTCTCCCTCCCTCTCTCTCTGCTCCTCCCCTGCTCATGCTCTGTCTTTCTCTCAAAAATAAATAAACATTTTTAAATATTTCTTAAAAAATAAGAAAAAAAATAGCTTGGAAGGAATAGGCATAGCAAATGAAATAACTGGGTGCACCCTCTTAAAAAAAAAAGTAAAAAAAAAAAAAAGTCTTGAGAAAAATCCCAAACCTTTGAATAGACTTAAGGGTGATAATTCTTAGTTCTCATGAACAAGAGATTTCTTGAGTGTCCTGAACTCTAGAAGATATATTCCTTCAGGAGGCATTGTTGCTTAGTGTTCTTGTTTACACTGGGTATGGGTTTCCTGATTTGCTGTAAGCAATCTATTGTTTCTCTTTGGAAGCTCACGGGAGTGGTTCTCAGCTGTCACCATGAATCAGGTTCCCCTGAAACAGAGATTCTGTTTTCATTGATCTGTAGCAGGGCCAGATATTGGTATTTCTTCATGTTTCACCATGATTTCAAGGTGATCCAAAGCGTTGCCATGCTCTGTGATTTTGGACTTTATTCTTATCCCTTCAAGTGTTCTGAACTTCCACCAGGATAGGCTTCCGTAGGAGTCCCTTTCCCATTATTGCGCTGAGCACTCAAGGGGTCCTTTCCAGCCCCAAATCATCATTATTCGTTCTGGGATGTTTTCTCATATTATTTCTGTGATACTTTCTTCATTTTCCCTTTCAGATTTCCTCTTCTTGTGTGAGCCTCTCACTTTCCATCTTTTCCTTTTTGTTCTACCTTGTGGGAGGATTTCTTCATTTTTATTTTCCAGCCCTGCTATTGCTTTCCTTTTTTATTCCTGCTCTCATTAAACAAAACAAACAAAAAAAACCCCACCAAACCCTTTTATTTTGAAATAATTTTAGGATTACAGACATTTGCAAATATAGTACAGAGTTCCCATATATTCATCACCAAGCTTCCTCTAATGTTAACATCTTACATAACCAAAGAACAAGTACCAAAACGAAAAGAGTTAAGATTGCAAAAGGGCTATTAAGTACAGAGTTAAAAAAATAAAAACAAAAACAGACTTTTAAAAAATGTCACCAGTTTTTCCACTGGTGGCAAGGAAAAAGGACATTTCCTTTCTCTGTTCCAGGATCCGATCCAGGATCCCACATTGCATTTAGTTGTCATTCTTCCTTTGTCACACACACACACACCCCCACCCCCAATCTGTGACAGTTCTTCAGTCTTTCCTTGTCTTTCATGAGCTTGACCACTTTTAAAGAATACTGGTCAGTGGTTTGGTAGAATGTCTGCCAATATGGGTCTGATATTTTCTCATGATTAGATGGAGGTTATAAATTGGGGGAATGCAGCAGAGGTGATGTATCCTCAAGGGATCATTTCAAGGGCATGTGATGTTATTTATTGCTGGTGACATTAAATTGGATCACCTGGTTGAGGTGGCGTCTGCCAGCTTTCTTCACTGTAAAATTACTGCTTTTGTCCTTGTTACTAGTAAATGCTTTAGGGGAGATACTTAGTGGCTATGTAAATATCTTATTTCTACTTAAGCTTTTGCCGATTGATTTTAGCATTCATTGGTGGCCTCAAATTTGTAATTCTCATTCTCTTAATGTTCCATTTTACTTATATTTTATTTGAATGTTCCTTTGTAAATAGAATTCTAGGTTTGTACTCATGGGTACAGTATCATCTGGCTGAAGTTATCAGCAGTTTTTTTTCGGTTGCTTTTCTTCTGCCTTATCTCTTACTCTGCCGTTTTCTTTACTTGTTTTGATCTCTACCACGTTAAGGCTTTCAAAGAATGATTGACAGTCCTTGGCTCTCCACTTGTATTCAGCTGCTAAGCAAAGCACCATACACCTTTGTGGATGTTTTGCAACAGCAAAGCTTGTGGACTGAAGGATTTCACTGCAGGGTGAGCATGTGGAAGCCACCAAATGCCACTTATCTGTAGATCTTGGACTCCTGAGTTTCTCCTGTGAGGAATCTTCCTATTCCTACTGTATCCTAGGAGCCAAAGGGTGAAGGCAGAGGTCTTAGCAATTAGTATGTACTTGCACTTAAGCCCTACTTTCCACTCCATACTTGCCACTGCCCTTGGCTTTGCCTTGTGATCTCCCATCAGGATCCTCTCGGGTGCTCAGGATTAAGCCTTCAGTTTTGTCAGGAGAGAAACAGCTGCCTCGCTGTGCAGGCTAGGCCTGGTGGAGGCGGCATCGGGAGGGAAGTTTAACTCACTTTTCAAGGCTGCTACACACCTTCTACCCTCACAGGTAAACAGTGCTTCCCATTTATGAGTTTTTCAGGGATCTGTGGTGTGACTTCATTCCTGTGGACTTTTCTTCCTGTAGGCATTTAAATTGTTTTTCTAACTTTATTGGCCTTCCTTCTTCCAAAAATTTCTTGAGATCTTTCATCAACTAAAGTGTACTCTTTCATTCATTTTGTCTTTATGGATTTATATCTCTCTTTATACCTTACTCTCATGTGTGTGGCTTTTGGAAGGGAACAGAAATAAACAAGTTTATTCAAATTACTATGTTCAATCAGAACTGCCTGTTATTTTTTTAGGGTGGTCAAAAAGCAATCTATATTTTTTTAAATATTTATTTTTGAGAGAGAGCACAAGTGGGGGAGGGAGAGAAAGGAAGACAGAGAATCCGAAGCAAGCTCTGCACTACCAGCATAAGGCCCAACGTGGGGCTCAAACTCATGAACCATGAGATCATGACCTGAAGTAAAGTCAGACACTCAACCACCCGAGCACCCAGGTGCCCCCCAAAAACAATCTAAAGGGGCATCTAGCTGGCTCAGTCAGGAGTGCATGCAACTCTGGATCTTAGGGTCATGAGTTTGAGCCCCACATGGGCGTAGAGATTCCTTGCTTCGTTACATGCAATGCACACATACATACACACACTTTGAAAGAAGCAATGCAGGGGTGCCTGGGTGGCTCAGTAGGTTAAGTGTCTGAATTTGACTCAGGTCATGATCTTGTGGTTCGTGGGTTCAAGCCCTGCATTGGGCTCTGTGCCGACACCTCACAGCCTGGAGCCTACTTCCAATACTGTGCCTCCCTCTTTCTCTGTCTTTCCCCCACTCACACTGCACCTCTCTCTCTCAAAAATAAACACTAAAGAATTTTTTTAAAAAGCCATCTAAAAATTAATCAAATATACAATTCTGTGTACCAAAGTCCCATGTGTAAGAATTACAAATAATTTATGTAGGTACTCTACTCTCAAGGAGTTAGAACATAACTCCCCAGTGCTGAACTGTGTGCTGCCCATGGTGACTTACTATAAGGAACAGTATTTAAAGTTCCTTCCAAAGAATAACTTTATAGTAGAGAAACCTAAAAAACACTACTTCAGTATGTTGATCAAGGTCAACATCAACAGTCACAAAGTCATATTCACAGTATTCACCCTCAATGTGATAAAAAAAGCAATTCACCTCTATAGCCTTCCTCCCACCTCCTACTCCTTCCCCCCAACCCTGTAATCTCAGTCTATGGAAAATATCAAATTCCAATAGAGGGCATCCTACAACATATCTAACCAGTGCTCCTCAAAATTGTCAAGGTCATCAAAACTGTCACAGTCAAGAGGAGCTGAGGAAAACATGATAACTTAAAATATTTATAGGAAACCAATAAATACCGGCAGCTGAATCTATTTACAGAGAAAGCAGGATGGTTTGTAGGCATGCAGGGGTAAATGGAGTTTTTGGTTGTTAGGTACGTGGGCAATATATCAAAATTCAACTTGGGACTCATAGATAGTTCCTTCAACAAATTTGGCTATGGTTGTTCATTCAGACACAGCATGATAAATCATACTCAATCTACGTAGCCCTCCCTATAGCCCGGCTTAATGCAGGGCACCCTAAGAGATGCAGAAGACCATGCCTTCAGAGGGCAGATTACCAAAGAATTGGAGCATACACACACAGTGTGTGGTTATACAGTGTCGGCCTTGGGGAACTGCTTCCCTCGTGATCCCCCTCCCATTCACACCTGCATCCCCATGCCCTTGATGGAACTAGAAAGTAGACATTGTGATACTACCTGGCTGACTATATTCTCACTTCTAGGAATTAATTTTCATTAGGCATTTGGACTGGAAACTAATGCAGCCACCCTGATTCCTATTGATCTTTGGATTTCTAGTCCTAGCTCCTCCTGAGGTCCAGCTATGCTTCTGACCTTGGGTTCCATCAAATACCCGTAACTGATTCGTAACAAGTAAGTTCCCTTCTGCCTATGTTAGCTTAAATAGGTTTCCCTATCTTATTCTATGGAAAAAATAATGTGTATCTTTTTCTTTAATGAAGATTTCTTTTTTCCTAAGATACTTAGACTTCGCACATAATAAAAAGTGAGTTTCTGCCCTAAGAAAGCCTGTGTACACGTGGAGAGGCAGAATCCTTACAGACATCATTACCAAGGTAGGCAAGTCAGATAAATTGCAGAGGCCATAGCAATCAGTGAAGGGGTCTCAGAAATCAAATTTGGAGGTATCTGGCTGGTTCAGTGAGTGAAACATGCAACTCTTTGATCTTAGGGTTGTGAGTTTGGGCCCCACATTGGGTATAGAGATTACTTAAAAATAAAATCTTAAAAAAAAAAAAAAACAGATTTGAACTAGCTTAAGACAAAAAGCAAATTTACAGACCCATACACAAAAGGTCCAGAGGTAGAATTTAGCCTCAAACAAAGGTCGACAAACACGTTCAAAGAGAACTGCGCTAGTTTACATGGATGGTTCAGATAATAAATCAGCTTTATTTCTTCCAAATGTCTTCTAGGACAGATAAAATGGTACTTTTTTTTTTTTTAAATCACTTTATTTATTTATTTATTTTTAGAGTGTGTGCGCATGCATGCGAACAGGAAAGAGAAGCAGAGAGAGAATCCCAAGCAGGTTCCATGCTCAGCATGGAGCTCAATGCAGACCTTGATCCCACAACCCTGGGATCATGACCTGAGCTGAAATCAAGAATTAAACACTCAGGCCGCCTGAGTGGCTCAGTCAGTTAAGCATCCGACTTTGGCTCAGGTCATGATCTCATAGTTTGTGAGTTCGAGCCACGTGTCAGGCTCTGGGTTGACAGCTCAGAGCCTGGAGCTGCTTCGGATTCTGTGTCCTCCCTTCACTCTGTGTCCCTCCCCCACTCACGTTCTGTCTCTCTCTCTCTCACACAAAAATAAACAAACATAAAAAGTTAAAAAACCAAAAAGGATCAAACATTCAACTGAGCCATCCAGGTACACCAGTACCACAGTACTTGAAAATGAAGAGAAGCATAGCTGAAGTAATTTATCAGTGACACATAAGGCAAGGTAGTTCAATGTGGGCCAGGACAGGGGTTAGGAGGAGAGCTCAGGAAAAATTCAAAACAACTTTTTAAGGAATTCAGGGAAGGAAGGGGTCAGCTCGACAGTCCTAAGGAGCTCAGCTTCCTGTGCCATTCAGAGGGAAGCTTCCTCCATTTCTCTATTTGTTCCTGATGATCAGACGTCCCGGGTAGTTAAATCAGTGGGCAGATTCATGAGAAGCTTCATTTTTACTCTGGACACCATCCTGCTGTTCTGCAGGGAGAGGCCACCTCCCCTTTCTGAAAAAATTAGATGGGGGAACTAGAAAATCAAAATCCCAAAAGTAAGCTTCTCTACAGAAAAATGAAATTCAAGCACCTAGGTTTTTAAAGTTTTCTTTTTCTCTTTCTGGGTCCATGTGGTGCTAAAGTTAACATGAATGTGGGGCACCCTGTTGGCTCAGTAGAAAGAACATTCGACTCTTGATCTCAGGGTTGTGGGTTCGAGCCCCATGTGGGGTGTAGAAAATACTTTAAATCTTTAAAACAAAAGATAAAAATGGGGCGCCTGGGTGGCTTAGTCGGTTAAGCGTCCGACTTTCGCTTAGGTCATGATCTCGCGGTTCGTGGGTTCGAGCCCCGCGTCGGGCTCTGTGCTGACTGCCAGCTCAGAGCCTGGAGCCTGTTTCAGTCTGTGACTCCCTGTCTCTCTGACCCTCCCCTGCTCACGCTGTCTCTCTCTCTCTGTCTCCTAGAAATAAATAAAAAATATTTAAAAAAAAAAAAAGATAAAAATAAAGTTAACCTCAATGTTTCAGTGACAGAAAGGACCAGGAGCGAACGAAGGGAAACTGCTCTGCGGCTGGTACTGATGAATAAAAAGTGCCGTGTCACGCTTGTAACAAACAGCATTTGTTATTTGCGCTATGTCGTGCCTCTTCCGATCACACTTCAGTTCGAATCATCTTTTTGGGATATAACAATCTCAAAGGCTGGAAATGACCATGTCCAAATCTTATGGTACATGGCACGGGGTACAGGACTTCCACTTCTCAGAGGTCCACATGATTTGCAGAGATAAGAGGCTAAGTTCAAGCCAACCAGTTACCAATCACTTCTCATTTAAAAACTATAAATTTGCATATGTATTTCCAGGTTAAATCTGATCAAGGGTCCTAGACTGGGTGATGGGACAGGTGAAGTCACGCAAGGGCTGCTCAACTGTGCCACCTAAAGATATCATCAATAGTCCTCAACTTTCTTTCCTTCATAGGCTGCCTTTGATCGAAGTTGTTTCTGGGGCACCTGGGTAGCTCAGTCAATGAAGCGTCCAACTTCAGCTCAGGTCATGATATTGCTGTTCGTCCGTCAGAGCCCCGGGCTCTGTGCTGTCAGACTGTCAGCACAGAGCCTGTTTTGGATCCTCCGAACTCCTCTCTCTGCCCCTCCCGTTTACATGGGCTCTCTCTCAAAAAAGAGGTAAAACATCAAAACAAATTTAAAACGTTTTTTTCTAGTAACCTAGTAAAATTCTAAATTATCATTAACTGCTTTCAAGAAGCTGTTTTACAAGGGATATAAGAATCATTTTAAGGAAGTTGTTTCTAATGAAGCAACAGGATTCTCTTCAACAACCAAGGTTTTTCAGGGACTCCTAAGACCATGGCCATTTTTTAGTAATCTACTAATTCAGAAAATGGTTATTATTGATTCCATTTCACTGAGCACACACAGAAACACCTGTATATAAAGGCTAGCGGTAGATACGCCAAGCACATTATTCATTTTAGTACCGCTGAAGCTGAATTTTTATCCGAGAACCATCAATAGAGGACATGGAAAGTTTGGGGCTGGGTGGCCTCAGGCAAGGCAAGTCACTGGTAAAGTGGACATCCCCCATTTACTGTGTAAGGACCCCTAGCAAGGGGAAGGATCAGAAATGCCATCAAAGCTACTGCAAGGCCGCCCGAAAAACAAACAACCCAGTGAAGAAATGGGCAGAAGACATGAACAGACACTTCTCCAAAGAGGACATCCAGATGGCCAACAGACACATGAAACGATGCTCAGCATCCCTCCTCATCAGGGAAATACAAATCAAAACCACACTGAGATACCACCTCACACCAGTCAGAGTGGCTAAAATGAGCACATCAGAGAACTCTAGATGCTGGCGAGGATGTGGAGAAACGGGCACCCTCCTACACTGTTGGTGGGAATGTAAACTGGTGCAGCCCCTCTGGAAAACAGTGTGGAGGTTCCTCAGGAAACTAACAATAGAACTCCCCTATGACCCAGCAATAGCACTGCTAGGAATTTACCCAAGGGATACAGAAATGCTGAGGCATAGGAGCACATGGACCCCAATGTTCATAGCAGCACTCTCCACAATAGCTAAAACATGGAAAGAGCCTAAGTGTCCATCAACAGATGAATGGATCAAGAAGATGTGGTTTATCTATACCAAGGAATACTACATGGCAATGAGAAACAATGAAATCTGGCCATGTGTAGCAACATGGATGGACCTTGAGGGTGTTATGCTGAGCGAAATAAGTCAGGCAGAGAAGGACAAATATCATATGTTTGCACGTATAGGAGGATTAGGAGGAACTTGACGGAGGAACAAGGGGGAGAAGAAGGGCGGAAATGGTGGGGGAAAGGGAGAGAGGCAAACCATGAGAGACTCTTGAATGCTGACAAAAACTGAGGACTGATGGATGTGGGGGGGAGGGTGGGATGGGCATAGAGGAGGACACTTATGGGGATGAGCACTGAGTGTTATGTGGAAACTAATTTGACAATAAACTATTTGTAAAAAAAAAATTAAAAAAAAGCTACTGCAAGGCACACAACTGATGGAAGATAAATGATAAATAGTATTATAGCTTTATCTTCATGTTTCATCTGACAGCAACTCTAGTCTTTCCTGGATGCTTTATAAAAGAAAGTTTTTTAGGGTGCCTGGCTGGTGCAGTTGGTAGAACATGCAACTCTTGGTCTCAGGGTTGTGAGTTCAAGCCCCATGTTGGGTGCAGAGATTACTTTTAAAAAAATTAAAAAAAACTTTAAGAAAATGAATTAAGTTTGTTGAGTGCTAGAAATTATGTGATTAAGCTGAGTGCTCCTTTAAATACACAGTATAGGTATCTATTAAGCTAATTAATGTTAGGTTACCAACAATATCTACAATTACCAACAGTTTAGTAGACTGTGTGGGTATGTCTTACCTTAAATTTACATAATTGGAATCACAATCTTCTACTTCAGGTTTTCAGGAACCAACCAGGATTTGTCAAGTACCTGCCAAATACTCGGCATCATGAAGACTGCAGTCATACAAATTATTAGGACTGGAGATTAAACATTAGAGTCAAACACTAATAATAAGAATGGGACTATCCTTTCCTGTTACTAATTCATGTGATAGTGAAATAACCAAGCCCTAATGAATGATGTCTCATTAGTAGTGTTAGAAGGCTATCAGTATGCTTTAAAGGTAATTATAAAAATTGTTTATTTCCCTTGTTTAATTAACACAGTCGCTAGAACTTCAATCTCAGTGTTTAATTTTCCCCAACAGTTTAGCTATTTCCAAGAAAAACAATCATTTGAAGACTGGCGTTGCAGATAACAAAATATTATTACCTTGTACTGGCTTCTCTTTACCAGACGGTTTCAGTAAAAACAGAATTCCCAACTGGTCTACCCGGCTGCCACTTCATAGCCATCAATACAGCATAAGTCTTCCTTTTTGCCTCTTGTGATTATCAACTGAGCAACTCACTTCAAAGAAAGAGCAGCAGAAAGAATCCTGAAGAACCACAGAACTCCCCATTAAGTTATACTACATACAATTATTTGCATAGATACACATGACTTTTGTGCTTCTCAAATCCTTTTCTTCAAGAACACCTTAGGATTACAGAGCCAACACTTCTGCTTTAAAAAAAAAAAAAAATTAGTAACTGTAGTCAGGGCAAGAAAAGGAAAACAGTATCTTTATTGTGTGTAGTTCTAACAAACATTCACTGTGTGCACATTCCAGCAGAAAGAGACAAAGATCTTTGTTCAAAATATGCTGAAATAAAATAGGTAAACAAACTCCATTACTGAATACACAAAAAGAATGTTAATATTACTCGTTCACAGTAGAGGGTGAAGTAAAAAAGAAAGAAGTCAAATAATCATCTTTCACTCAACTAGCACACATAGGATACAGGTACAGGAAAAGAACAGCTCCTAAAATTCATGAGTAAGATGCTAGATATTGGGTAGGTAACTCGGGTTCCCAGAACCTTCCTCTGAAATCATCCCCACAAATTCCAAACCAGGCCCTTTCAAAGAATAACAGCCAAATGTGAACTAAACTCCCCATTTGTTTTGTGATATTTGGCAACAGAATGAGATGGCTTAAAAAACAAACAAACAGACAAAAAACAAAAACAGATCTCTTATTGAGACAAGACATGTCTCAATCCACTTCTCCCAGGGAAGGAAGTAATGAACATTAATGTTCTGCAGTTCAATCCCCTAAAATGGAATCTAACCAGATAATCCTGAGACGTGAAGCCTGAGACACTGTGAGTAATGATATGCCTAACCCATAGAACATTTCTCATTGCTCCACGCCGGAACTACATGAATACAGACTCAACAACGCTCTTATCTCACGATGTGTGTGCATTTATGACAGCTGCTGAAAAAACTTTATAGGCTCAAATTATAGGTTCCCATGGATTTTTGTTTCTGCTTCAGGGGTCACATAAGAACTAAACACTATCAATTTTGTCCCCACCACTTTCTTGTCCTTACAAATGTGGAGTCATTTAGAAACCAAAACTGATTCCCGAGGGACAGGGACTAGGAAATTTTGGAGACCTGGCACTGATATCCCTATTTTGGTGGCACACGTTTTCCCTCCTCTCCTTTCATGACCTCCAGCCATTGTGTGTCTTCCCCAGGAATAAACAACCCAGCACCTCGGAGACCAGCTCTAGGGGGCACCCTCAGCCGGCAGGGACTGGCTCCACTTGTTCTCCAGAGGGGTTTACATGACTTACCAATGTGGAGACTGTTTCGAGAATTTGAGTCTACCTCTAAAAACAAGGCTTTCTTGATGGGTTTGGCTAACATACTCTATTGTTTAGAAAAACCTGTGCAAATTCCCACACTAGCTCTACCTTTTGCCTGCCTGTTGATGTAGGCAGCAGAGTAACAGTAAATGGACCCAAAAGTGGTTTTTATAGTACAAAGTGACATCACATTAGCAGTAGATCAAAAGCAGCTCTGGTTGGATGGATTTCATGGATGGTAGAGACAAGTCTAAAAATCTTTTCCTCTGGCTCTGAGAAAAAAAAAGTCCAGATATAAACAGGAAAAGACAACCAATATGAAAGAGAAAAACATACCTTTTGTGTTGGTGTTCACCCTAAAAATATCCAAAATAACCACGCCAACTTTACCTAAGACTGTCACTCTTTAACATTTCTTATAAGCCAGATGTTTTTCACTTAATTTTGTAGACTGCCAACATACTCTTAATTGATCCAAGTTATCTGCTGGCTTAGCTTCAGCCTAAATGTTCCCCTTCCAGTTCCTCAATACTCCTTTGTTCTTTATTTCTACCCCAATGTGGCCCATGTAATCATGCAGCTTAATTATTACAGCAATTAGATACCAATTCATATTCAAGGCAACCCTTCCACATGCCTTCAAACGGGAGGAGCACCAACAGTCATACCACTTCCGTTCTGTAATAACCAAAGGTTTTTTTCAATAAATTGTCTAAAAGTGGCATCTTATACAAAGTTCGTAAAGATAAAAGTTTGACTATTCCCGTATTCCTGACGTATAGAAGTCTCTCAAAAATCCCCTGAAATGTCTCCATAATATCATATCCAAGGGTGCAAATACAAGGTGAATATTATTTTTATGAATTCTGAATACACTCAACTGCAGGACTTGGGTTGAGCCTTTTCCTGGTTTGCATGGGCAGACACTGCTTTGCAGGCCACATTCCTGTCCGTGGCAAGCTGTGAGCAGGGAGGAGACAGCAGGGTTCATGGTCCTTCTGAAACCAAGCTGCTCCTTGCTACATAGGACAATGGCCCAGAAGCAGACTGGTAATCCTTAAAAAATCGGAAGAAAAATCACCACAAACAGCTGCTGGCAGAAAACAGCCAGTCCTCAGGTGTTTCCACGGGGGAAAAAAAAGTTAAGTCAAATAAGCCAGAGAAATTCCTGAACCAAGAAGAAACACTAACAAAATTCTAAATAATGACCTACTCTTCAATGAAACACTCATCCAAGGGATAAAACTACTAGCTGTTGTTGTTTTTTATTTTTTCCTCAATGGAAAAACAACAAAACCACAAATTAGAGCCATGAAGGTAAAATAGAGATGAAATGGAAAGCATTCTTTTGTCATGAAGTCCCCATTTCGAATGCCACTGTTCTATGGAACTTATGTTACTGGGGCCAACAAACAGAAGATCAAATATTGGGTCTTTGAGCAAGCTGGAATCTCTTAATTTTATAAAACAGGGAATGAAAAAATTTATTATTCAATACATTTAAAAGCAGCAAAAATCCCTGGTGAAGTTCCACAGTTATAATTATAATTTTGTATTTTACCAATAAAAGGTGGTTAGTTGGGGGGGAAAGAAAAGAAAAGGGATGGCTAGAAACTGGTGTCAAACCAAAGTAAAGAATGAAGCCTTTGGAAAAAAAAAAAATGAAGTCTTTGGTGCTTTTCCTAAACTCTTGTCCTAAAGTAGTGTTTTCAGTATTTTCCAGAAGAGGACTATGAAATCACCCTATCACCCCAATTCATCCCTTCCCTCCCCTCTTTCTCTCCACTCCCAAGAAATACAAGAGAAGCACAGTTCTGTCCAGCACCACTCGGTGGACTTGGGGGTGGGGGTGGGGGTGGGGGTTGGTGACAAGAGTTACCTGCTACGGTAGGTCAGGAGGGAGGAAAGGATTTCATGGTTCTTCTGGTTTTAATAAATATAAACAAGGAACAAGATCATTTGGCAGTTGTGTTTTATGCCATAGGTGTGCAACAACTTTACTTCATCAATTAAATCCCTTATAAATAATAGATTCAAGTCAGAACAAAAAACATACATACATATATATATACATATAACACATATATATATATACATATATATGTTTTTTTTTCTTTTACTTCAAAGAAAAATGGAAAAAGAAAAGCTTCAAAACCAGAGTGTGTTGCCCTGTTAAGAATGTCTTAACGTGCATTCAAAATATTGGAAACCAGGCATTTTTATCAAAGAACAATGTCCCAAGGACATGTGGATTGTAATTATAAAACCAAGTCTGGAAAGGTAAAGGGGGCTGGCGGAGGCCAGCGGAGAGAAGGGCCACTGGCAGGGACACAGGACAACGGGCAGGTGCTTTGGGAATAAGGCTCTGGGAGATGAAGGACACTGGCCCCAGGTCTGGGGTGGATGTCTGGCCAACCATCTGGGTTCCGAGGGGGAAGCACACACACCCGGCAGGATTCGAGAAGAGGGCATCGCTTGGCCTCCAAACAAGTCTCTAGCTCGCACTCCCAATGGATATGCTTTCCGACTTCCACGCGGTCTCCTCAGGAGGATTTGCTCTCCGATGTGTAGTAACGATACAGGAAACCTAAGACAATAGCGCCTACGATGGGCAAAATCCAGTATGTCCAGCAACTAGAAGTGAGGGGAAAGCAATGACGCCATGAACACCTGATACCAAATATTTGCTATCTTTCAACATCCACATTTTAATATTTTCATGAGCAAAGAATCTCGATTTACTTTGGGAAACTTAACTACTTTTTTTTTTTCTTCTTCCAAGATTTTATTTAAATTCTAGTTAGTTAACATATATGTAATACAGATTTCAGGAGTATTGTAAATATAGTACGATTCATCACTAACATAAAACACCCAGTGCTCATCACAAGTGCCCTCCTTAATCCCCATCACTCATTCAGACCATTCCTCCACCCGCCTCCATCCATCAACCCACAGTTTGTTCTCTATCATTAAGAGTCTCTTATGGTTTGCTTCTCTGTTTTTATCTTATTTAATTTTTCCTTGCTTTCCCTATGTTCATGTTTTGTTTTTAAAATTCCACATATGAGAGAAATCATATGGTATGTGTCTTTCTCTGAAGCTTAACTGCTTTTATCGTCCAAGCAGTGGGGAAAAAATAAAAATTTACATTGGCATGACAATATTAAACAATTTTTAAAAGATAAAAACCAAATGTGTAGTATGATACTAAAAACATACACCCCTATACACGCCTCTATGTGTGTTTTTACGAAGACACATAGCAGTTATTTCTTGGTTCAGATAAGGGATGGGTTAAATTTTTCTTCTTTGGGGGCACCTAAGTAGCTCAGTCAGCTAAGCATCTGACTCTTGGTGGGCTCAGATCTCACACTTTGTGAGATCGAGTCCTACATCAGGCTCTATGCTGACAGTGCAAAGCCTGCTTGGGATTCTCCTTCTGTCTCTCTGTCTCTGTCTCTCTCTCTCTGCCCCTCCTCTGCTCGCGCTCTCTCTCTTTCTCAAAATAAATAAATAAAAACTTTTAAAAAATCTTTTTTGTATTTTTTTACATATTCTACAATTAGCACTTTTAAACAGGGAAAAAGCCACCATTCTATGTATGTAAGTATAAATTTACAAGTAATACCATCTAATACAACTATTGGCAAAATTCTATCCGTCTCATCTGTATTTTCTACATTTAATCCTGATGACAGCCTTATGAAATAGATACTATTACTCCCATTGGATATGTAGGAAATAACAAGCTTTGCACCCAAAACCATGAAGCAAAGTTAGTGATGGATTCCTGATTCCAATCAATGCACTTAATCTTTAGGTAAGTCTGTACACTAATAAAGATACACTCCCACACTGAACATACTGAAAACTTAAATGACAGTTGGCTTGAGAAGGCCTGTAAGAGACTTTTCTTAGGATTTCAGGACAGTCGTCACTCTTAAAATAATTCTTCTCTAATACAGCTTACTGACACTCTTAGTTTTAAGGTGTAATTCTTCCATGATCCAAATGACCTACATGCCCCTCTACTAAGACATATGCAGCCTTGGTATTAAAAGGCTTTTAAGTCAATAAAACCAGCTGAGGTTCAATAATAAAATGCCTTCTCCTTGCCTAAACTTGCCTAGAGCTTTGTACACTTCAGTATGGCAGAGAGCTGCTCCAGAGAAGTTTAGAATGTCAGCCAAGTAGCTTTGCGTAGAAACAGAAAAGCGAGCAAGCTGGCATGTACACCACTATATGGCACATGGGAACTCTGAAGTCCTGTCCCCATAAAGGTAATCAATTCAGATAGCTTGGAGAACAACCACAGTTTCAAAGTAGGGTCCTTGAGAAAACAATGAAGAGACATTCCTCAGTACAAAGGCTGAGAATGGCTGACCGCCAATCCCCATATGATCCTTTGTAATACTTAACTGTCACCGGCATAGAGGCAGAAGAAATGGATTTATGCTGAACCAAAAGAGTTCAACATTAACGTCTTAGCCGTAAGACAGAACTCTCTTCTGGAGACTCGTTCAGGTTACTACATGTAGTTGTGACTCATTTCTTTTTATTACTCTGTAGTATTCCACTTTATAATACACCAGAATGGATTCATTCACTTTATTAAGGAATGGTTATTTGGGTTGCTTCCAGTATACTTTTAACTTGAATAATGAATGCCCTTATGAACATTCTAGTATGTGTTTCCTGGTTTACTTGTGCACACATTTCTCTCGAGTATATCCTTAGATATGGAATTGCTGGGTCAAAAGCTATTCATATTGGCAAATTTACTAGATAATGCCAAATTCTTTTCCAAAGTAACTCTACCCATGTACACTCTCCTAAGAGGGTTTAAGAACTTGGTGATCCACTTCCTCAACAGCTCCTCTTATTTGTAGAATTCTCAATTTTTGCCAATCTGGTAGCTGTGAAATATACCTTATGATTTTAATTTGTATCTGATAACAAGTGATATTAAACCTTTTTTTTGTTCATGTATCTATAATTGTTTCCTCTTCTGTAAGGTGCTTGTTTAAGCATTTTTCTGATATTCTACTACATTATTTTTTAATTGATTTGTAGGAATTCCTTATGCATTCTGCATAATAATTCTTAATGCGTGCTGTGTGTAGCCCAAGTCTATTGCAAGTTTATGGCTTGTGTTTTCAGATTCTTTACAGAAAGTAGTTGGGTAAGCATAAGACCTTAATATTAAAGAAAATAAATTTACTAAGAGTTTCCTTTAAGTTTAAATTTTTTACATTCTTTGTCCATCACCTCAAATATAAAAAAGAAGCAATACTTTTACGGGGGAAAACCACATTTTCAACCTCTCTCTGAAATGCTTTAAGTGGGAGCTCAGAAAGATGAAACAGATCTATATAATCTCTATAAAGATTTTTTTACAAGCCAAGGATTCCAGAGTCATTTCAAGTGCATTTAAGGGATGGCAAATGCATACCTTTCAGAGCTCATACTATTATATTACTAAAATGACCACAAGGGATATTCCTAAGTAAACCTTTGAAAGAAACCAAATTCCTGAATACGCATGCAATACATAATTTTTTTTCTTCTATAACATGCAGTCATAGCACCCACCTTACAGAGCAGTTGTGGGGATTAAATGTGATTAAGTTTCAAGTGGAAGTTGCGTAGCTGGGCTGAGTGGCACAGACCGTTGGCGTGTCTTAACAGCAGTTACTTGTCCTTGCACATTGGCCTCTCACCGAATATGATCCCAGTTTATGTCACAACATGATTTAAAAATTACTCAAGGCACAAACTTTTGAGATTACTCAAAATGACAGAAACTGTAAAAATTAATTTTGCTAAGGGTAAGGAGCTACTGAATTTGCAGTAATTTTGGCCAAAAAATAATTAGTTGTTAACTGTCCTCTTTTTCTTAATTGAAATATAGTTAACATGTACTTGAAACAGAGTTACATGCTATTACATTAGTTTCAGATGTACAATACAGTGACTCAACCAGTCTATACTTCCATGATGCTCACCACAGTGTGGCTGCCCTCTGTTACCATACAAGGCTTTTGCAACACCTCTGGACTCTCTTCCTTGTACTGCAGGTACCTTTTATTCCCAAGTCAAACTGTACTCCTAAGTTATCTTATACATGTATGTTTATGGAAGAACCTCTGGCCAGACATTGTGATGAGCATAAGGAAGTCCACTGAATGTATACTAACCTTTTGCACGTGGGATCTTTCGAAGGTTCCTGAAGAAGACACATATTCAAAAATTTCAAACAAAAAGAAAGATTAATACAGTATGCAAATCTTCTTGAATATCCATACACAGAACTTCATCTTTTATGCAATTTGACATTTACAAATCTAATGCGATGGGAGCACCAAGAATGCTATTTCTGGTAACATTCTGGTCCTCTCTAGTGAAGAATAACTAATGAAAGCATGGAGAAATGGCCTAAATGTTTTTAGATATTAAAAAAAAAAAAAGCTACTGATACTAACTATACTGAAAGGGACTAATTGCAGTCACAATGATATGCCTAGTTCAGCTGGGCTTGCCACTGGCAGTAGCTAGAATCACATTTTCTGAACACATTTTAAAAAAATACAAACTCTTGTGACAAATAGGTCAACTGTGAAATGTTCTAGAGCAAGCCGATGATTGCTTTGTGGCTTACAGAAATGAACTGGTTTACTCTATGAAATCATATTAATTACGACTACAGACCTTAGGGCTTATTCAACAATGAAATGGGAAGAATGGAATTAAGGGGATGGAAATACCAAAATAATCTTAAAAACAAAATTTTGGCAATAAAAGTGAAGTACTGACACATGCTTCAACAGGATAAACCTAGAAAACATTATATGCTAAGTGAAAGAAGCTGGATATAAAATATAACATATTGGAGCACCTGCGTAGCTAAGCTGGTTAAGAGTCTAACACCTTAGGTCTTGATCTCAGGGTTGTGAGTTCAAGCCCCTCACTGGGCTCCACACTCAGCATGGAGCCTACTTAAAAAATAAAACAAACGGGGCACCTGGGTGGCTCAGTTGGTTAAGCATCCGACTTCAGCTCAGGTCATGATCTCGTGGTTTGTGGGTTCAAGCCCTGTGTTGCACTCTGTGCTGATGGCTCAGAGCCTGGAGCCTGCTTCAGATTCTGGGTCTCCTTCCCTCTCTGCCCCTCCCCCACTCACACCTGTCTCACTCTCTCCAAAACAAATAAACATTAAAAATAAATAAAACAAAAACCACACAACATATTATATAAAGATTACATAAGAGTATTTATATGAAAGCCTCAGCATAGGCAAATCTAGGGGCAGAAAGTAGATCTGTAGTTTCCTAGAGCTGGGGGGAAGAGGAGTTAAAGGGAAATGGAAATGACTGATAATGGGCATGGGGTTTCTTTCGGGAGTGATGAACATTTTCCAAAATTACTGTAATTATGGTTACATAGCTCTATGAACATACTAAAAACCCAACTTGTACATCTTAAATAGGTGAACCGGATGGTACATTAATTATATCTTTTAAAGGTGTTATTAAGTTACTTTCATTTAAATAAACATCAAATGAAGTTACTGATTCCATTAATTAGCTGTATATACAACAGGCCTGCTAACTTACTGCCAGAGGACAAACCCATCTGCATAGGTCACTGCTGCCCAAGATATCCTTTTTGCCAATATGTACAAGTATGCTAGGGTATGAACACAGAATATTAACTGTGTTTAACCACAATTTTCAGTAATTTCCAAGAATTTCCAAAAACCCTACATACTGGCCTAGATACTTTAGAGCAGACCAGGAAATGTATTTTAGCTTCATGTATCCAAAACACTGCCATGCAAATGAATACATGCCCCAAACCCGAAAGAAATTAGCCTACAGGCAAGTTAAACTTCTAATAAAAAGTGTCAGATAAACTACGTTAATATACTACTACACTTCTTTGAGAACTTGATGATTATCATTATCTGGGACATTTCTACTAGAATATTATGAATCAGGTTAAGTAAAACATGTTACAAGTCAGTCTTTGAGAAAATTCAACAAATGTCTTACAGGTTTGGAAGGAAGCGATTTCAGTAGTAATGGGAGAGTGTGTACTAGATTCATTTACAATGTTGCCTTTTAAAAGATTCCATTACAGTAGCCATGAAATAACTGAATTCCATGAGAAAAATGTCCATGGTCTTTTATGCTTTATCCACATACATACAATGATTTGCAGAACAAAAATATATGGTTAGTATTTTAAAAAAAAAAACCTGGGACCATATCAAATGTTCTTACAGGAGAGCATTATGGAGAAATGTACCTGTTACGTTCAATCTGTCATCATAGTAAAAGCCATATAGTTCACATAAATGGATTCTCTAAATTTCAAACCTCTAGGATCTTTTACAACTAAAGCCTGGCATGTATGCTAAGCGGAGTGAGTCTCTAACACTTAGTGCAGGAATCAACTGAGAAAAGAAAGAGGGAAAGGCCAGAGAGAAGGAAGACCATAACATGCCCCTACTGTAACAGTTTCTAATAAGCAATAAGAAACTTTAAACATACTTTTTGTTTTTTAAACTAAGTACCTCAACTCCTGTTTTAAGATCATTCCATCCCTGGAGGCAAAAAGACCAACATCCCTACCACTGGAGGAAAGCGAAGAGAAAGAAGTGTACCTTCTCTTTGGGATTCTGACAGCCAAGTAAATGTCAAACTACAGTGACTCCGCTTTTAATCAACTACAATGAAAGAGCTGTTTAAGGCACTGCTCTTAGAAGCCAAGTACCTCAGCCAAGTTTGGAAAGAAGCCAAGTAAGTTATTTTTAATTTAACAAAATTAAAAAGAAAAGGTTCTGTTAACACAAAACCTTCCTTCACCCTCATGTCACCATTCTCTCATGCTGTTTCCCAATTCCCATTTCTACTCCAAAGCTTGGTGCTAAATCTAACGGATGCTTAAATGAGATCCCCACGGTTTATGATGGACTTTAACTTCTTCCTTTGTGTGTTCAGGCATATCTGGCTGATTATGTTCTTGCCCACATTTTAAATTACATGCAAGATTCTTGGTCAGGAGAACAGAGACTGCTCAGTCTTTGGCATGGAAAGCTATAATTGCAATACTCTGTGATTTTAGTTGTAAAAGAGTAGATCGAATCCAGAGTTCTTCTACCAAAAGCCTTACCAAGTTATTAATATGCATGTTTCTGGAATACACTTCCAAACCACTAAATTATTTTAAGTCTACTCTGATTTTAGTTCAAATTAACAGAAAAGAACTGTTTAAATAAACTGGTTCCTAAATGTCAAGGTTCATTAAGGCTTTAATCCCATAAACAAACAAACTAACTAAACAAAGACTCTGTAGGATAAAAGGGAATTATTTCATGATATCTGAGTGGCCTTTTAATAAAGCTGCTCATAACTGAAATTGTCTACTGCCTTCAAGTTCAATGGTAACTCAGTTTCCTCATTGAATGAATGGCTTGGGGTGCCTGGGTGGCTCCGCTGGCTAAGCGGCTGACTTCGGCTCAGGTCACGATCTCATGGTTCATGAGTTCGAGCCCCGCATCAGACTCTGTGTTGACAGCTCAGAGCCTGGAGCCTACTTCGGATTCTGTGTCTCCCTCTCTCTCTGACCTTCCCCCATTCATGCTCTGTTTTTCTCTGTCTCAATAAAACATAAAAATTTTTAAATAAATAAATAAAATGAAAGGCTTGGACCAGATAAATTTTCATTTTAAAGCCATATTTAATTGACTTAACACAATTTTCTGACCCCAAGGGTATTTTAGCAAAATCTACAATAGCAGAAGAAGGGTGATGGGCATGGAGGAGGGCATTTGTTGGGATGAGCACTGGGTGTTATATGGAAACCAACCTGACAATAAACTATGAAAGAAAAAAATATTGCAGAAGAAAAAAAAAAAAAACTACACTAGCAGCCTTCTAAAGGTTAGAGAGAAGGAGGGGGGCCTGGTTGGCTCAGTCGGTTAAGCATCCAATTTTGGTTCAGGTCATGATCTCGCGGTTGGTGGGTTCAAGCCCCACATCAGATTCTGTGCTGGCAGCTCAGAACCTGGAGCCTGCTTCGGATTCTGTGTCTCCCTCTCTCTCTGCTCCTCCCCGGCTCATTTTCTGTCTCTCTCTGTCTCAAAAATAAATAAACGATGAAAAAAAATTTTTTTAATAAAAAATTAAAAAAAATAAAGGTTAGAGAGAAGGAAACACTATTCTCCCATGTCTGGAAAGACTGACAGAACATGGCCCACATGTAGACTTTTCTTACCTTATACCAGGTATATACATTCTTCTAGACTCTCTTCCAAGAGACACTGTGCCCTAAGTATGGACTCTTTTTGATATGGTTAAGAGAATGACTAAGAAATGTCAGAATTGGCAAATATGCGGGAAAGGATTTATTTGGGGGTCAGTGGGCGTGGTTTTACTATGAAAACTATTCATGAAACAAGAGACAACAAATGCTTAAGGAGCATAAGCACTGTCACCAAACATAAACATTGGAAAAAATATTAGGATTAGGATGCATTAAAAGACAGAGATAGGGCATTTATAAAATGTACCTTCAACCTTAATAGTTCATATTCAGACTTTAAATGGAAGGGAAATCTATTGCAAGGTATATAAGGAGCTTGTTTTAATTCCTAAACTGGATGCTTACTATTCCAAGAGGATTCCAAATATTTAAAATTGGAAAAAGTGGATTTTAAGCCACGTGGCACCTTTGGTAAAACTAATGAGTATTTGGGCGGTTGAATACAGCTTTTTAATTAGAACACTGTGATAGCTATGTAGCCAGCAACTTATGAAAAATAATTTTGGAACTTTTGGCCACAATATGAATTTTAGGGTTTGTTTCTTAAAACCCAAAAAGTTTACTGAAATACAGGATTTCAACATTTTATAGTCCCTCCGATGGCCATGTGTGGATCTTGAGGACAGCCTTCTCAAGAAGCTCCAATGTATTAACAATTATGGTCTTGGAAAGTATGTGCCATCCCTAGAGGCAGTCCAGTCAAGTAAAAAAATATTTTCCTGCATACAAGGGCAAGATTCAAAGATGAAAAACACCCTTTAGACAAATTTTTGTAAGACTCTCTCAAGAACCCAGTCTGATAACACAGATAAGACCTTCATAGAGTAATTTCTACTGGGACCAAAGAAGTGGAAAACTTGTTATAACACTAGAGGGCTGATGTGAAAAAAATGTTACCTTGTCCTCCTAACACCTTCTCTTGCAAAGCTACACGTTATTTCTAAATAAAGTGTCATGAAGAGAAGACATTAATCCTAGAGATGCCTCACCAATGGGTATTTTTGCCTTTCAAGAGGGACTTTGCCATTACATTCTATGCTTTATTTCAAAATAATATGTTACAAAAAAGAAATGTTAGACAAAATCGGAACAATGAAACAACCATACAAAATTATTTGGTAAAGAGCAATCACTACTCATCTAAAGGGCATTTGCATAACCATTCCAAACTTTAACAAACTAGGTTGTAGGTATGACAGGAATATTAAACAATTCTTACAAAGAAATTTTTGGTATGATGCAACCAAGTAACTACATTACATAATTATAAACAATGTATTCTTTTTCAGATTCTCCTCTATAAAAGAGAACATAAACTGAATGCTATATGCAAGTAATAGAAACCTGCTGTGTAACAAACGTCAGTAGCATCAGGAAGAAAAAAATATATTTGCCTTTAAATGCAACTTAATAGATTGCTTCTAACATAAAAGTTAAACTTCCTAAGTTAAAAAATGAAGTTCTAGGGCGCCTGAGTCGCTCAGTTGGTTAAGTGTCCAACTTCAGCTCAGATCATGATCTCATGGTTTGTGGGTTCGAGCCCTGCGTTGGGCTCTGTGCTGCCAGCTCAGAGCCTGAAGTCTGCTTCGGATTCTGTGTCTCCCTCTCTCTCTGCCCTTACCCCGCTAGTGTTCTGTCTCTCTGTTTCTCAAAAATGAATAAAAATGTTTAAAAAAATGAAGTTTAAATAACACAGTAAGCCTTTATGGAGACAATATTATTTGTTTAAAAAAATCCATCAAATCCTGTTACAGCAAGTGCCATCTTATTAAAATTTTTGTCCATGGAATCCCAATAAGAAAAAATCAATGACAATAAACTTTTTATTTTTAAAGGAAGGAATGATTTGGTCTGCCTATCAACTGATCAATCAATGGATGGATCAGTCTGTTCATCCATTTATACTTATGAATGCATTGAGTCTCTTTGGAAGAGTAAACAAGAAAATGGTAGCTGGCTACCTCTGGGGAAGGGATATGGGAGACTGAGAGCTGGAGATGGGAGTCACTTTTTATATATACATACATAATGTATATGTAAAAAGTATACCTTTTTGCACTATTTCAATTTTTTACTATGTACCATCATGTACCACCCATTCAACAATTTAAAAGGAAAATGGTCTGGGTATTGAATCTATTTACTTCAGTGATATTTCAAGCAGCTGAACTGTCACCCAGATAACATCTATTGAATACATGAAGGAAACGGTACTGACTTCTTTTGTCAGGTTAGCATTCATGTGTACCTCATCTCCTGAACTGGTGGCAGATCAAAGAGCTAACCCACCAGTGAACACATAATCCAAAGAGAGATGTGACCAACCACAGATGTGCCTCAGTTACTTGCAGCGCAGGAAACAGGCAGGCCAGACGGCATAGAAAACTCAATGCGCTTCTAAGGTGAGTTTCCATAACCCAAAGCAGACCACACAACGTTGATTCAAGGAGAACTAGAAGATGGATGGGTTGTAGCATGGGGGCTAATCCAGGGAGGAAGAGATTCACAGAGACAGAAAGGTTTTTAAGTCTGGTTTGTTATCTGAAGGCTGAAGCAGGGGAGAAAAACATCTGTTGCCAGATGTGTAGATTTTAAGCTTTTACATTTTAGTGTTGCACCATTTCAGGGCCGTGGACCTCTGGCATTATCAATGTAACAAGGAAACAATGGTAAGCATCAATTATTTACCTATGTTGTAGCAAAAGCGGTATGCAAGGCACTTTCCAAAAAACTGAAGAGAAAGATTCCTGATTTAGATTCTGTAACAATACATTCTGGGTGGCTCTTTTTTTTAAATTTTGCTGAGGGAGAGGTTGGAGGTGGTAGTTTCAGGCAGGAAAGAGATGGGAGGCTTTCAGGGGAGAAGAGAAATAGAAAAATGAAGGAAAGGAAAAGAAAGAGAAAGGAAATGAAACCTTCGTCTCCTAAGGGAGAAGTCAGCTTTTAATTAGGCTTTAAAAAAAAGATCACTTCTTTGTAGAGGTTCAGGAACCCTTAACCAAAAGAAAGGATTAATGAAATGAATTGTACAACCTTTTCTTCATGGTGAGTGCAAAAAAATTAAGAAATGAGACACCTACATCTTAGACAGAGAAGTGCCTATTTAAAGTCTCCGTACGAAATAAATCTGAGGGCCTAGGAATGTCTTTCTGGAACTGAAATCAGGTTGGACTGTAGCTCTATAAAAAAATCTATGTGTGGTCTTGCAATTTTCCCCAAAGGTTTTCCCTTGCTTGATCTGCCTAAAGTACAGCAGTTGTTACTGAAAACACTGAATAACCAACTCTCTACTTAATGGAGACTGTCCTTTGGGTACAACAGACATAACGAAAAACAGAGCTTTGAAAATACTGCCTTTAGTCACTGTTTATACGAGGCAGGGGCCAAACTACATTTGGAAACTTCTAAATTATTATAGAATTCAGTGAGCTGAAAGGATTTCTTTTTCTGTGTTTCTTACCAAAAAGTCCACAGCTCAACAGTTTTAATTTAGCTGAGACATCTCTAATTAATTCTTTGGCCTACACAAGGTAGACAGTGCTTTCTAGAAAAGAAAATTCAAGTTCCCAAAGTTTTCAAATGAAAAGATGGGCATATCTTTAAGCAAGAAGTCTGGTGCCTGGCTACCTGGTTACTTTAAGTGCCAACTCCCAAGTCCCACCTCTAGAGATTATGTATCAGTAGTAGCGGGAGCCCAGGAAATAGACATTTCAGAAACATGCCCAGGGACTCAAATACAGATGGCCCAAGGGACAGAATATGAAAAACACCGCTCTCAACTGGGAAGAATGGTCCTCATCACATACTGAACTACCAAGGAAGAAAAACAGCAACAAGAAGCAATTTGGAGACTTTCAGACATTATATACAAAATTTTTTCTATTGTTTTAATAAAGGGTGTGCTTATGACTCTTGTGTGAATGTGGGTGACGGCTCCTAGATACATGGTGCATTTCTTACCCAAATGGGAATATCTCTTGAATTAAATGTTTACTGTACTTGAGACCAATGTTTTCCAGACATGTTCAAGATACTCAGCAAGGCCACATGCAGCTCCAACTTTACCTTCATTATGAAGGAAAGACAAACCGACCACCAGTGCTCACATGGCATTTAAAAACCATTTTCATCCCCCTTCATAAGCAACTCAGCAGTTCAGAGTGGCAGCATGCAGCAAGACTGAAGAGTCAATTTCCACAAACACTCTGGATCGCAGAGCAACAGATGGCAGACACTGTCAAGCAGTCTCTTGAGGTGAAAGAATTCTTGTGTCTAGGCCAACTTTAACTGCTGTATCAAACGTGTCCAGAAATTCCAGCTCAGGGAGGAAAGGGAAGCAAAAAGCTAGCAAGAGGAAAGGCGGGAGGGGCGCTGCCTCCATGATGTTCTACGCAGCAACTAAACTGCTGTCCCTTTAAGTGGGAGGGTGCTGGACAGAAGTCCATAAATGTGTGACGCCGCCGTCAAGGAAATGAACAGCCCTGCTTGTGGAAAGCAACATGCCTTCCAGATTTTGTTGCTGGTAGGTTATGCAGTGCACATTAAGGTTTTCAACTATTTAATCTTTTGTTTTTGCTGCATCCCTGAGTAAATGAAATGGGTATAGGCCTATTTGAGCCTGTATGATACAAGGATTAAATCTGGATAATAGAGGCACAAAGGCCCATTCTAGTAATTACTCCAGTCTAACTCCTTCAAAGGCTTTTAAGTGAAAATCAGTGTTCCAGTGATTTTCCCAACAAAGAATTATTCTCACCTGCAGTATGTAATGTAAGAATAAGAAATACTTTTCTACAACTGAACCCATAAACTAATTCTTTCAAAACCATACAGGCCATGGCTTTAGAATTTCTTTTCTTTTCTTTTCTTTTTTTTTAAAGCAAATACAAGCATCAACAAAATGTTTCCTACTGTTCAAGACTCAGCTATTCTTTTTTCCTGAGATGGCACTGCGTCCAAATTCCTGAAAAATAGGTTTGCTTGGGAAAAAAGTGAACATTTCCCTTGTTAATTTTTTTATAAAACCATTCTATTTGAGTGAACACTTGAAACACACAAGAGAAACAGATGATTTCTTCTTACCTTGCTACCACTTTCAGGTTTAAGGTCATTCTGTTAAAAAAGGATAACAAATAATATTTTAAGACATATCCAAAGGCGTATCTCACAACATGCTTGTCTCTACCCTTAGAACATGAAGACTACATTCCAGTAGTAGAGAATTCTGAGAGAATTCTGTGGAAGGGTTATTTGCCCCCACACCCCCAACTCTGAACCTACCAGGGTGCCTTGTTTGAATGTTCATAGTTACCACCTTTAGCAAGAAATTTCCAAGAACAACCAAACCATTATTGTAGGTTGAGATGTTATGAATGGTATTACAAAAATCAATTTTAAAAAAATCCAAAACCAGTTCTCTTAACTTTTCAGATCCTACATGTGTTGCTTTACATACAAGAAGCTGTATCTTAGCGCAATAGGCCAAATGGTTTGGGAAAATACATAGCCTGATGGCTGGGTTGAAGGACTTTCCTTTTATTAATTCATTCCCCCTCTTCCTGCTCTGTGGCTAGTCAGCAGCTTCCTCCCCGAGCTCAGTTGGTTCTTACCGGATGCACATCACCGATATAGTACTGCTTGAGCATTTCCCTGGCATCAGAGGAGTGGCCTACGTCTTCAAAACTTTCACTTGCATCTGCACCAGCTTGTTCCATTAGAACCTCTTCTCCCCCAGGATGCTACAAGGAAAAGATACTTGCTGAATGGAGGGCCATCAGAAAAGCAAGCTAATAGAAGTTACTTTCCCCTCTTTTCTTCCCTTAATGGGAGTAATGGGACAAATCAACATTGAATGCCACCTGATAGGATGCGGTGGGACAAACACAACATAACTTCTGTGATATTCATACCAAAAGTATCTAAAACTGGTCTAATTGTGAGGAAACCTAGGATAATAGCAAATTGAGAGATAGTCTACAAAATGAGCTGCCTGTCTTCACTCAAAATAACAAGGTCACAAAAGCTAAGAAGACTAAAGGGCAGTTCTGGACTGAAGGAGGCCAGCATGACAGCACAAGCAGGAACAACATGTACTCTCGGCTGGATTCTTTTTGCCAATATTATCCAGACGGCTGCAGAAACCCGGATGGAGACCCTGGTCAAAGGGAACATGGAATTCTTTATTCTATTCTTGCAACTTTCTGTACGTTTCAAATGGTTTCAAAACAAAAAGTTAAGAACGGCTAGGTGGCTCAGTCAGTTGAGCATCCGAATCTTGATTTCAGCTTAGGTTATGGAATTGAGCCCCAAGCTGGGCTCTGCAGCGAGCATGGAAACTACTTAAGATCTCAATCTCTCAATCTCTCTCTCTCTCTCTTTCTCTCGGTCTCTCCCCCACCTCTTCTCCCCTGCTCACATGCTCTCTCTCTCTCAAATAAACAATTGTTAAAAATTAAAATTATGGGGCACCAGGGTGGCTCAGTCAGTTAATCATCTGACTTCGGCTCAGGTCATGATCTCACAGTTCGTGGGTTCGAGCCCCGCATCAGGCTCTGCGCTGACTGCCAGCTTAGAGCCTGGAGCCTGTTTCAGATTCTGTGTCTCCCTCTCTCTCTGACCCTCCCCTGCTCTCTCTCTCTCTCTCATAATAAAATATTAAAAAAAAATTAAAATTAAGTATTCTTTTAATTTTAAAAATAAAAAAACAAATAATAAAAAGTTCAATAAGTGGCACCAAAATAACTGCCTCTATACCTAGGAGGTAGATTCTATACGTATTGTACTTCCAAGCTATATGATCCTGGACAAGTTACTAAGGAATTGAGATGTATTTGTTTCCTTGTTTATAAAATGGAGATAATATGAGTAGGTATCTTAACTAGTATTGTATCAAATGAGATCAGGATATGAAGCACTTTGTACTCAGAAAGAAAAAGGTACAGTTTATATAATATGCTACCATCTGTGACTCTAAAAAACAGATACATATGTGTACATATATATAAAATCTCTCTGAAAACAGGGGCAACAGACTGGCTCAGTTTGTAGAAAGTCCAACTCTTGATCTCAGGGTTGTGAGCACCAGCCCCATGGTGGGTGTAGAGATTACTTCAAAATAAAAAAATATTAAAGAAAAAAGAAATCTCTCTGAAAACAATGAAAAGAACCTGGGAGCCAGGAGACAAGGTGGAAGGAAGACTTTTCACCGTACACTCTTGAAATTCTTCTACCAAATTAAGTACTACCTGTTGAGAACATTTTTAATATTACATTTAGCACAGTCCCTGACTTAAACATTCTCTAAACATTTACTTACAATGAGCAAATTTAGAATTTACATTATATGACATGTCTAAATTAGTACTTTTAAAATATCAAGTAATGTTTTTAAGTAGTTACTTTTATAACAACCTTTTAAGCAGGAAAAATATCATACTTATTTCTTAGCAGCTGGAGGTATTTCATGAAGTGGTTGAATTTATGAATTTCTGCACAGCTCTTCCTACAGTAACAAAGTCTTTTCACTTCCACGGATCTCTCACCACTTATAAATAAATAAATAAATAAATAAATAAAAGCGCCGCACTTACATAAATATATATAATATACATCCATTGTTTCTCTCCTGTATACTCAATCATTTTAACCACTAAACTACAATTTTTACTGAGTACTTATTTGATACAGTAGGCAGTGATAAAGATGAATTCATCTAGTATATACTGTCTTATAACCTTCTTTCTTTCACTGAGGCAAGGAAGGGTGGAGAGGTCAAAAAAAACCCTACATTTAGTACCTCTCATTCCAAATGTGGTCTTAATACAGATGGTTTAGAACAAGCAAAAGATTTCAGGGAAACTTCCTTACGGTTTTAGAACTCTATAAGCTTCAGATAGTATTTAAAATCAAATGGCAGCCCAGCTGGAGGCAATGCACTAGATCTGAGGTCACAGCACAAGCCAGGCAAGTCCTGAGCCAAGGTAATGCCCAGGCTAAGAGCCTGGCCTGTGACCCTGACCAGGCTGGCTCTCAATAAAGATGGCAGGAGAGGCATCCAGCTGGCTCGGTTGGTAGAGTATGCGGCTCTTGATCTCTGAGTTCAAGCCTCATGTTGGGTGTGGAGATTACTTGAAAATAGTACTGTATAATACCTTTAAAAAAAAAAAAAAAAGATGGCAGGCACCCTGGCTCTGGTGGCTCTGGGCAGCCTGGAGTCTGCTTCAGATTCTGTGTCTCCCTCTCTCTCTCTGCCCCTCCCCAATCACACTCTCTTTTTTTCTCTTTCTCAAAAATAAGTAAATGTTAAAAAAAATTAAAAGACAAATCAGCTTTATAGTAAAACTGGGGAGGTCAGAATAAGATCTGTGATCACCCTCCCTGTGGCCATGAGCCACCACTGTGTGTCCATCCAGCTGCAAAGTGACAAGAAGCTCATCCAGGAGCAAGTATTAAACAGCTGAAGTCCTAATATGAAGAATAATCCTCAGAGAAAATGAAAATTATAACCCCAAATTGACATGAAAATACTACTTCCAACAAACCAGAGTATCAATTTGTCAAAAAAACTAAAGGGAAAATAGTACTACCTTCTCCTATGACTGATCCCACTAGGCTCACAGACATGGTGAAAGGAAATTTAACATCTGTCCTCCCAATGATTCTTAGTGGTGAGTGGATAAACATGCCATGCTTAGGCTTTGTTACAACCAAAGATATATTTCCACTGACCTTGCTTTTTGTTGTTTAAAAAAAATTTTTTTAATGTTTGCTTATTTTTGAGAGAGAGACAGTGTAAGCGGGGGGGGGTGGGGGGTGGGGTGGAGAGTGAGAGTGAGATAGAATCCAAAGCAGGCTCCAGGCTCCCAGCACAGAGCCTGATGCAGGGCTCAAACTCATGAACTGTGAGATCATGACCTAACGTGAAGTCGGACGTTTAACCAACTGAGCCACCCAGGCTCCCTGTCCACTGACCCTGTTTTTGCCTATGCTACAGTAAAGAACTGAACTACTCACATTAGCTGCATCCTGGTGAGTTCTACATCCTGGTGCTTCTACTACGTATTTGGGCTTTAGAGCATTTACTCTCTCATTCTGGGCCAAGATAATGCCAATGACCAATTGAGAATAATGCAGGCACAAATGACTGGAGCAGCCATGGCCAATGCCCAAAGACAGAAACAAAGCTTTCAGAGCAAAGTGGAAAGTTTCGAAGCTCATGGATCACCAGTGGGCACTAGATGATGTCAAAGAGGAGCTCGTGGCCAAAGATCTCCACTTTGAAGGCATGTTCAAAAAAGAATTGTACATCTGTATTTATTGAAGCAGGAATTAGCTCTGTTGGGAACACACTGTAGCCCTTAACCTTGTAAACTGTTTGAGCTGGGGCCTCTCAGAATAAAAAGGAGAACACAATGAGCTAGTGGACGTGCAGCAAGGGTCATTCTTGTCTCAGCCAGGTTTCCCTTTATGTTTGAAACTAGAGGAAATTATTGTATTCTGAGTGACTTACAGGGAAAGAATTATTTTTAAGATGTTTAAAAAAAATCCTTCTGGTGATAACAGAAATGAAAGGCAGAGAAGGGAGAAACTCAAGCTAGTGATACTATATAAAAACTTAGCAAAAATTCAATCTTCGTTAGAAACACTGCCAATTATAATTATTATGTACAATCAGCCTGATATCTAAACCACAGTAAACTCCTGTTTCCTTGAGATCCAAATATCCTGAATTTTTACATCTAATTTATGTGCTAGTATTTTAATAACTTCCTTTACAAAGGTAATAGTTTTCATTAATGAAAACTTAGAAACTATTTATGAACAAAACAAATATCCCTGTATTGTTTGTTCACTGTGAGCCTACTCAATCACATAAAGAGCAAATGTATTACAACTTTACTCAAACAAATTCTTTTTCAGAGTGAATATTCAGGGCAGGGACATACTTAACAAACACTCTATATCTCTTAATACTGTCCAGGGAAAACTGGTGACCCTGACACACTGCTGGATTCTCAAGTGCCTTTAGGAATGATCACGTATAGGTTAAATAATGAGATATTCTTCATGTGGAGTTCAGAATAGATCAAATCAACTGAAAAAAAAAAATCAATGGCTGTGTACTATGATATGGTGACTCAAATGAACTAAAGACCCAGTTACCTGACTCAAAGTTTACATATCATTTTAAGAAGGCAGAGAGGGTAAGTGATACATAGAGAAAGGTTGTCCAGGAATAACTGTCTGGATTCAATGTCCTAGGAAAGTGGCAGGATGTCATTTCTGTATCCAGAGGTAAATGTAATTTGCATGTTGAGTAATATAGTCTAAAGTGAATGACTCTTGACTCTACAAATTAAACCACTTTGTTTTCTCTTTAAAAGACAAATCAGGGGCTCCTGGGTGGCTCAGTCAGTTAAGCATCCAGTTAAGCATCCGACTTTGGCCCAGGTCATGATCTCAAAGTCTGTGAGTTCAAGTAATGCATCGGGTTCTGTGCTGACAACTCAGAGCGTGGAGCCTGCTTCAGATTCTGTGTCTCCATCTCTCTCTCTGCCTCTCCCCAACCTGCACTCTGTCTCTCTGTAAAAAATAAATAAATCTTAAAAAAAAAATTAAAAGACAAATCAGTTGTATAGAAGACTGAGGGGGTCAGAATAAGATCTGTGGACCCAATTAATGTCAATATGTTTGCTAGTTGTTTACAAAATGTTACCACTGGAAAAAATGGGCACAAGGCATAAGGGATCTATTTATTTTTTTAATGTTTATTTATTTTTGAGAGAGAGATCTCCTGTGTGTGCAAGCTGGGGAAGAAAGAGCAGAGAGAGAGGGAGACAGGATTCCAGGCAGGCTCTGTGCTGAGAGCGTAGAGCCCAATGTGGAGCTTGGGAACCCATAGACCATGAGATCATGACCTGAGCTAAAGTCAGATGCTTAACTGACTGAGCCACCCAGGTGCCCCTATTATTTTTCATAAGCACATATGAATCTACAATTATTTCAATAGTTTTCTATTAAAAAATCAAATTGAATTCCCTAATAATACACCCAAAAGAAATGTGTATACATATAGGAACTTATACACACACACACACACACACAAATGATCACAGCAGCATTATTTGTTATTACCCTAAATTTGAAAACCCAGTGCCCATAAGCACAGTATGAATAAATTAAGGTATAATTCTACCATAGACTCCTAATCAGCAATGAAAATGAACAAACCATTGCAATAACCACAACATGAAAGAATATAGACAGTGAACCAAGGACATGAGACATAAAACAATATAAACTGTAACACTCTCTTTTGTAGAAAGCTCAAAAACAGAACAAATCTATAGCCTTAAAGTCAAAAGAATGTGTACCTCCATAACCTTAAAGTCAATAGAACATCATCTGGGGATGATGAAGAAAGCAGTGATTAGGAGGAGGCCCAAGGAGAGGTTGTAGCATGCTACACAGTTCTACATGGTGGTTATCCAAATATGTTCACTTACTAGAGGAACACCACATGGCTAAATGTCCGGAATATACAACTAGTGGGAAAATAAGCTCTAAAATGTCATATAAACAACTACCCTTGCATATATAGTCAAATGATCTTCATCACAAGTGATGCCAGCATCACCCACAATAGAGAAGGGGCACTCTCTTCAACAAATAATGCTGGGGAAACTGGATATCCACACACAAAAGAATGAAGATGGCCCTTTATCTTACATCATGGGCAAAAATTAATTCAAATAGATTAAAGACCTAAACAAAAGACCCAAAACTATAAAGCTTTTAGAAGAAAATATAGAGGAAAAGCTTTAGGACACTGATTTTATAATGCTTTCTTGGATAGGACACCAAAAGCATAACACAAGCAAAAACTGACAAATGGGACTATATCAAATTTAAAAACTTTTATGCACCATAGGACATGATCACCAAAGTGAAAAAACAACCTAATGAGTGGGAGAAAAGATATGTAAATGACACGGAGTTAATATCCAGAATATATAAAGAACTCCTAAAATTTAACAAAAACATCAAATAACCTGATTATAAAACAAGCAAAGGACTTAAGTAGACATTTCTCTGAAGATGATCTCCAGATGGCCAGCAAGTATATGAAAAAATGGTGAACATCAGTAGTCACTGGGGAAATGCAAAACTATAATAAGATCCTACCTCATACCCACTAATCTATTATAAAAACAAACAAACAAAATACCAACAATAACAACCACCACCACCACCATTGGAGGAAACCCAGAAAACCCAGAAAATAACAAATCACGACAAGGATGTGAAGATATCAGAATACTTGTAGATTCTCAGGAAAGTAAAATACTGCAACTACCAGCAACACCCATCTCCGGAGCTCTTTACATCTTGTAAAACAAAAACTCTATGCATATTAACAATCTTTTTTTGATTTAAAATGTCTCTTTCATCTGATATGAATATGGCTACCTATCTCTCTTGGTTAGTATTTTGCATGGAATATCCTTTTCCATCCTTTCACTCTCAACCTACTCATGTCTTTGGATCTAAAGTGAGTCTCCTGGGGCGCCTGGGTAGCTCAGTCGGCTGAGGGTCCGACTTCGATTCAGGTCACGATCACACGGTTTGTGGGTTCGAGCCCTGCATCGGGTTCTGTGCTGACAGCTCAAAGCCTGGAGCCTGTTTCAGATTCTGGGTCTCCCTCTCTCTCTCTCTCTCTCTGCCCCTCCCCGACTCGTGCTGTCTCTTTCTGTCTCAAAAATAAATTTTAAAAAAGTTAAAAATGAATAAAGTGAGTCTCCTGTAAATAAATAAACAAATAAACAAATAAATAAAGTGAATCCCCTGTAGACAGTGTATTGTTGGATCTTGTATTTTTATCCATTCTGCCAATCTCTGTCTTTTAATAATTTAATCCATGTATATTTAAAGTAATTACTGATGAGGAGGGGCTTAACTCTCTCAAAATTAAAAACTTTTGTACAGGGGCTCCTGGGTGGCTTAGTCGGTTAAGCGTCTGACTTTCGCTTAGGTCATGATCTTGCGGTTCGTGGGTTCGAGCCCCGCGTCGGGCTCTGTGCTGACTGCCATCTCAGAGCCTGGAGCCAATTTCGGAGTCTGTATCTCCCTCTCTCTCTGACCCTCCCCTGCTCACGCTGTCTCTCTCTCTCTCTCCTAGAAATGAAATAAAAAAAAAAAAAAAAAGAAAGAAACTTT
>NW_024080649.1:2820498-3075238 GCF_003009895.1 Hyaena hyaena | reverse complement strand
AAAAAAAAAAAAAAAAAAGAAAGAAACTTTTGTACACCAAAGGACATTATCCACAAAGTGAAACGACAAGCTACAGAATGGGAGAAAATATCTGCAAATCAAATATCTAACAAAGGACCGATATCCAGAATATAGAAAGAAATCCAACTTAAAAGCAAAAAGACAAACAATTCAATTAAAAATGGGCAGAGTCTAATTAGATTTTTCTACAAAGAAGATACAGAGGACCAGTAAGTACATGAAAAGATGCTCAACATCATTAGTCATTAGGGAAATGCAAATCAATGTAATCACAATGAGATACCACTTTACACCTGGCTAGGATGGCTATAACACAAAAAAAAAAAAAGAGTAAGTGCTGGAGACAATATGGAGAAACCAGAACCTTCTGGTTCCAATGCTGGTGGAAATGTAAAATGCTGCTGCGAAAAACAGTTTGGAGTTTCCACAAAAAGCACAGAATTGACATATGAGTGAGCAATTCCACTCCTAGTTATGTATGTACGTACGTATGTATGTATGAACTGAAAACAAGGACTCAGATAGATACCTGTAAGCCAATGTGCACTGCAGTATTATTCACAAACAGCCAAAAGATGGAAAACAATCCAAGTGTCCACTGATGAATGGTTGAATGGACAAACAAAATGTGGTATATACATATAATGGAGTATTATTCAGCCTTAAAAGGAAGGAAATTCTGATCTATGCTACAGCATGGATGAACCTTTAAGACGTTATATTAAGTGAAACAAGCCAGATACAAAAGGGCAGATATAGAAATATTCAATTTATATGTGGCCGTTAGAATAGTCAAATTCATAGTGACAAAATACAACAGTGATGACCAGGGGCTAGGAAGAGGGACAATGGAGTTATTGCTTAATGGGTAGAGTTTGAGATCAGGCTGATGAAAAAGTTCCGGAGATAAGTAGCGGTGATAATCACACAACAATGTGAATGTATGTAATGCCACTGAACTGTACAGTTAAATATGGTTAAAATGGTTAAAATAATCAATCTTATGTTATTCAGATTTTACCACGATACAAATGTTTTAAACCAGGACAGAATGTTAAGTGAAAAGGAACCAGACACCAAAAGGGCAAATATTGTATGACTCTATGTATTTAAAGTACCTAGAATTAAGCAATTCCAAAGAGACAAAGCAGATTAGAAATTATCAAAGGAAGGGGCGCCTGGGTGGCTTAGTCGGTTAAGCGTCCGACTTTCGCTTAGGTCATGATCTCATGGTTCGTGGGTTCGAGCCCCGCGTCGGGCTCTGTGCTGACTGCCAGCTCAGAGCCTGGAGCCTGTTTCAGTCTGTGACTCCCTCTCTCTCTGACCCTCCCCTGCTCACTCTCTCTCTCTAGAAATAAAAAAAATAAAAAAAAAACCTTAAAAAATAAAAAAAAATTAAAAAAAAAAAGAAATGATCAAAGGAAGAGTGATGGGGGGTAGTTATTGCCTAATGGTTACAGGGTTCTGCTTGGGATGATGAAAAAGTTTTAGAAACCGGTATCAGTGTTGGCTGCACACCACTATGAATGAAATTAATGCCAATGAATTGTACCACAAAAATGGTTAAATGGCAAATGTTATGTGATATATATTTTAGCACAATAAGAATATAATAAAGCTAGGTTTACATACCTATAATTAATATTAGCCAAAAATTTACTTTAGTCTGAATCACAGCAAAGCAAACAAACAAACAAAAAAATGATACCAAAAGAGTTCCAAGGGTTAACCTGAATAATCTGGATTGGTGGCCTACACTCTTCAAATCTACTGGAAATTAAATTAAATTTCTCCCTATTTTTATTCACTATATCTAATATAAGGCAGTACATATTTCCCATTTTTTTTCCTAGGACCTGCTTTGCTTTTCAATCTCATACGAATTTACAAAAAAATTATTTTGACTTGGATAGCCTTTGTAGTTTTCAGACTAATTGACTTTGTCCCAGCTTTTATTATGTAAGCCATTACACATGGTTACAAATAAAATGTTTTAAATAAACTACACTGCAATGAAGATAGCAAACTTTCAAAAGGGATGAAGCAATGATTGGGATCCATTCATTTCTCTCTCAGTCCAGCAATAATCAAGTGAAATACTTCACAGATACAAAGGAAATTTTGTGAAGTCCTCTGGTGAAGAATTTTAGTCAGTTCATTTGTCCAAAGAATCGGTGGCAGGGAAGAAGCCTTTGGGCTCTTCTTCAAGTTCATTTACTATGTATTACTGAAAACAGGACAGAAGATTTATAATACACAAAAGAGAGAGAACAAATTACTAACAGAAAATGTACTTGCAGGGCATCTGGGTGGCTCAGTCGGTTAAGCGTCCGACTCTCGGTTTTGGCTCAGGTCATCATCTTACAGTTTTGCTGGTTCAAGCATAGAACCTGCTAGGATTCTCTCTCTCTCTCTCTCTCTCTCTCTCTCTCTCTCTCTCTCTCCATCCCTCCCTCCCTCTCTCTCTCTCCCTTTCTCTCTGCCCCTCTCCTACTCATGCGGTCTCTATCTCAAAATAAATAAACTTTTTTAAAGTTTTTAAAAATTAAAAAAAAAAAAGGAAATGCATTTCCAGATTACTATTTTCATGCAAAGGATAGGAGAGAGATGGTAGAAAAGAAGAGAATGGGAAGAATGACAGTAATGGAATAAAAATCGTGATGGGAAGAAATTACACAAATTCTCTGTGAGTGGAAATCTCATAATGATGTAATAAAAATGTAGCAACAGGGATATGCTAAGGACCACCTGACCAGAAACATTAGGATTTCAGAAACTGCAAAATTACGCCAGGTGATGAGAAGAAGGACCTCTAGCCAAAAGATCAAAAGCAGTCTGACAAGGCAGAGAAACAGGACAGACCCGAGTGGTGAACAGGAGGAAATGGTGCAGGTCCGCAGCATTTGGATTAGAAAGAACCTAGTAAGGCAGAGGTGCCACCCAGAACGGACTAACCTGATGGCTGTCAGAAAGGGTGTACATAACCCTGGCAGTCACCACCGCCCAGGGTCCAAATCTCAGGTCTGCAGATCCAAACATAACTTATCCACACTAGAGTAAATCCCACTGCTACAGATTCTCAAAATTCCTTAGGTACCTTCATAATATTCATTTATCACAACTGCAATAATTTCTTTGATGCCTTTGTTCATCGGTTAGACTATAATCTCCCCAAGAAAAGGGATCATGGTTGTCTTTTTCAAGGCTGTATTCTAGAACATTGCATGCCTGGAACATACTGAGATCTAGAGAGTGCTCACTCTGCCCTCCTTCCCTCCCATTTCCCCTCTCCTTCTCTGGTGTGTATGTCACACCCATGCCCACATGCAAAACGAATAAATGAAAGTGAGTTTGTTCATCAGGGCATCTCATCTGGACAGTGCTAGAGATTAAATTCTGCCTCATTTGATTTCAAGCGTTCCCTAGGAATAAACACTTGGAACTGCCCTAGGAAAGAAAAAATTCTTCCTATAGATCTGTTAATTTCATACGCTAGAGGACAATCAAATTGCACTTTCTTTTAACCAGCCTTGGAGAAATCTAGTAAGAATTGGTATTAGGCTCTGAAGCTTTTAGGGCTACCCTCAGCACCCTGCTCTCAAACCAAGCCTACATTCTCAGTCTTTAAGACAATATTACTCTCTACCTTGCATGACAATTACTTGTGCACAGATCTCATCTTCTGTGACAAGTCCAAGACATCTTTTTTTTTTTGAAGTTTATATATTTTGAGGGAGACACACACACAGAGAGACACAAAGTCAGAGAAAAACCCAAGCAGACTCCACCCATCAGCGGGAAGCCCGTCGTTGCAGGGTTCGAACCCATGTACTGTGACATCATGACCTGGGCCAAAATCAAGAGCCCAACGCTCAAATGACCAAACCTATCAGGTGCCTCCAAGTCGAAGACATCTAATTCACCTTTACGTTCCAGAGCATCTGACACTTAGCACTCAAAAGATGCTACAAGGAATGAATAAATTGTTTTAAATAAATTTTACTATTAATAAAAATAATGTCAATCATCGGGGCGCCTGGGTGGCTTGGTCGGTTGGGCGTCCGACTTTCGCTTGGGTCATGGTCTCGCGGTTACGTGGGTTCGGGCCCCGCGTCGGGCTCTGTGCTGGCTGCCAGCTCAGAGCCTGGAGCCTGTTTCAGTCTGTGACTCCCTCTCTCTCTGACCCTCCCCTGCTCATGCTGTCTCTCTCTCTCTCTCTCTCCTAGAAATAAATAAAAAACATTGAAAAAAAATTAAAAAAAAAAAATAATAATAATGTCAATCATCAATCAACCAACCAATGGTCCTTAACACTGAGCTCTTTATGCCAGGCACCATAAGTCTTCATCTGCACTATCTATATTAATTGTCCTAACTCTGTGGAGTAGGTACCATTATCTCTATCTCACAGATGGGTAAGGACCTTTAGCTATGTGCTCACACTTACACAACTAACAGGTAAAGTACAAAACTGAACCAGACACTTGAACCCCAAAGCCAGCAACCAGACATTAGAATTATATTTCATATACACAAGGAACAAAATTTCCTTTAAAAAACACTGTTAAAAAAATGAAAAGGCAAAATAAGCTAGGAGAATAAGTCATGACACATATAAGGTTAATCCTTAAACAAATGCAGGGGTTGGGGTTCTGTCAAACCCATCCTCCACACAGCTGAAAATCTGTATATAATTTTGGACTCTCCAAATACTTAACTGTTAATAGCCTACTGTTTACCAGAAGCCTTACCAATAGGAAAGTCAATTAACACATAATCTTTATGTTACATGCATCATACACTGTGTTCTTTAACAACAACGTAAGCTAGAGAAAAGAAAATGTATTAAGAAGATCATGGGGTGCCTCGCTGGCTCAGTCAGTAGAGCTTGTGACTCTTAATCTCAGGGTCATGAGTTCAAGATCCAACTAGGCGTGAAGCCTACTTAAAAAAAAAAAAAAAGATCATAAGGAAGAGAAAATACTATATTTAAAAAAACGTGTAAATGGACCCATGCAACTCAAACCCATTACTCAAAGGTCAACTGTATCTGAAAGGACTTGCATCCAGAATGTATGAAGAATATTTTCAAGTCAATAAGAAGACAATCCAATTATAAATGGGCAAGATTGAACAGACACCTTACAAAAATCCATACAAATGGCCAATCATACCATGACGACACTCAACCTCATTAGTCATCAAGGAAATGTAAGTTAAAACCATAAATTATATTCCAGCACACACCCATTAGAATGGCTATAAGTAAAATGACAAATATCATGTGTCAGTGAGGGCGTGGAGAAACTGGAAAACTCATACATTGCTAGTGGGAGTATGAAATGATACAGACAGTTTGAGAAAAGGCCTGACATTGCTTAAAAAGTTAAAAAAAAAAAAAAGGATGACCCAGCACTTTGACTCTTAGGGATTTAACCATGAAGAAAAAAAATATACGTCCACACGAAGACTGGTACATGAACGTCCACAGCAGTTGTGTTCACAATAGCCAAAAAATGGAAACAACTCAAATGTCAATGAACAGGTGAACAAATAAATTTCAGTACAATTATACAATGAAATGAACACATAAAATTAAAGTAAAACATCGGGACCCCTGGGTGACTCAGTTGGTTAAGTGTCCGACTTCAGCTCAGGTCATGATCTCACACTTCAAGTGTTCAGTACCCGCATTGGGCTCTGTGCTGACAGCTCAGTGCCTGGAGCCTGCTTCAGATTCTGTGTCTCTCTCCTTCTCTGCCCCTCCCCAGCCTGCACTCTGTCTCTCTCTCTCTCAAAAATAAACATTAAAAATTTTTAATAAAAAAATTTAAAGTAAAAGATAAAAATAAATTGGAACAAACTGCCGATACATTAAAAAAAAAGTCTTAGATATGTGAAGCCAAAGACAATAAACAGAAATAAGTGATACCATTGTTCTAGAGTGTTAGAAATCAAATCAATGGTTGTATAAGAATGCAGTGGTAGATACATTCTATATATCAATTGCAATGATCATTCCACAGGTGAGATCTTTGTCAAAACTCACTGAACTCTACATATAAAATTTTTTAATGTTTATTCATTTCTTGAGAGAGAGAGAGAGTGGGGGTGGGGCAGAGGGAGAGAGGGACACAGAATCCAAAGCAGGCTCCAGGCTCTAAGCTGTTAGCATAGAGCCTGAGCAGAGCTCGAACTCACCAGCCGTGAGATCATGACCTGAGCCAAAGTTGGACACTTAACCGACTGAACCAGCCAGACGCCCCTAAAATCTGTACTTTTATTTTATGTACATTTGATCTCAAAAGAGCTGACTTTAGAGAGGGGGAAAAAGAGGGGTGCCTGGGTGGCTCAGTCAGTTAAGCTTCCAACTTTGACTCAAGTCATGATCTCACGGTTAGTGGGTTCAGGCCCCGCGTCAGGCTCTGTGCTGACAGCTAGCTCAGAGCCTGGAGCCTGTCTTCAGATTCTGTATCTCCTTCTCTCTCTCTGACCCTCCCCTGTTCACGCTGTCTCTATCTCTCTCAAAAATAAATAAAACAAAATTTTTTTTTTTAAAAGGAGAGGGGGGGAAACTAGAAAAATATCAGTAACCCAAATATTTATCAATGGGAGGCTGTTTAAATAAATTTTGATCCATACAACAAATTCTATGAATAATAGCGAAGTATTTCAGGAAGGGATATGTAAAGATCTGAAGATTTACAGTTAAGTGAGAAAGGCAAAGCACAGATCAATGAGGATATTGTGTTAGCTTTGGGGTAAAAAGAGTGGGAATGACCACATTTACTTCTGCTTGTATATGCAAAACAAATCTCTGGAAGGATGCAAACATAAGCAGCAGTAGAACTGAGCAGATGGAAAGAAGGTGCTTTTCACAGTATACCTGTATAACCTATTAAAAAATAAAATTACCGGGGCGCCTGGGTGGCTTAGTCGGTTAAGCGTCCGACTTTCGCTTAGGTCATGATCTCGTGGTTCGTGGGTTCGGGCCCCGCGTCGGGCTCTGTGCTGACTGCCAGCTCAGAGCCTGGAGCCTGTTTCATTCTGTGACTCCCTCTCTCTCTGACCCTCCCCTGCTCATGCTGTCTCTCTCTCTCCTAGAAATAAATAAAAACATTAAAAAAAAAAAATTTTTAAAAATAAAATTACCTGGGAACCAGAAAAAGGTACCTGCTCTAAACTTCCCTTTATCACATTCCCAATCCTTCCAAATGAGATCTAAACTGTGAAAGAAGCTAGCTGTAAAACAGACCTGACTCCATACTCTGCAGTCTGAGGCAAATCCTAATGCAATAGGCATAGACTATCAGGTCAGACTGCCTGAGTGCAAACTCCATCTGTACCACCTGACTTTATAACTTTATGAAAGTTACTTCTCTGCACCTCAGTTTTCTCATCTTCAAGAAGGGTGGTTGGAAGTTAAAAGAGAAATTACATGCAAAACGGTCAGAATAATAAACACCCAGTAAATACTATTTTTACTATTAAAACAGATCAATTAATAGATACTATAATTCCGTTAAGAAACACTATGATTGGGGCGTCTGGCTGGCTCAGTCAGAGCATGGGACTCAAACTATAATTCTATTTCCCTATTTATTTGTACATATTTGTAGATACTGGTATATGCATAGAAGATATAGAACGATTCAAACAATCCCTCAGAATTCAAAGTTTTACTTTCTTCCATTCTGTGTTCTTTTCCCTCCAACTTGTTCTTGACTTCTCGGCCAAAGTAACCTACTTGAAAAATAAAGTGCTTTAATGTCACCCCCTTCTTAAAAGGCTTCAGTGGTTTTCCAATTAATTTAGAATCAAATCCAAAATACTACCTAGCCTGCCTGGTCTGGCTCCCACCAAGCTCTCTGGCCCTTCTTGCCCTTCATTCCCTACCGAGGCCACACCTGCTTTCAGTCCCTCTGATGGGCCAAATTCTCGCCTCTGCAAATGCTGTCAGAATGCTCTTCTCCAGCCTTCCCAACTTGTTCCTTCTCCTCAGCTCGATTAGAAGTCGTCTCACAGAAGCTTTCCAGAAAACTCTTATTAAAATACATCTCCCCCCCACCCCCATTTTTCTTTCTCAACTTCTATTGGTTTCCTTCATAGAAAGCACTATCATTGAATGTCTGTCTGCTTTTGTTTTATCTCCCGTGGAAGAGTAGCTTCAAGGACAGGACCGTGTTTATTTTTATATGCCACCAGGGCCTAGTACCAAACCACCTAACAGTCAGAACCTAACAAATAACGGTGGAACAAGTAAAATGCTATCCCATCTGTGAGGCAAGTCCTAAAGCAGTATTCCCACTCATGACCATGGTCACTAAAAAATACATACAAAACCTTAAAATATCACAATGTGTTATTTTAAGTTATTCTTTTCAGAAATGGTTATATACATAAGACAATGGCATCTGAACTCTTCTTATCTGTGATACATGGTAAGAAAAATAAAATACTGACTGACACAAAGGTTCACAAAATCATACTGACCCTGGTGAAGGGAGCTGTACTTTTATCTTCTAACCAATGTCATAAGATAGTATAACCATTTGTCTGTGATTGTTCTATGCTACTAAATAATGGAAAGACAAAGATGTGTACTACTTCAAGGCTTTGGTTTTTCGTTTACGATTTCAATAATCCAATACCACTAATTCAAAACTGTAAAATTAATGTTAGGGGAAGGATAATCCAATTACACTACCAATTCTAACTCATCACATTCAAACTCCAGAGTAACATTATAGGCATATTCATTAATCAAAGAATAAAAATAACAAAAGCACCCTACATACATGGGATATTCAGATTAGGGCCCTCTTTCTAAGAAGGAGCCCCCAAGTGATTTCAATTGTAAGGAGAAGGATGAGAACTGATGCAGGTCTTCCCACCTCATCTAAGAGCAATCCTGTTCTTCTAGACCTGCAGGCCAAAAACTTTGGTGCCATCTTGGACTCTTCTCACTCCTCAAATCCAATGCATCATTAAATCTTATTGGCTCTACCATCAAAACACATCCAAAATCTGATACTTCTCACCACCCCCCCAACTGCCACTAGCCTGGTGCAAGCCACCACCTCTTGCCGAAATTACTACAATAGCCTTTTTCCTAACTGGGCTCCTCAACTCTCCCTTTGCCCTCTTTCAGTCTCTTCTCAACATTGTAGTCAGAGGGATACTATTAAACCATCATGTCACTCCTCCGCTCCAGTTTGAGTTCCTATCCCAGACAAAAGTCAAAATTCTTCCTAAAGTCTGCAAAGCTGTACTTGATCTGTCCCCACCTGATCATGTGGACCTCATCTACTACTCTCTAGCCACTACAGCCTTCCTGACTTGTCCTCAAACACTAGACATACTCCCACCTCAAGGCCTTTGAACTTGCTCCCTCTGCCACAACCACTCTTCCTGCAGATACCCACATGGCCAGCTCCCTTAAACTTCCTTCTGGCCCTTACTCTTGTCATTCTCTTAATAAAACCAAGTATGACCATCATACCCAAAATTTCAACCCCTCACCCTGACCTCTTCATCTCATCTACATCCACAGTCCTCTTTTCTGCTTTATTTTTCTTCTTAGAACCTACCACTACTTCTAACACAGCATACATGATAGTTATTTACTCTGCTTATTGTCCACTCGCCATTGACTAATCTCCATGTGGGCATAAATACAGCCTACACACTGCTGTCTCCTCAGCACCTAGAACAGTATCTAACACATAACAGACACTTGACAAATATTTGAATGAGCAAGTAAATGAACGAATAGGCTTAGAATGAGCAAGAAAATAGGAACAGAGAAGACGAAACAGGTAAGAAGAGTTAATTGCAGGTGAAGATCTGGGGCTCAGCTTCACCTGTGATGTTTCTGGCTCCATCAACATTTGTGAACCTGGTTAGCAATCACTACTTAAGAGTGAACTAATGTCCAATCTCGAACTAACATTCACTATAAGCACTGAGTGTTTCTTCCAAATTCATTATGAATTCTAATTCACTCAAGAAGAAACCTGGAAGAGGGGCGCCTGGCTGGCTCAGTCTGAGGAGCACATGACTCTTGGTCTCAGGGTGGTGCATATGAGCCCTACGTTGGGTGTGGAGATTACATATGTAGTACAAAAATGAGAAATTTAGGGGAAATGAAACCACAAATGACAAACATTTTACCTACCATTATGAATTGTGCTTTAACACGCTACCCGCCCACAACTGAAACTTACAATGAGGCATACGCCTAAGGACCTAAGGCCAGAATTTTGAAGTAATGCTACATAAACAAGAGAAATCAAGGAATCTATCTAAACCAGATTCTGCCACCAATCAACTGTATGACCAAAATCTCTGTGAACTTGTTTCCCACCCTGTTAACATAAGGATCACTACATCCAAGTCACTCTCAACTACTCCTCCAAGGATGAAGTAATGGGAAAGTACTTTTAACGTACTGTTTTAAAAGCATAAAAGGCCATACCCCATACAAATACAAGACACTAAATTCTAAGATGTTAACTTACTGTCCATTAGAAAGATTTATTAAAAACAATGCCTTTTTGGGAAACTTCACATTTCAAAACTTTTTATAGACTTATAAATCAGGATGTAGGGGTGCCTGGGTGGCTCAGTCAGTTAAGCATCTGACTTTGGCTCAGGTCATGATCTCACAATTCATGGGGTCCAGCCCCATATCAGGCTCTGTGCTGACAGTTCAGAGCCTAGAGCCTGCTTTGGATTCCATGTCCCCCCCCCCCACCACGCATGCCCCTCCACTGCTGACACTCTGTCTCTCTCCTACTCTCTCAAAAATAAATCAGGATACAGTGATTTCTCCCCTAGGCTCGAAATTAAGAGAATACATATTTTACTAGTATATTTGCTTCACAAAAACAACAGAAATGAAGTTTTTCTCAGTTACAATATTATATTGCACAAGAATTTCCAAGCAATTAACCACAAGATTATTAATATATTACTCAACATGATATACACCAAAAATAGATATATGTTAATATGTATATGTATATAAATACCTCAAAGTCTCAGGGATTAGGGTGGGAGGAATGACTGCCAAGGAGCAAGAGAGAACTTTTTAGGGTGATGGAAATGCTGTCTTTATTGGGATCATGATCACATGGGCGAACACATTTGTTAAAACTCATCAAACTGCATTTTAAATGGGCACAATTTCTGCATGTAAATTACACCTTAATAAAGTTAGTTTAGGGGCGCCTGGGTGGCTCAGTCGGTTAAGCGTCCGACTTCAGCTCAGGTCATGGTCTCGCGGTTCCTGGGTTCGAGCCCCGCGTCCGGCTCTGCGCTGACAGCTAGCTCAGAGCCCGGAGCCAGTTTCAGATTCTTTGTTTCCCTCTCTCTCTGACCCTCCCCTGCTCACAATGTCTCTCTCTCTCTCTCTTTCTCTCTCGCAGAAACAAATAAAAACATTAAAAAATTTTTTTTAATAATAAAGTTAGTTTAGATCAATTAAAAGTCTATCCTATTTCCTCAAAATAAAATTTGAAAAAAAATTACTCAGTTGCACCATGGTCTCAAGAACTTGCATAAGGAGATCTATTGCAACAGGTTTGAAGACTTAACAGAGAATGTCAATGACCAAATAAGTCAACTCATGATCTTCCGGCCTCAAGGTCAACTCAAACTCAAATTAGAAAAAAAATAAAGGCAGCATAATCAGGGGGTAAAAATAACGTCAGCTTCTTTTTATGAAAATGAAAAATGCTATTTCTTATGAAGACACTGCGGAAAAAGCACAGGTTTGGAGTCCTTCAAAACCTAGGCTGGAATGGTTATAGGCTGTTAAGCGTGTGACCTGGAGAGCTCTCAGTCTGGAGGCTTGGTTTCCCTGTCTGTAAAATGGGGATAATGATGGCTTAAGAGTGTGGCCTAGCGCACAGTTAAGTGTTCCGTATATGATATGCAATTCAGGATACTAGTGAAGACTCCGTAATTTAGCGCTGGCATGCAGATTTAAGGCCCCTCGGTTTCCGTCTAGGGCGATCGTGATCACTTTCGCACATCTAACTGCCCTCAACCAGGCTTCATTTCCCTCCTACACACATACACCCTACATCTTTTCTGGTCCAGACCATCCCCTCTCCCGTGCAGCTCCCAGGGACCCCCAACCTCCCGGGCCCCCACCTCGTTAAGGAAACGGGTGACATCGTAGACTCTCCCGTGGATCACCAGCCATATCTCCTTCATGGAGTTGTGCTTCGCCACCTCCTCCAATCGATAATAGGTGACGGAGGTTTCGACCCCTTGCCCTTTCCCATCGTTGCCGCTTGCTTCCACAGTCGCCATTGGGCCTGAGCAGCTCTTCTCCACCACTAACCGGGTTTCCAAAGCTAACTTCCTCGAGGTGGACTCTGACCTCAGCACTCCCCGGCTTCCGTAACCAGGGCTCCTACGGCCGTCGGTGGGCTCCTGGCAACAGCCAATCACGCTTCCGGATAGTTCCTGGTTCGTTTTCTTCTCACCAATGAAACAACGGATTCTGTTTCAAGTTCCACCCACCCCTCGCCCGATCCTTGGAGCGTAGGCCTGGTTCGAGATCCGACTAGCCAATCAGAGCCGTCCATCCCTCCAATCTCACCAACCGCGTACCGAGATTTTGGAGAGACGCCTACACCGAGACGGATAGACAGGTGTTAAGAGAGGTTTCACCTTCACTCTGCTTTCCCTCCTGCAGAGTCTGGTAACTGGAGGCTGAATCTCCATTTTACTGCTTCCTTTTCTCTTCACTTCCCTTCCCTTCGCCGCGGACCTCTCTGGAGTCTCACGAATCTTGTCCCCCCCCACCACTTGTGCGGCCTTTGTTTCGGCGCGGGTTTACACCTTTGTTTGCAACCTTCAGGCTATGATCTGTTGCCCGTCTAAGACTCATTTTCCTAACCAATAAAATGAGCAAGATAACGTCTTCCTGTAGAGAAGTTTGGCCGATTAAATGAGGGACCGTTATCTGTACAGCGCTTGACACAGTAATTAAAACATAACTGATAGAGGTGCTAAAAATAGGTGGGAAGGGAGGGGGCGTAATTGGCCTAAGGCCATGGACAGGTAGGGTATGGCCACTACTAAGAATCTGATTTAATTATACATTAATTCTATCTTAAAATTGGGAAAGGGGATCTGGTTTTTATTCTTATTTTAATGTTTATTTTTGAGAGAAAGAACGAGCGGAAGAGGAGCAGAGAGAGAGAAGGGGATACAGAATCCAAAGCAGGCTCAGCACTGTCACTGCAAAGCCTGATACGGGGCTCGAACCAATGAACCGTGAGATCACCTCTGAGCTGAAGTCAGATGCTTAACTGAGCTACCCATGCGTCCCAGGGGATCTGATATTTAAGGAATTATTTGGTGATCAGAACATAGCTATGCTATTTTCGTTTCCAGGTGTTCTAAAATAGAATTCATCTCAACTTTTCCCAGCTAGAGGTCCCAGCATTTTGGAGTTCCAAGCTTGATTGATGTGCATTATCATAAACTACTCTTTTTAAACTGCCATCCCAACTGACAAACTGACTAATGTCATTTTCGTCATGTCACTCTCCCAGCCTCTCCCCAATCCATCCTCAACCTCTGTTACTGACATTTTCCACCATTCCTTTTATAAGGCTTGTGTACCAGCCACTGACTCCTAAACCTGCTGGGGAAAAAAAACAAAAACAAAAAACACATTTCTGTGATCATACCAGATCCACCCACTCTCTTCCTTCCAAAGCCTACTCACTTTCAATTCCTGAAATTTCTTTTTCACAAATTCTGCCATTCCAAGCTCCAGTGGTCCCATCTCTTTACAGTACCTAAACATATTACTTATTTCAGGAACGCCCTGTATCTGTAAATATTAACTTCCATATTTACCTTTCAAATGAGACTGACTTATGAGAGAAATTCCACATGACTCTTAGGCTATTGCACAAACTAGATTCTAATATATACATTCATTTCAGAGATATTTACCGAATATTTACTGTGTCACAAGTACTGTGGTAGGCTCTGTGACACAAAGCTAACGTAAGAAATAGGCCTTTTAGGGGCGCCTGGGTGGTTCAGTCGGTTAAGCGTCTGACTTCAGCTCAGGTCATGATCTCATGCTTCATGGGTTTGAGCCCCATGTCAGGCTCTGAGCACAGAGCCTGGACTGTGTCTCTCTCTCTCTCCCTCTCTCTCTCTCTCTCAAAAATAAATAAAGATTGAAAATTTTTTTAGAAAAGAAATAAGCCTTTTAAAAGAAACAAAAACATTTACATATACATAAATTTAAGTTCTAGAAATAGAGATCTGTTCCAAACACGATAGGACAGAGCTTTGAACACATATTTGTTAAATGAATGACTCACACTTAACCCCGGCGTGCATGAGTCACCTGAGGAGGCTGTGTTAAAAATGCAGATTCCCCAGGACGTTAAGCTTCCGACTGTGGCTCTGGTCATGATCTCAGGGTTCATGAGTTGGAGCCCCGCAAAGGGCTCTTTGCTGACAGCTCAGAGCCTGGAGCCTGCTTCGGATTCTGTGTCTCCCTCTCTCTGCCCATCCTGGCTCTCTTTCTCTCTCTCTCAAAAATAAATAAACATTAAAAATAAGAAAAAAGAAAAATGCAGATTCCTTCCTGTCCAAACAAGGAGACCCTTCCTCACCTTGAATCTTGTCTTGCCTTATTACTTACTCGGACCAATAGACTGGGGCACGGGTAGTGCTATGGAAGTTATGAAGTTCAGACCTCAAGAGGCCTTTAAGTTTCCATCTTCACCATGTGAGAACACTACTCTGAGATCAAGATGCTGTGAGGAAGCCTGGGATTAAAGACCAGCCATTTAAACTCCCAGCTGAGCCCACCCCTTCATCAATTTGTCAGCTGAGTGCAAACACCGTGAGTGAGCCCAGGCTTGCTCAGCAGAACTGCCCAGTAAACCCAAAGAATCGTGAGAAATAATAAAACATTGATTTAACAGAGTAAAAAAAAAAAAGTAAATTCCCAGTCCCACCTCCAGGGGTCCAGTGGGTCTGGATATAAAACCAGAAATGAACATTTTGACTTTTTTTGAAATTTTATTTAAGTAATCTCTACACCCAACATGGGGCTCAAACTCATGACCTCGAGATCAAGAGTCCTGTGCTCCCCGACTGAGCCAGCCAGGCACCCTGAAGTGAACATTTTTAGCACGTATTTGTGGTGATTCTGATGCAAGTGACCTGTGGATAACTTTGGGAAACACTGAACTTTTTCTGAAGTATATGTCTTTATCTCTCATACAATAAATTAGTAAAATTATGCAGCATTTCTTTTTTTATCTCCACCTTTAGGAAAGGAGTCCAATAGTGTTTTTCAAGACCCTAAGATGGTAGTATTAAAAAAAACCTCTCGGGGCGCCTGGGTGGCTTAGTCAGTTAAGCGTCTGACTTTCGCTTAGGTCATGATCTCGCGGTTCATGGGTTCGAGCCCTGCGTCGGGCTCTGTGCTGACTGCCAGCTCAGAGCCTGGAGCCTGTTTCAGTCTGTGACTCCCTCTCTCTCTGACCCTCCCCTGCTCACACTGTCTCTCTCTCTCTCCTAGAAATAAATAAAAATATTTAAAAAAATAATAATAATAATAATAAAATTCTAAAAAAAAAAAAAAAAAAACCTCTCAACAAGGGGAAAGGTTGAAGAAATATATTTGGAGAACCATAGAAGCAAAAGCAGGTTTTCTGGAACTGGGAAGAGAAAAGTGGTTTGGGATTCCTCCAGTAATAGGAAATCCACAAGTTTCCTTAAAGAAATGGAGGAGGGAAAGTGGGGGGAGGTCAGGGCAAAGGATGTCAGAGGGAAGGGCTACAGAAGCCATGCAGGGAGATCAGACCTTCTATGGCAGGGCTCCCAGCGAGCAGACATACTTGAGACCCAGTGAAGAGGCTCTCAGCTCTACGACAGATCTTCTGGAAAGTGAGCAACGTGGCCTGAAGACTAGAGGACCCTTCCTGAATGCCGTGCACTATGTAAAACCACCGGCGAGAAGGAGAGGAACTGCTTCCATAAATGACTGAGAATTTCTCATCATCATGGCAAGAAGATCACGAAGTGTTTTTTATATTATTTTTTAAGTTTATTTCTCTCTCTGAGAGAGAGAGGGAGGGAGAGGGAGACAGAGAGAGTGCAAGCATGCATGTGGGCAAGCAGGGGAGGGGCAGAGAGAGAGGGAGAGAATCCCAAGCAGGCTCATGTTGTCAGCGCAGAGTCAGTGGGGGGTGGGGCTCAATCTCAGGAACCACAGGATCATGACCTGAGCTAAAATCGAGTCGGATGCTTCATCAACGGAGCCACCCAGGCACCCGAGACACTGACATTTTTTGCAAGTATGACCTCAGATTGAATTGGATTCAGAAAAACATTGTGGCCTAAATATATTAATTATAAGTTCATATTCAAAATCACCATGTGGTAGCCAGAAAGTCCAGCTTGGCATCCCTGTCCCTGCCACTCACAAACTTAGTACTTTTAGGCCGCTTTCTTGATCTCTTTTTTTTCCAAGTGAATACCCAATTGTTCCAACACCATTGGATGAAAACATAATTCCCCAATGAATTATTTTCCTATCTTTCTTGAAAATAGATTGCCCATATAAGTGTGGATCTTTTTCTGAACTTTCTAGTATGTTCCAGTGATTTTTCTGTCCTACTGCCAATTCTACACTGTCTTGATTACTATAGTTTTGCAGTAAGACTTGTAAGTCCTTCAGTTTTGCTCTTATTTTCCAAAATTGTTTCTACTATCTTAGATCTTTTGTATTTCCACATAAATTTTAAACTCAGTTTGTTGAACCAAGTAAAAAGACAACGTCACTAGTGATAAATCATGCTGATAGCATGGTCTGTGATGAGGAGAGCACTTTATCACTATGACATTCTTCCCCAAAACCATAACCCCAGTGTAAGCATGAGAAAAACATTAGGCAAGCCCACATTGAGAGGCATTCTACAAAATACCTGACCGGTATTCCTCCAAACTGTCAAACTTATTAAAAACAAAACAAAACAAGGAAACACTTAGAAATTGTCACACACCTAAGTAGACTAAGGATATACGATAACTAAATGCAATGTAATATCCTGGATTGGATCCTAGAACAAAAAAAGAACATTAGGGGGAAAAAAAAACAGTGAAATCCAGGTAAAGTAAATAATGTACCAGTGTTGATTTCTTAGTTTTGACAGATATACTATAGTAAATGTTAGATGTTAATACTATGGGAAGCAAGTATATTACGGGTATACAAGTACTCTCTGTACTATTTTTGCAATGTTTTTATAAATCTAAATTTATTTTTAAATCAGCATGTTAATTTCTATAAATGAGCTTATAGATGAACATATATAGAGAATAAACATATTAACAACTTTGACTCTCCCAATCCACAAATGTGGTATATTGCTCCATTATTTGAATCTTATTTTAATTTGCAGTTTTTGGCATAAAGGTCCTTTGTGTTTTTTGTTAAATCTATTCCTAAATGTTTTATAAACAGAGTTATTTGAGTTTTCAATTGTTTGCAGCTATAATAGAAAAATGTAATTGATTTTGTACATTGACTTAATATCCTGTGATCTTGCTAAATTCACGTAGAATTCTAATGGTTGTTTTGTATATTTCTTAGATAACTTTTGTAGCAATCATGTCTTGTGCTAATAAGACAATTTTACTTCCTCCTTTCTAATCTGTGTAATTTTTTTTCTTGCCTTATTTCACTGGCTGTGACTTCTAGTACAACCTTAAATAAAAACAGTGAAATGCGCATCCTTGCCTTGTTCCCAAACATAGGAGGAAAGCACTCAAGTCTTTTATGATTAAATATGATATTGTCTACAGGGTTTTCAATTGATATCCTTCATCAGACACAGGCAGAATTCCCCTTGATTCCTAGTTTCCTATGTTTTGTTTTGTTTTATTTTGTTTAATCGTAAAAGGATATTGAATTCTGTCAAATATTTTTCTGCATCTTTTGGGATGATCATATGATTTTTCCTCCTTTATTCTGTTAATATGGTGAATTACTTTGAATGGTTTTCAAAAACTTAACTGTCTTTGGGGCACCTGGGTGGCTCAGTTGGTAAAGCATCCAACTTCAGCTCAGGTCATGATCTCACAGTTCATGAGTTCAAGCTGTGCTGACAGCTCAGAGCCTGGAGCCTCCTTCAGATTCTTTGTCTCCCTCCCCTGCTCACTCTCTGCCTCTCTCTCTGCTTTTCAAAAATAAATATTTAAAAATTTTTAAAAAAACGTAATTATCTTTGCATTCCTGCGATAAACTCCACTTGGTTATGATGTTAGCCCTCTCTATATACTGTCGGATTTAATTCACTGGTATTTTTTAAAGATCTTTGCATCTGGAGTGCCTGGGTGGCTCAGTCAGTTAAGCATCTGACTCTCGATTTTGGCTCAGGTCATGCGTGATCTCACAGTCGTGGGACTGAGCCCCATGTTGGGCTCCATCTCCACTGAGTGTGGAGCCTGCTTGGAATTCTCTCTCTCCCTCTGCCCCTCTCCTGCTTATACATGCTCCTGTGTACTCTCTCTCTCAAAATAAATAAATATTAAAAGAATCCTTGCATCTATATTCATGAGGAATATTGGCTATAATTTTCTATTCTTGAATGCCTTTGATAGTTTTCTCCAAGCTTTCTGATAAATATTTACTGAGTAACCACAGCTAAGTACTGTGTCAACATGAGTATTAAAGAAAGACTCAACACAGTGCCTGCCACAGAGAGTCCTCAGTAAATGCTGGCTATTTTTGCTGTTATTATTTCTAGATGTTATAAATGAGACCCACCTTTTAAAGAAACTTATGAAGAGAAAAGTGGCACTTACCATATAAAACATTTTTATTTATTATTATTATCACAGTGCCTGGGTGGCTCAGTTGGTTAAGCGTCTGACTTCAACTCAGGTCATGATCTCACTACTCATGAGTTGGAGCCCCGCATCAGGCTCTGTACTGACAGCTCAAAGCTTGGAGCCTGCTTCAGATTCTGTCTCCATCTCTCTGACCCCTCTTTGCTTGTGCTGTCTCTCTCTTAAATATAAAATAAAACATTTAAAAAATGTTATTTAGTAGTAGTAATAGTAGTAGCATTTTTTAAGTAGGCCTCATGCCCAACATGGAGCCCAGTGCAGGGCTTGAATTCACAGTCCTGAGATCAAGGCCTGAGCTGGGATCAAAAGTTGAATGCTTAACCACCTGAGCCATCCAGGCACCCCACCACATAAAACATTTTTAACATTAACATTTTACTTTTGCTGTGTTATATATTAGAAAATCTTCTCCTCCCTGCTCTCCAGAGGCATGATCCAAAATTTATCTCAGATAACAATAGCCATCAGTTTGCGAGTGCTGCTCCAGAGAAGTCCTTATTTACCTTGCAAGCTCATTCTACTGTTTTTGTATAAATAGTGGAATTGGAACAGGAAATTGTCAAGGAAAACCCTGTGCGTGCTCCATGAGAATAGGCAAGAAATAAGGATTCTATCTCATTTTTCTCCAGACATCAAACATACCTCCTGTGTTCTCATTCCTTTTTGCAGGGGCTACGGGGGCCCGCTTTCCTGTTCCAGGCATGGAATACAATGAGGTGGCCCTCAAATCTGTTCTTGCCCTTCTCAAGGCATTATGTCTCCTGGAAACCTATTCTCTTCCCGCCAGAGGGAAGACAAACTCTCAAAACCATCATAGTCCAACACTTTCCTTCCCTTCCTGGGGTCAGGCCTGGGCCATCCAGTGTCAGGGAGGCTTCAGGAAGTTGATGCAAAGTTAGAACCCATCTCCTTCAGGGTATGGCCTCGGGGAGGGTTTGGTTTACAAGCATCCCAGAGTTGTTCCAACCCTCAGATCAGCCAGATCTTCCTGGCTTGTTGGGTGGACCCTCCTGAAGCTCCCCCAGGACCATCCTGTTCAGTCTTAGGCCAGTGGGGCACGACCCCCAACAGCCTAGCCCAGCCTCATTTCTAGAAATGAAAGAAACAGTCACTGTGTAAATAGCCATTAACAGGGATGCTTTCTACCCTGGCCTTGATTTTCCTGGCCTCGAAACACCAACTTTATTTTCCTGCTGTTATATGTTAGTTTATTCCCTTTTTTTTGTTTTGTTTTTTATTCATTTTTGAGAGAGAGATAGAGACAGCGTGAGCAGGGGAGGGTCAGAGGGAGACACAGAGGCTGAAGACAGGCTCCAGGCTCTGAGCTGGCTGTCAGCACAGAACCTGACGCGGGGCTCGAACCCACAAACCGTGAGATCATGACCTGAGCTGAAGCTGGACACTCAACCGACTGAGCTACCCAGGCGCCCCTATGTTAGTTTATTCTTAACAGGTAATACATGCATTCACATATTTCAAAAAGAAAAAAATGTGTGTATAGATATATGTCTATTTATTAAAATATGTATATAAATATAAGCAACATATCCTTCATATGGGATGTATTGATTTGCATACCTACCCACGTGTGAGGGTTTGTGCTTTTGTAAAATCTTACCAATAGTGTGTGTGATAGATAGACCAAAAAAACAAAACAGAGTCCTAAAATACAATCAAGAATAGAAGACATGTAAAAAACAAACAAACAAACAAACAAACAAACAAACAAAAAGTGGGGGGAGGTGTCCATCTGGGTCAGTTGGTAGAGCATACGACTTTTTTTTTTTCATTTTTTATACATTTATTTATTTTTGAGAGACGGAGAGAGACAGAGCACAAGTAGGGCAGAGAGAGAGGGAGAACACATAACCCGAAGCAGGCTCCAGGTTCTGAGCTGTCAGCACAGAGCCCGATGCAGGGCTTGAACCCATGAACTATGAGATCATGACATGAACCTAAGTTGGACTCTTAACCAACTGGGCCACCCAGGCACCCCAAGCATGTGACTCTTGATCTTAGGGTTGTGAGTTCAAGCCCCATGGTGGGTGTAGGGATTACTTTTAAAAAAAAAGAATAGAAGATGAGGTAAAAACGTAATCTCAAATCACTGAGGAAAGGAGGGCCTTTTATAACGTTGAAAAAAAATAATGTTTTTCCAGAAATTTTTTTTCTGGAAAATAATAACTTTGCTACATATCCATTTGGCAGAAGAAACTCCAGTCTGATCCAAATTTAAAATAAAAAATGAAAAAAAAAAAACTGTTGAGGAGCCTGGGTGGCTCAGCGGATTAAGCATCTGCCTTCAGCTTGGGTCATGATCTCACAGTTTGTGAGTTTGAGCCCTGCATCCGGCTCTGCACTGACGCCTCAGAGCCTGGAGCCTGCTTTGGATTCTGTGTCTCCCTCTCTCTGCCCCTCCCCGTCTCTCATTCTGTCTCACTCTCTGTCTCAAAACTAAATAAGCATTTTAAAAAATCATGTTTCCACAAACACAATTTCCTTTAGGCTGGTTTTGCCCTAGAAATTCTTCAATTGTCTTTTGTCAATGGTCTTTATCCAGTTTGTTGAGGATGACTAGCAAGGCACATAAAGTTCCTTTGTGATTAGGTTAACTGCCAATATATTTTTAAATCTGCTTTATTAAGATATTATTTATATGTACTAATATACTTCTTATTAACCATCATCCACATGTATTTAAGTAGAAACTCTCTCATGGGTGAGGCTGGAGACATAAACAATGGTTATGGATTAAGTGATAAATTTTTAAAAATCTATTTATTTATTTGAGTGATCTCTATACATAATATGAGGCCGGAACTCACAACCCCTAGATCAAGAGTCACATGCTCTTCCAACTAAGCCAGTCAGGAGCCCCTAAGTGATAAATTAATAAATTAAGATAAGGGAGAGTAGAAGGGGCAATTTTTTAATTTAATTTTTTAAGTCCCTAATACATTTACAGGGTTCAAAACTAAAAAAAAAGTAAACATCTTAATAAAAGCTCTCCTGCCCACCTTTTCTGCCCACTTTCCATCCACCTACCCCAGATAATTATTTCATAATTTTTGTGTGTAATCGTCCTGAGTTTCTCTATGCAAATGCTGGTAAATATAAATATTTACTCTTAGCTTACTCACTTTTATATAAAAAGTAGCAAACAACATACAGTTCTATATCTTGGCTTTTTTTTTTTTTTTAACTTAATGGCATCTTAGAAATGCTTACATAGTAATACATAGATAGCTTCCTCATTTGTTTTTACAAGCTGGATAGTTTTCCATAGTTAATATTCATTGTTTGATATGAATGTTTCATAATTTAACTAGTCTCCTACTGATGGAGATTTAGATTTCCAGTCTTTTGAAATTACAAACAATGCTGTAATTAATAACCTAGATCTTACATCATTATATACATGTAAAAGAAGAAATGGGACTTCTAGGTTAAAAGTGTATACGTTTATAGGGTTAGCAATTTGCACCAGTTTTTATTTTCACTGGCAATGATGTAAGTGACTGCTCTCTCACACACCTACAGACAGTGTGTTATCAAAGTGTTTGAGTTATATCAATCTGACATTTAACTTTTTAAAAAAAAATTTAAATGTTTATTTATTTATTTTGAGAGAGAGTGAGAGCAAGCATGAGTGGGGAAAGGGCAGAGAGAGAGGGAGAGAGAGGATCCCATGCACAGAGCCTGACTTGGGGCTCAATCTCATGAATGGTGGCATCATGACCTGAGCCAAAACCAAGAGTCAGATGCTTAACCAACTGAGCCACCTGGGTGCCCCAGCAACTGACATGTGATTAAATGATATCACATTGTAGTTTCGATTTGTGTTACTCTTATTATGTGTGAGGTTGAACATCTATATAGTTAAGACTCAGAAAGGAATTTATTAGCTTTCTACCTAGATCAACTCCTGAAAAATAATCCTAATAGCCAAGAATTCCTTTTGAGATGAGGTGGTTTATTTCCTATATGCCAAGCATGAGTCTTCCTTAGGGGATATTCCCTCTACCTGCAATGGTCTCCTACTATGATTTCACATTCAGATTATATCTCTCTAATCTCAAGTTAAATGTCACCTCCTTGGTGAAGTTTATGTGAGCTGCCTCATCATAAGTGGCTATCCCTCCTGTTTTCTTTTTCTTCATAGGACTCATGGCTACATGTAATATTTTTCTGATTTATGTGTTGATTGATCTGTTTGCACAGCATGGTTGTCCCAGTATTTTGGCACATAGTAGGTGCTTAGTAACTGTCTGTTGAATAGATAAATGCCCAGCTTTTGGAATGAGGAAGAAAGGGGTTAATTTTCTAAACAGAGCTTTCGGAAACTGGAGTCTGGGAAAGGAATTTGGCCTTGCCACTGGATTAAGAATGCCTACAGGCAGCCCCTAACCCTGCAACTTTATTCTTAAAGCATTTTAACTTCATGCTAACTTTGAGCCGTGGACGTGAGACCCACCCATGGTTAAGTTCAGGTTAGGTTTGGGACACTGGGATATTTTCTTTCATCCATAATCACTGGATCAAGGCCTATAAATCAAATAGTTAAGACACAAAACACAAACAAGGTCGTAATTTGTTTCTTCCTGCCCTCTGTTTTTCTTGGCATGGAAAAACTCAAGCTTTTCCTGCCTGGGGATGGGTAATGACACTGGGGGGTGATTCATTAAAAGTGGCCTGAGTAACTGGCCTTTTATTTCTTCTCATTCTTTCCCTTTATTGTCCCAACTCATGTTAGGAAACACATTGAATAAAATAAGTCTCTTGGTGATAAAGAACTTTCCCTTGACTCTTTGTTCACTTGCAGTTATATGTTCCCAGAATCAAAATCTTGGTGCTACGGAGGCCAGAGCGGCTAAGGGTAGATGCAGAGTATATTTCTAATAGAGCAGGAAGGCCAAGAATCCTGGCTTTTTAAAAAAATTTTTTTTTGAGAGAGAGTGAAGGAGAGCTCGTGTGTATGCCTGCATGAGCGGGGGAGATACAGGGAGAGGGAGAGAGAGAGAGAGAGAAGGAGAGAGAGAGAATCCCAAGCAGGCTCCATGGCCCCATGTAGGGCTCGATCTCACAAACCGTGAGATCATGACTTGAGCTGACATCAAGTGTAGGACGCTTAACTGACTGAGCCACCCATGTGCCCCATGAATCCTGGCTTATGGAAGCCACTTCTTTTACCTTTTTTTTTTTTTAATGTTTTATTTATTTCTGAGAGAGAGAGAGACAGCATGAGCAGGGGAGGGTCAGAGAGAGAGGGAGACACAGAATCCGAAGCAGGCTCCAGGCTCTGAGCTGTCAGCACAGAGCCTGATGTGGAGCTTGAACCCACGAACTGTGAGATCATGACCTGAGCCAAAGTTGTACGCTTAACCGACTGAGCCACCCAGGTGCCTTTTACCTCCTTTTCTTAACAAAGCAAAGCTGCCTATTCTATTAGAAAAGTGTCCCAGTCCCCAGGGAATCTAGCAGGAGTTAGGGGTAGCTGTGGGTGAGTCAGAGAACCTTAGTCCCTCATCTCTAAATTGGGTGTCACAACACCAGTACCTTCCTCTCAAATGAATGCCTTTAATGTCAACCATTCCTAAGACCAGAAAAGACAAAAGAAAGTGATAGCTAAAAATATTCAATTTCATAGTACGTATAGAGCATAATACTAAGAGAAATAGCAGAGTACACTATATTCATCTTTTACACGCTACAGTGCTATTTTACTTGAAGTATTTTTTATATGTTTTTAAAAATAAAGAATAGGGGCACCTGGGTGGCTTAGTTGGTTAAGCATCCGACTTCGGCTCAGGTCATGATCACACGGTTTGTGGGTTCGAGCCCCGCATTGGGCTCTGTGCTGACAGCTAGCTCAGAGCCTGGAGCCTGCTTCAGATTCTGTGACTCCCTCTCTCTGACCCTCCCCTGCTCACACTGTTTCTCTCTCTCTCAGAAATAATTTTTTTTAAAAATTTAAAAATAAAATAAAATAAAGAATAAATTTTAAAATATGTTAAAAAAAAAAAAAAGGCTGGACAACAACATACCAAAACGCTAACAATAACTAATTCAGGGTTGAGAGCTTGGAGTTTATTTTCATTTTCATTTTTGTCCTTGTCTGAATCTTTTTAGTTCTTTTCACAGATTGTGCCTTACTTTTGTGATTAAAAAGAAATAATAATAAAATGTGGTTTTATTTACGTTGGTTTGTGTGCCCCAACCTCCTGCACCTCTCTGTGGAAGTGGAACAATTTATTTTCCAGAAGGTGGGCATAGAAGGGCAGGAGTGGGACTATGATCCGGGTCAGGGTGAGGCTGTGGAAAAATACCAGTGATGCCTCACTCTCAGCACGGCTCTGGTGAAGGCCACTATTAAGTCACCCCTCCTTCGTGTTTTCCCCCCCTCCATGTGAAATAATCCCAGCTCCTCTCACCTGCTGTCGTGAATCTGTTGCACGTCTCTGAGCCTGCTCCCAGTGCTCCTCCGTCTCCGTGGATTAGCACGGCAACCAGCTCCTCCACCGGGCACGGCTAGGAAAGGGGAAGGGAGAAGATGAATCTGTGCGTCCCTGATGTTCTAAATGATACTGACTTTTGGGAAGGGACCTCAAAAGACAACGTGCCTCCTACCTACCGAGGCTCTGGTCAATTTGGGGTCTAGGTAGTCAGGAGAAGGATTATCTGCCAATAGGCTAGATGCTAGGTTGGAGAATGTGGCTCAATAGGATTCCTTGTATCCTAATGAAACAGACTTTCCTACCAATCCCCCGCAGCAGTGAACAAGGTGGCCTCCCTGTAAGGAGTGAGATGTGAACTTGTGCTCCCTCCCAGGATCATAGCCCCAAGACACCAGGAAGAGGAAGACACTGGCAACTCCGGCCCAGTCTCCTAGTGTTCTTCCTTCCCTAAGTGCAGGAGGAGACCATTTATAATCGATGAGAGTTGCAGGTGGAAAGGAGAGAAAGAAAAACCCACCCAAACCAAAGAAGATATGTGGGCAAATTAACCTGCAAAAAGGCACTAGGAATTTGATACAAGGCAGCGTAGAGAAAGCTCTGGGATAGTTAAGAGTTAACATTTTATTAAGCATTTACTCCAGGCTAGATGTTACACTAAACACGTAACATGCATTATAACAACTCTGGGTGGTGGCTACTATCATTATTACCATATCACAGATGGTAAAACTGAGACGGAGAGGGATTAGGCACTCACAAGGGAGTCTCACAGCTCCACAGCCAGATTCCACATCACAGCAGTCTGAATTCTGCACTTCCTAACCACCACCTCCCTCCTCTTTAGCTGAAGACCTAGCTTAGAATCTAGCTTCTAGCACTTGCTGAGTGAGTGACCATAGTAATTCAGCCTCTCTGAGTTCGTTGCTTCACCTGAAAAATTCATACTATATTATATAACTTAAAAAAAAAACAACTCTTTCAACTGCAAAATTTCAAAATTCCTTCCCCAAATCTCAAGAACTTAAAAAACATCTCCAACTCCCCAAATGAGGATTTGTACTTCTGGCCTGAGCTTTTCCCCCCTCAATACCATATAGATTGGTTTTCCCATGGATTTGGGATCAAAGGGCTCCTTCGGGTTATGTATTCCTTTGAAATGAATTCAAAGGCGTGTATTTTCAAAGTGCAGGGGGAGCTGAAAAGCCTTCATCCTTGCTGAGTGAATCAGCATCCTGGGAGCACAGGTGACAAGTCCTGACCCATCCCTTCGCTGTCTGATAAGCCCAAAGGTCACAGCTCTGAACTTGACCCCACTTTTCCTTTTTCCTGCCCCTTTTGTGGGTTTTCTGATAAGGTGCCCTAAGTCAGTGGTGACACTGTTTTCTCTTTCTGCAAACATAGTCCCCAGGGCAATCATTCGGCCTGAGATCTCCCCAGCTGTTTCCAGCTCTCCCTCTGCCCACAGCCCTTTAATTGCTGCATTCCAACAAATTAGCCATGTGACAGAAGAGTATTTTTAACTTCAATAGAGCAGCTCCCTCTCTTTTAATATATCATGCTTGGCCCACATTCCCTCGGTGAAAAGGGCACCATCGGCTACTTCTGAGAACTTTTAATTACTCCAATTGTTTGCAAACCTCTTAGAAACTTGGGGGAAAAAATACATTTCTTTCTCCTTTCCCAGTTTTCCCATTTCCTATTTAACGGGAGCTGAGGCTGAATCCAACCTGAAGACTTACCAGCTTCAACAGGTCTCCTCAAATCTCCTCCAGCCCCCTCCCACCCATCATCCTCCACAGGACTTTTTTTTTTTTTTTAAAGTGCAAATCCACTGGGAGAGTGAAGGGAGGACAAGTTCCAGAGTGACAGGAACTCCATCCTAATGCACACGGAGCCTGGAAGGCAGCAGGAATGGAGAGGGGTTGGGTGCTGGTGGCCTTAGGAAGACAGCACTCAACATCTTCTAGGTCTTGGGATCCTCCAAGAGGGTCCTAATGATTGAGCTGATTCTGAGTCTAAGCTTTCCAGTTTTGAGTAAACCACACAGACTGATGAGCATTTCATTGATCATCACATAGACCAAAAGCCTTCTCCAATTTTCCTGAATGTCTTAAGCCTCTGATACTTCTCTAATCTCAGGAGGCCAAGGGTGCTGTGTGGCCAGAAATGATTGGTATTGTATCATTCATCTCCACCTAGAAAGGTAGAGATAGAATTGCATTTAAGTTTGAGTCTCCTGGGGTGCCTGGGTGGCTCAGTCGGTTAAGCATCCGACTTCGGCTCAGGTCATGATCTCGCAGTTCCTAGGTTTGAGCCCCACATCGGGCTCTGTGCTGACAGCTAGCTCAGAGCCTGGAGCCTGCTTCAGATTCTGTGTCTCCCTGTCTCTCTGACCCTCCCCTGCTCGTGCTGTCTCTCTCTCTCTCTTTGTCTCTCTGTCTCTCTCTCTCTCAGAAATAAATAAAACATTTTTAAAAAAGTTTGAGTCTCCCCAAAATCGAGAAATGTGCAATTTCTTTTACCTGAGATTTGCAAAGTAATTCAGATATGTTCTATCAGTATGAGATCATTCCAGATATTATCTATATTTTATGTATTTTGATGCACAGTGAATTATAAGAAGATAGGTGTGTGAGAGAGAAAGAGACAGAGAGAGATAATGGGGGTTGAGATAAAAGGGAAGAAAAAGTATTTCAGGCAGTGGGAACAGCACATATGTAGGCTGTTGGGTAGGAAAAGCAGTGTGTTTGGGGAATTAAAAAAAAATTTTTTTTAATGTTTGTTTTTTGAGAGAGAGACAGAGATAGCTTACAAGCTGGGGAGAGGCAGAGAGGGAGAGAGAGGGAGACAGAATCTGGAGCAGGCTCCAGGCTCCAAGCTGTCAGCACAGACCTCAATGTGGGGCTTGAACCCACAAACTGTGAGATCATGACCTGAGCTGAAGTCAGACGCTTAACCAACTAAGCTACCCAGGCGCCCCTGGGGAATTTATAAAGGACAGGGTGACTGGAATCTACGGAGAGTAACACATTATGCTCCTAGGGCCCAGTTCTTTGAATATTTGCTAATATTTTAGTGTATAGCTCAGTGAGTTTTGACAATTGCAAACGCTAATTGCCACCCAAATCCAGATTCAAACTTTTCCACATCTTCAGAAAGTGCCCTAGTACCCCTGTCTAGCCAGTGCTTCCAGCCTTGGGCAGCTGCTATTCTGATTTCTATCACCATAGATTTTTTTTTTAATGTTTTATTTATTTCTAGGAGACAGAGAGAGAGAGACAGCTTGAGCAGGGGAGGGTCAGAGAGAGAGGGAGTCATAGACTGAAACAGGCTCCAGGCTCCGAGCTGGCAGTCAGCACAGAGCCCGACGCGGGGCTCGAACCCACGAACCGCGAGATCATGACCTATGCGAAAGTCAGACGCTTAACCGACTAAGCCACCCAGGCGCCCCTCTATCACCATAGCTTTAACTTGTTTGTCCTTGACTTAGCAGCATATAAATGGGATCATACAGTATGTATCTTTTTGTGTGTATTTCTTTCTATATTACATCATCTGTACTGTTCCAACAGTTCCAATCTGTATGGTGTTTTTCTGTTGGATTTGTAGGAATACATGGTGGTGAAGTCAAGCCTAACCAGAACAACTTCATGAGCAACACATTTCCCTAGAATGGGCTCAAGTCACCTGTCATAGACCACAGTAGTGCTACTGAGACATGGCAGGGCACTTTTGATTAAAATAAGGTTGGCAACGGGGAACCTGGGTGGCTCAGGCGGCTAAATGTCCAACTTCAGCTCAGGTCATGATCTTGCGGTTCATGGGTTCAAGCTCCATATTGGGCTCTTTGCTGACAGTTCACAGCCTGGAGCCTATTTTGGATTCTGTATCTCCCTCTCTCTCTGCCTCTTACCCGTTTGTGCTTTCTCTCTCTCTCTCTCAAAATTTTAAAAAAATTTAAAAAATTAAAAAAATTATTTTAATGTTTTATTTATTTTTTGAGAAAGAGAGAGACAGTGTGAGCAGGAGAGGGACAGAAAGAGAGGGAGACACAGAATCCGAAGACAGGCTCCAGGCTCTGAGCTAGCAATCAGCACAAAGCCCGACGCGTTAAAATAATTTTTAAAAAGGTTGGCAAATGTACCTCACCCTTTGATCCAGCCATTCTGGATTTAGGGGTTTCTCTTATAGATAGATATACTCAGATATGTGCCATGTGATATTTGTGGATGAATGTGAATGAAAGGATTATTTTTCATAGTCAAGGATTAGAAACAAACTTATAAACATCCATAGCAATCTGATTAAGTAAATAGTAATCCAGAGAATGGAACACTATATGGTCATAAAAAAAAAAAAAAAAAATAAGGAGGTTCCTCAGGTCCTGAAACGAGATGATCTCCGAAGTGAAAACAGCTGGGTGCAGAATAGCATGTGTACTTACTCACTGCCTAACCAGATTTTGAGGGACCGACTACAGTGATCCAGATATCACAATACATGCCTAAGATACAGAATAAAATCCTAGGGTGCCTGGCTGTCTCTGTCAGTAGAACATGCAACTCTTGATCTTGGGGTTGTAAGTTCAAGTCCTACATTGGGTATAGCGCTTACTTAAAAAAATTAAAATCTTGGGGCGCCTGGGTGGCTTAGTCAGTTAAGCGTCCGACTTTCACGTAGGTCATGATCTCGCGGTTCGTGGGTTCGAGCCCCGCGTCGGGCTCTGTGCTGACTGCCAGCTTAGAGCCTGGAGCCTATTTCAGAGTCTGTATCTCCCTCTCTCTCTGACCCTCCCCTGCTCACGCTGACTCTCTCTCCTAGAAATAAATAAAAATATTTTTAAAAAAATTAAAATCTTAAAAAAAAAAGAACAAAATAAAGTTCTCTCGTGGAATATGCATTGTAGTGGCAGGGGTGGGAGAAAAAATAAACAAATGAAAATTTTATTTGTACAGTGTGGTATCATTAATGTAAAATGAAAGAAAGAAAGAAAGGAGGGAAGAAAACATAAATGTGTTCTTTTATTTTCATTTATTTATTTATTTTTAATGTTTATTTACATTTGAGAGAGAGAAACAGAGCGCAAGCAGGGGAGGGGCAGAGAGAGACGGAGTCAAGAATCTGAAGCAGGCTTCAGGCTCTGAGCTGTCAGCACGGAGCCCAACACGGGACCTGAACTCACAAGCTGTCAGATTATGACCCCAGCTGGAGTCAGGCGCTTAACCAACTGAGCCACTCAGGCACTCCTGTATTTTTATTATTTTTTAAAGATTTTATTTTTGAGTAATCTCTACACCCAACATGGGGCCGAACTCCAAGATCAAGAGTCACACGCTCCACAATGGAGCCAGCCAGGCGCCCCACAAATGTGTTCTTTTAAATCTGCACAAAGTATCTATCTCAGAAAAGATCACCAGAAACTGGCAGCACTGAGGAAGGGAGCTAGGAAGCTGGAGGATGAAGACAGAAGAAATGTCACTTTATGTTCCGTGTATCTTCTGACTTTAAATTATTGAATGTGTTACCTAATCCAGAATTAATGTATATAATTACAATATTTTGATTAAGTTGGAAGAAGTGTTTGGCAGCATTGCAGAGCACCTGGGCCCAAGTTGTGGGAAATGCCTTAGGGCTTTTTAATCACGGCAGGAGGAAAGGGCTGCCTCCCATCTGTCACTCACTGCAGTCAGGAACCAAGTCACAGCATCACTCTGGTAAGATAAAAGAGGCACCGAGGGGACAGAAGGAAACAAAATCAGTTTTGAGTCACATATGTTTCATGGGTATTTATAAAAGGCTGAGGCAGCTCCTTCCTAAATTTGAATTAATGTCACAAGAGAATCATTTCAGGAAGTGTGAGTTCCTCTCTTCAAACTTTTTGGGACCATCCCACTCTGGTATGAATCGCATAGAGCCAAGTTCATTCACAGGGAACATCTGTGTGGGGAGAAGTCGGGGGGACGGGGAGCACAATGAAGAAACCATCTGACATTGAACTTTGATACCATTGTCTTTTTTCCCAGCTTCCCTTGGGACATCCATTTGTTTGGCTGTATGGGAAGGAAGGTCTATAAAATGTTTGTGGTTATTTCAGTTTATTGATACAACATGTAAAACTGGCCATTTGGAAAAGGAGCTTCCCTGAGATATGCATTCTTTGTGAATGTTTGTCTTCCAGAAGCTTCACAGAGTTGTTGGAAGGTGGCTTTGTGATTTCTGTTTCCTTGTGGCTTCGAGTCCACCAAAATGATTTAAAAAAAAATAAAAAAGGTTTAGCTTTCAATATCACGTTTGTAATTATTTATCTTATCTCACAATAAATTACCTCTTTAAAATCTTACCATTACTTTTCTTACATTTTTATTAGCTTTTAACTACTAGTTAATATAGGAATACATTCTGGGGCGCCTGGGTGGCTCAGTCTGGTTAAGTGTCCAACTTCAGCTCAGGTCACGGTCTTGCAGTTTGTGAGTTCGAGCCCCACGTCGGGCTCTGTGCTGACAGCTCAGAGCCTGCAACCTGCTTTGGATTCTGTCTCCCTCTCTCTGACCCTTCCCCACTCATGCTCTGTCTCTCTCTGTCTCTCTCTCTCTCTCTGTGTCTCTCTTTCTTTCTCAAAAAATGAATAAACATTAAAAAATTTTTAATTAAAGGGGCGCCTGGGTGGCTTAGTCGGTTAAGCGTCCGACTTTCACTTAGGTCATGATCTCACGGTTTGTGGGTTTGAGCCCCGCGTCGGGCTCTGTGCTGACTGCCAGCTCAGAGCCTGAAGCCTGTTTCAGTCTGTGACTCCCTCTCTCTCTGACCCTCCCCCGCTCATGCTGTCTCTCTCTCTCTCTCCTAGAAATAAATAAAACATTAAAAAAAATTAAAAAGAAAAAAAGAAAATATTTAAAAAAAAATTTTTAATTAAAAAAGTAGTATATTCTAATTTTTTTAAAAAAATTAGAGTGTTTCAGATAAAGTTTTGGTTCTCTTTAATCATTTTCCATAATGCTAATTTAATTGGTCCCAACTATGGCTGGCAAATAATTACTTTATCACAGTGCTTCTAATATGCAGCAAAGTATGAGAATCACTTGTATAACTGATATAGGACCCCAATATTTTTGGAAATTCAACCCCTTGAAATGATGGGAAATACATATTTTTAAAAATACAATAAATTGATTTTCATTCTTTTTAAAAACTTTTTAACATTTATTTATTATTGAGAAACAGAGAAACACAGCATGGAAGGTGCACAGAGAGGGTGAGACACAGAATCTGAAGCAGGCTCCAGGCTCTGAGCTGTCAGCACACAGCCCGACACAGGGCTTGAACTCACAAACCAGGAGATCATGACTTGACCCGAGGTTGGACACTTAACTGACTGAGCCACCCAGGTGTCCCTGGTTTTCATTCTTTAAATGAAGGATGAATTTATCTCTCAAGATAGATTGTATTTCAGCAGAAACACTTCAGTGAACTTTTGGACTGTGTAAATAAAAAGGCAATAGGCAATCCTGAATAGAGTCTGGGGACAATGAGACCCTAAACTCACCATATAAAAGTTGTCATTGTTGTGGGCATGTTGCACCTCTGTTAATTATTAAGATGTGGCTGGAGGCTTGGGATTGAGGAAGAACTGACAGAAGAAGTTTCTTGGCTAGAAAAAGAGAGGGCTGTTAAAGACCCTGGTGAAAGAGTCAGGCTGAGACTCTTAAGTTCTGCGTTGCCCAACACGGTAGCCACCAACCATACATGGTTATTTAATTTTAAATTTAAGTGAATTGAAGTGAAATCAAAAGTTAAGTTCCTCAGTCATGCTAGCCACATTTCAAGTGCTCAGTAGCCACATATAACTAGTGGTTACCCATGTTGGATGTAAATGTAGAATATCTCCCTCACTAAAGAAAGCTCTATGGCACCGTGATACTCTAGAAAAAATTTTATGTGCTCTTACCTAGTAGCTAGTTTTAAATGTTCATTCATGAAATGTAATCACTTGTTTTAGTACTAAGCCTTCAACTAAGTTTTAAAGACATGAAAAGACATTTTTCCAAAAAAGACATCAGATGGCTAATAGACACATGAAAAAATCCCCAACATCACTCATCATCAGGGAAATACAAATCAAAACCACAATGAGATACTACTTCACACCGGTCAGAATGCCTAAAATTAACAACTCAGGCAACAACAGATGTTGGTGAGGATACAGAGAAAGAAGAACCCTTTTGCACTCGTGGTGGGAATGCAAACTGGTGCAGCCACTCTGGAAAACAGTATGGAGGTTCCTCAAAAAATTCAAAATAGAACTACTCCAGAATGCAGGAACTGCACTACTAGATATTTATCCAAAGGATACAGGTGTGTTGTTTTGAAGGGGCACATGCACCCCAATGTTTATAGCAGCGCTATCACCAATAGCCAAAGAATGGAAACAGCCCAAATGTCTACTGACTGATGAATGGATAAAGAAGATGTGGTATATATACACAATAACATATAATGGAATATTACTCGGCAATCCCAGAGAATGAAATCTTGCCATTGGCAACAACGTGGATGGAACCAGAGAGTATTACGCTAAGTGAAGCAAGTCAGAGAAAGACAAATATATGATTTCACTCATATGTGGGATTTAAGATACAAACAGATTAACATAAGGGAAGGAAAAATAATATAAAAACAAAGAGGGAGACAAACCATAAGAGACTCTTAAATACAGAGAACAAACAAGGTTGCTGACAAGGTGTTGGGTGGGGGGATGGGCTAAACGGGCGAGCGGCATTAAGGAGGACACTTGATGGGATTAGCACTGGTAAGTGATTAATGAACCCCTAAATTCTATTCCTGTGATCATTATTACACTGTATGTTAACTAACTTGGATTTAAATTTAAAAAAGTAATAATAACAGCTAATATTCATTGAATACTTATGTATTGGTCAGTTTTTCTTGGTTGCAGACAGCGCATTTCACTCTTGTTAATTTAAGCACAAAGAAATTTATTGAAGGGTATGGAGATCTCACAGACTCATTAGGAAAGTTAAGAAATACACTCTAGAGGGGCGCCTGGGTGGCTTAATCGGTGAAGCATCCGACTTTGGCTCAGGTCATGATCTCACAGTCCATGGGTTTGAGACCCTCATCAGGCTCTGTGCTGACAGCTCAGAGCCTGGAGGCTGCTTCAGATTCTGTGTCTCCCTCTCTCTCTGCCCCTCTCCTGCTCGCTTTCTGTCTTTCTCTCTCTCTCAAAACAAAATAAAGACATAAAAAATTTTTTAAAAAGAAAAAGAAATATGCCCTAGACTAAACATCCAGGAATGACTTCCAAAATTATACTGGAGAACAGGGTTGACAAGCAAGCTGCAGCCTCGGCCACCATCCAGAAGACTCAGAACTACTAAGCTGCCACCATCAGCTGCTGGCCCCAGAGTAATGCTGCCTTTGGCATGATCAGTACCAAGAAAATGGACGCTTCACACCTGCCTCTCCTTCCACCTAGTTCACAGCTCTCCCTCTACAGAACTCCACAGAGTTCACATTTGTCTCACACAAATGGCATCTAAGTCACAAACAAAATCAGACCCACAAGGGAGTTTGAGCGATGCACTAAGTGTTCAGCTTCCCAGCCTCTGCAGTTCAGAAAGCAAGCTAGAAAGGAATTGGAATGGATTTTGAGAGAACCAGTCTAAAGTATCTGCCACAACTCACCATGTGCCAAGTCCAGTAAACATGCCTGATCTCATTTCATTCCTATAAGAATTCAGTGAGGAAGCCCTATAATCATCCCCATTTAACAGATGAGGACACTGTGGTAAATGGCGGGCCTCAAAGGATGATCTTAGTTGTGCTTTTCAAGTTAAAGGAGCTCTCTGTCCACTCTTTTAAAGAACTAAAAGAGGCATGGAAGGGACAGTTGCCTGGAGAAGCCAGGATGGAAGATGACAACCCACAAGAATAAAGCAGCAGTCCCAAGGTGACAAAGGACAGCCAGAATGAATTTGAGAACTCAGGAGTGCTGCCAGATTCATGCCAGACTCGAGTCCCTGCTCTCTCCACAAGTCCATGCTGCCCCCAATGGGAAGAACCAGAACTCACCCCCACATGACAAAGACTAAGAATACTTTTCTGGTTACATTTCAACAGCCCCAGTTATATCTGTGACACAGAGCACAGTGCAAAGTAAAGAACTCAGTAGGGAAGGCTTCCAGACGGAGGTGAGTTTTCAGTCAGTTTTAGAGGAGAGAAGTGTTAGCTTACGTACAGCTGTCAGAAGGTACAGGGTTTCAGATGAAAGAACTCGTGTGTCTCATGCCAAGACTCAGGACTGAAAGGGGCAGCCACTGTAAAAGTGGCTTAAAAGTAAAAGCCATTTACTTTACATATCAAAGTAATGCCCTTGCCTGAGGAGGAAGGAGGTGGGTCAGTGTTTAGGAGAAAACAATAAAGAAGCTGGTTGGGAAGGGAACTGACTGTAGGATAAAATCACATGAAACCCTACCTATGACTATAGTTATATTAAAATATTAATAGGGTAAGTATTGAAATTCAATTTGGAGCAAAATTAAAATCTCAGGGAGTGGGGCCTCGAAATTTTCCAAAACTCCAAGTGGATTTGTCTTGATTTGCCTGTCACAGTGGCTGTTCCCGGTCCCACGTTTCCTTCCCTGTGAAAAAGCCCAAGCTTCTGGTGCATGGGGGCTGGGACCCCTTTGCCAAGTCATTCTTTCCAGGAGACATTTTGGTAGGATAAAAAGATAACCATGTCAGATGGAAGAATAAATCTCAAGGAAATGGGTCGCTTGGAGCTGGGAGATTCAGAATAATTTGAGAAACCAGCACCACCATCTCAGAAATGCAGTAGGATGCATGTTTCTTATTTTGCGTAAGCTTTATGAAACAATATTATTAACTAATATTGTTCTATATCCTAACAAGTCGTTTCATCTGCTAGGTCTTAAGCTAAGCAATTTAATATTGCTTTTTAAAAAAAAATTGTTTTAATGGTTTTATTTATTTCTAGGAGAGAGAGAGAGACAGCGTGAGCAGGGGAGGGTCAGAGAGAGAGGGAGTCACAGACTGAAACAGGCTCCAGGCTCCAAGCTGGCAGTCAGCACAGAGCCCGACGCGGGGCTCGAACCCACAAACCGCGAGATCATGACCTAAGTGAAAGTCGGACGCTTAACCGACTAAGCCACCCAGGAGCCCCGCAATTTAATATTGCTTTAAATGACTTAACCCTCACAACAATTATCTATACTAGAGGCAATTAATATTCCTATTTTACCAGTGAGGAAACTGAGGCTTAAGAGGTCCAACAACTAAAAAATGGACCCTGGAACCCATGGATTTAGCCACTCTGCTTTGCTGCCTTGATTTCTTCGTTCGTATTTGTGTTCCCTATTACTTTTCACATGTTATGTTTGGTTACTCATTGGCTCTTCACTCCTCCAAAAACTAGAATTTTCTTAAATGTGATGATTAAGTCTAATTCACCTCTTTACACCCTCACCCTCAATACCTGGCAAAGACTAGCTAGCACACAATAACATAACAACCATTCACTTTATGTACAATGACTCTTGCAGATAGTCACAGCTTCTGGATAACAAGTTGATGATGTGAGTCCTCTCATTTCATGTAGTGCCATGGTCAAGTGTGAGGGTCTTGGAGTCAGAAAGTTACAGGTTTGAATCCTGCCTCAGCCACTTATTAGTGGTGTAACTTTGGACAAATGTTAAAAGAAAAAAGTTTTGGGGCACCTGGGTGGCTCAGTCAGTTGAGTATCCAACTCTTGATTTCGGGTCAGATCACGATCCCAGGGTCATGGGATCAGCTCCCATGTTGGACTCCATGCTGAGTGTGGAGACTGCTTAAGATTCTCTCTTCCTCTCTCTCACTCTCCCTCACTTTCTCCCTCTGCCTCTCTCCCCAGCTCGAGTTCTCTCTTTCAAAAAAAAAAGTTTATAATTTATAAAGGGTTATCTAAAAAGAGCACTGCTCTTGGGTCATGAAGAGATAGTGGGGAAGTTAATGATTCAGATGCTTAGAAATATATGTGTGTGTACAGGCACATGAAAAGATGCTCAACATCCCTAATCATCAGGGAAATGCAAATAAAAACCATAATAAGATATCACCTCACTCCCATCAGAATGGCTATTATCAAAAAGATAAGAAATAGCAAGTGTTGGCGAGGCTATGGAGAAAAGGGGACCCTTGTGTGCTGATGGTGGGAATGTAAATTAGTGCAGTCACTATGGAAAACAGTATGGGGGTTCCTCAAAAAATTAAAAACAGAACTACTGTATAATCCAGCAATCACAATTCTTGTTATTTATCTGGGAAAAAGAGAAAACACTAGTTTGTAAAGACATATGTACCTCTAAGTTCTCTGCAGCACTGTATACCATAGCCAAGATTTGGAAGCAACCTAAATGTCCATTGGTAGATGAATAGATAAAGAACATGCAGGACATAGATGCAAAGGAATATTACTCAGCCACAAAAAGAATGAAATCTTGCCATTTGTGACACAAGTGGACCCAGAGGGTATTATGCTAAGTGAAATTTCTCAGAATAAGACAAAAATATTGTATGATTTCACCTATATGTGGAATCCAAAAAAAGCAAGACAAACAAATAAAACGAACCAGAAACAGATTCATAGATACAGAGAACAAACTGTTAGTCACCCGAGGGCTGTGGGGTGTGGGAATGGACGAAATAGGGGAAGGAGATTAAGAAGTGCAAACTTCCAGCATAGGGAATATAGAAAATAATAGTGTAACAACTTTGTATGGTGACAGATGGTAACTAGACTTATTGTGGTGACCATTTGCGATACATATAAATATTGAATCACTATGTTGTATACCTGAAACTTATACGATATTGTATTTCAGTTATTCTGTAATAAAAAACATGTACCTGATAAAAGTGGTACACAGGCGGGTTCACAGAGGAGCTCAGTGTCTCTCAAGAGTAGCCAGCAGCCTGCTGACCCTCTCAGCTCGTCCTACTGAGAAAGATGGAGAAGCAAGAACAGGGAATTGCTGTGGTTAAATGTTAACTTGTGTTTATTTCTCTACAACTGCCTGCTGTTTAATTTGGCCAACCCAGTGAAGATTCTTTGGTAAGCCTGTGTGTAATTTCCAAACACCAGACCTACGACCTTTACACACATGCTAAACATTTATAGAGTGGAAGAGTTCTCCTTTTTCTCCATCAGTGAATTGAATAAATACCAACATCCTCCCCTCCCCCCCCAAAAAAAGTATTCTGTGATCTACACTAAAGATAAATTGGTAATAATTCATCCTGATCAGCAAAGGGTTGTAAAGCAGATTCTTTGATAAGCCAATTAATTCCAGAAGGCACTGGGGCTTATTTCTTCCCAATACTGATTTATATTCTCAAAGCCACAAAATGTTAGGGCTGGAAAGAAACCTTTTAAGATTATCTCGTCAAGCCTTCTGATTTTAATGGGTGAGAAAACCGTGCACTCCAGAGAGGAAAGGTTTAGTTTCACAGACAAATGTTAATAAAGAAAGAATCATATAGAAAATGTTTTGTCATAACAATTCCTACAGCACTGTGGTTATTGCTTTTTGTTCCTTTTATAATCTGGTGATCCAAATACAGTACTTGGGCCTGGACTTGGAAATCTGTGGACACTAATCCTCAGTTTTGTGCTGACGTCAGAGATATTTGAGAATCACTGCTGCCCCCTGCTGGAAATTTAAAGCCTCACAGGTTCTCAAGGTTCTATGGAATTTTTTAACAATCAAAAAAATTCTAAAAGTAGTATTTCCGTAAGTTAGTAAGCTTAAATTTTTTCATTTTATTTATTTTAGAGAGGTGTATAGAGAAAACATATGCATGCAAGTGGGGGAGGAACAGAGTGGGGGGGGAGAGAGAGAGAGATGGAGAGAGAGGGAAAGGAAAAAAGAGAGGGCGGGGCAGAGAGACAGAATCCCAAGCAGGCTCCACACTCAGTGCAGAGCTGTGGCAGGGCTGGATCCCACAACCCTGGGACCATGACCTGAGCAGAAGTCAAGAGTGAGATGCTCAACTGACTGTGTCACCCAAGTGCCTCACGTTAGCAAGTTTAAATAGAATGGAAGGGTATAATATTTTCCAGTGATACTTGCCATTAATAATTTTATTGAACATTCTTCCATATTTTTTACTTATATATTTGTATATGTCTGCACACATGTACATAATTTTATAGATACATAAAATTATATAGATACAGATATAAATAGATTTTATATATATAAAATTTTATAGATACAGGAAAATGCTATATGTAGTGTTTTATAGCTTATTTTTTCTTTATTTTGGATATTTAAAAACTTCCTAAAATTTTTTTAGAAATATATCTCGAACGTTTTTTAAAAAGTAATCTCAAGGCGCCTGGGTGGCTCTGTCAGTTAAGCGTCCGACTTCGGCTCAGGTCATGATCTCATGGTTCATGGGTTCGAGCCCCGCATCAGGCTCTGTGCTGACAGCTAGCTCAGAGCCTGGAGCCTGTTTCAGTCTGTGACTCCCTCTCTTTCTGACCCTCCCCTGCTCGCGCTGTCTCTCTCTCAGAAATAAATAAAACATTTAAAAATAATAATAAAAATAAAAAGTAATCTCTATGCCCAATGTGAGGCTTGAACTCACAACCCAGATATCAAGAGTTACATGCTCTTTCAAATGGGCCAGCCAGGCACCCCCAGGTGCTCCTGTCTTGAATAACTTTTTTTTTTTTTTTTTTTTTTTTTTAAAGAGAGAAAAGGCATACCTGCAAGAGAGGGGAAGGGGCAAAGAAAGAGAATCCTAAGCAGGCTTCACACTCAGGACAGAGCTCAATGCAGGGCTTGCTCCCACAACCCTGGGATCATGACCTGAGCCCAAATCAAGAGTCAGACTCTCGACCTACTGAGCCACCCAGGTGCCCCTTGAACATCTTTTCAAAGCAATATATGGACAACCTCATTCTTTTTTTATGGGAGAATAATATTCCATTGCTTGGATGGACCATAAATTACTCATTCAGTCCTCTTTTGATAGACTAAAATGTAATCTCTAACAGCAGGGAATTTACTATTTTGTTGTTACTCACTGCCGTCTCTAGTAATGAGAATAATACTCAATAAAGTTTGCTTAGTAAGTAAATGGACATTTTCCTAGTTTTAAGAATTTCTGTTTAAAAATGCTGCCTTGACTACCTTTGTGCCTGTATTCTTGGGCATTGGGTAAAGCCTAGAAGAAAGTACGGGTTCAAAGGCATGTAAATTTTAAGTTTTGACAGATACTGCCAAATTATTACCTTTGATGAAGAATGGATCCAGATGTTTAATAATTCTATCATTCCCATGACTGACTTGGCATCAAAACCAGGAGCTCCCAGAGAATTAATAAAACGTAACTCTTTTCTGCACATCCCTTTTCTGCTCTAATTCAGTAGTGGAGTGGCACAGGAATATTTAACATGCCCTGCCACCCTCCCTCCCCCCTGCCCTCCCGCTGTGATTCCCATCCACACTCAGAACTAGCAAGAGCCACATAATCTACCCATGTCTTGCTACACTGCAGCAGATGGGAATGTGCTCCTATATCCTAATCTTCATGTGGTAACTCATTTGTTATTCACCTGATGCTTATCGAGTGCCTACTGTGTGTAAGACCCTATGCTCTCTCAACCACAGCAAGATCGTATAGGGGGTGTGGTACGGATTTCGCCACTGCCATGGGTGGTGGTGCTGGGGGCAAATGGGTGAGTTTGTTGGTATCCGTGTTGGCTGGGGTTTGGGGAGGGAGCAGTGTGTGGGTGAAACTCGGGAATCCTGCAGCACTACAGTGGCAGAAATTTTTTAAAGGCACAGCCCTGCCCTCAGTGACATGTATGTGTGTCTAACAAACATGGAGCCAGCGCAACTTCTAGGTCTTCTTAGGCAAGTGCTACTGAGGGTCGCCATAAGCCGAGGTGTGGGTGGGGCACAGTCTTTTCCCTCTGGGCCCTTCTAAGCCAGATAAAATATGCAGATGCAACACACGTGGGAAATGTGCCATGGACAGCCAACAGATGGCAGTCATAAAAAGAGATGACAGATTCCACCGTCATTCACGACCCACCCAAATGTCACGTCCTCTGGGCTCTTTCCCTGGCAGTTCCTGCCCCAAGCAGGTGTTGTTTTCATGTACTCCATGGCAGTTAAAATATAACAACAGAAAAAAAAAATAAAGCACCAAAAACCAAACTACTACTACTTTCTCTGAGGCTTACTGTATCAGAATTTCTAACCACATTGCTGCATGACCCCATTTTATTCTCCCAACAGTGTAGGGAACTCAGAGAAATTAAAAAAAACAGATAAAGGCCACACAACTCGTCTAGTAGATTGATCTTCACATCCCTCTTGTTTGCACATCTCATCAGATAATTTTGAAAAATTATGTATCCTTAGAAACAGACATCTAGGTCTGAAATTCATCTATGGCCACTTAATTTATAACAAAGGAGGCATTACAGAGAGCAGAACTTTTTTTTTTTTTTTTTGAGAGAGAGAGTTAGTTGGGGAGAGTGGCAGAAGGAGAAAGAGAGAGAACCTTAAGCAGAATCCACACTCAGCAAGGATCCCAATGCAGGCTTCAATCCTACAACTCTGGGACCATGACACGAGCTAAAATCAAGAGTTAGATGCTCAGCTGACTGAGCTGCCCAGGTACCCCAGGATTGTTTACTAAATGGTGCTAGAATAGCTAGATACCCATATGGGACACACAACATCAAATCCAGGTGGATAAAAGACAAATGTGAAAGACCAAAATCTACAGCTTTTTAGAATATATGAAAATATCTTCTTGGCTTCTGAATAGGAAAGGATTTATTAAACAAGCCACTTACTGTGCTCAAGATAAAGGAAAAGCATGATAAATAAAGAGAATGATTCAATTACACTAAAGTTACACATCGTGGCTCACAAATACACTACATGGTATAATAGATAAACGGCAGAGTAAAGGAAGGTGATTGCAAAAATATAACCATATGTGCCTCCACTATGGCAAAGCTGGGCAAAGGCAACAGTGTTGACTGACATAACTTCTCTGGAAAACAGTTTGGCATCCTTTTTGTACAAATGTTATACAGTTGCCCCTTGAACAACATGGGTGGTTTGATTGAATTGTACAGGTCCACTTCTACATGGATAGACACTTTATATTTTTTATCATTTTCTTTTCTTTATTTTTAGTAAGTTCTACACCCAGTGTGAGGCTGGAACTCACAACGCTGAGATCAAGATTCACACGCTCTACTGACTGAACCCACCATGGGCCCCTTCTCTTATAATGTTCTTTTTTTTTTTAATGTTTTATTTATTTCTAGGAGAGAGAGAGAGACAGCGTGAGCAGGGGAGGGTCAGAGAGAGGGAGACACAGACTCCAAAACAGTCTCCAGGCTCTGAGCTGGCAGTCAGCACAGAACCCGACGTGGGGCTCAAACCCACGAACTGCAAGATCATGACCTAAGCGAAAGTCGGACGCTTAACCGACTAAGCCACCCAGGTGCCCCTCTCTTATAATGTTCTTAATAACACTGACTTTTCTCTAGTTTATTTTATTGTAAGAATATAGTATATAATGTACATAACATACAAAATATGTGTTCATCAACTTTATCAGTGAGACTTCTGGTCAACAGTAGTTAAGCTTTGGGAGAGTCAAAAGTTACATGCAGATTTTTTACTGCATGGGGGTCAGTGTCTCCAACTTCTGCAGTGTTCAAGTGTAGTTCACAATTAAAAAGAAAAAGAAAAGAAACCACTGCCTAAAAATGTGTATCTCCTTCCACATTTTATCTTTTATTTTATTTATCTTTTATTTGTTTTATGTTTTTCATTTTATTTTTGAGAGAGAGACAGAGTGCTGGTGAGGGAGGGGCAGGGAGAGAGGGATACACAGAATCTGAAGCAGACTCAAGGCTCTGTGCAGACATGGGGCTCAAACTCATGGACCAAGAGATCATGACCTGAGCCAAAGTCAGAAGCCCAACTGAGTGAGTAACCCAGGCGTCTCTCTCCCTCCACATTTTAAAGTTTACATCTAAAAGTTTCCCTCTTAGGGCGCCTCGGTGGCTCATTCAGTTAAGTGTCTGACTTCAGCTCAGGTCATGATCTCATGGTTTGTGAGTTTAAGCCCCATGTTGGGCTCTGGGCTGAAAGCCCAGAGCCTGGAGCGTGCTTCAGATTCTGTCTCTCTCTCTCTCTCTGCCCCTCCCCCATTTTGTTCTCTCTCTCTGTCTCTCTCTCTCACCCTATCTCTCAAAAATAAACATTAAAAAAATTTTAAGTTTCCAACTTATTTACTTTTTCTTTAATTGAACAACAATGCTTGTAGCAGCCTTATTTTTAATTGCCCTAAATAGGAAACAACCCCAATATCTATGAATGACTAACTAAATTGTATGTAAATTTCATACAATAGAACTGTATGTAAATTTCATACAATAGAACACTACTCAGCAATAAAAAGGAATGACATGGATGAATCTCAAAAACACTGTTATGCCAATGAAGTCAGATGCAAATATGAAATTTGGAAACAGACAAAACTGAGATGTTTGAAATCAAAACAGTGGTTGGTGGATGAGGAGTGACTTGAAGGGGGCATCAGGGAACATTGTGGGGTGATTCATCATACATTTAACTAGATGCAAAAGATGTACTGTCTGGCACATTATGGATCTTAACATTTAAAAATAAAACTGTGATATCACTGCCATAAATACATCCAGTGAAATATAAGTACCATACTGACTCGATATCCACCATCATCCATTTAAAAAATAAAATATATATGGGCAAGCCCTTCTGGAAAGTCATTCATTTTTTTTTAATGATTTATTTATTTATTTATTATTATTATTTTTTTTTACAAATAGTTTATTGTCAAATTAGTTTCCACATAACACTCAGTGCTCATCCCCACAAGTGTCCTCCTCCATGCCCATCGCCCCCTCTCCCCCACATCCATCAGTCCTCAGTTTTTGTCAGCATTCAAGAGTCTCTCATGGTTTGCCTCTCTCCCTCTCAGGAACATTCATTTTAAATCATTCTTTTTCTCCTTGAAATCCACGTGTCCCAGCAAATATTACTCTAATGTAACATGTTTTTATGTTTGAAAGTCCCTTATTCATCATCTATTTCTTTGCAGCAACATATGACCATATATTTACTTTTTTACATTAAAATTTTAATAGTTTATTTATTTTGAGAGAGACAGAGCACGAGTGGGGGAGGGACAGAGAGAGAGAGGGAGACACAGAACGGAAACAGGCTCCAAGCTCTGAGCTGTCAGCACAGAACCTGACGCGGGGCTTGCACCCACGAACTGCGACATCATGACCCAAGCTGAAGTTGGATGTTTAACCGACTGAGCCACCCAAGCATCCCACATTTTAAAATCTTTAAAAATGTGCTATTACCACAAGGCTTTAAATATTAATTTTCCTTAGGCTTAAGCTAACATTATCAGTTATACACTAATAATATTGATCAAAGCAGCATAAAATTATGTCAATGGAAAACTAATCTCTTAATGAAATGAATGAAGGAGTAGTTAATGGGACCTATATATATATATAATTCCAGCTTGAAGACCACCAGTTTAGAATGTGCTGGAGATGGAATTCTATGTCTGACTCCCAGCCTAGATTCAACTACTCCATACAATCCTAATTTAGTCTTTATCACTTGGACCTAAAACGACCATTTTAGGGGCTCCTGGGTGGCTCAATCGGTTAAACATCCAAACAGCTCATGATCCACCTTCAGCTCAGGTCATGATCACATGGTAAGTGGTTTCCAGCCCCTCGTTGGGCTCTGTGCTGACAGTTCAGAGCCTGGAGCCTGTTTCAGATTCTGTATCTCCCTCTCTCTCTGATCCTCCCCTGCTCACACACTCTCTCTCTCAGAAATAAATAAAACATTAAAAAAAATTTTTTTTAAACCGACCATTTTAGGAATATTTATTTCCTGTTTAGAGGATGGTGAGCAGCTTCCATCTAGACCTTGAAATCCTTCAGGGAAAAATTAGTGTTTTATCTATATTTGTGGCCCTAGAACCTGCTAAGCTTCCACTTACAAAGCAGTCCTCAAAAATGTAGAGCAAATGCCTATGGAGGACTAGACCATTTTTTTCCTATGATCTCAGAGCATACTACCTAAAACATCTTACATAAGACTGGAAATGTCCTGTCCTAGACTGGAAGTTACAAGGTTCTGAAGCTTTTCTGAGCCCCTTTTATGAGTCAGGTGTCATGCTAAGGCTTCATTAGGATAACATTTATTGGTAATCTTTTCCCTCTTCTCACTGTAGAAAATTAGGAAAATATAGAAAAGTCTAAGGAAGAAAATATTTGATTTATATTAATTCCAGGTTAATATAAATCAATCTGGATTGAAAATCAGACTCAGACAACAAAAAAGAAAAATAAAATAAAGTAAAATAGGACTCAGACATAAATTCTTTATAACATCTTGGGCAAGTCAACCTCCTGGAGCCTCAGTTTATTCATCTAGAAAAATGGCATAATAATACCTTTTTTGGTAGGATTTTGATGAAGATTAAGTGAAATAAACAGCATTTATTTACCCTGGCATAATAAGTGAAAAATAGTAAATGTTAACCAAAAAATGTACATGATTATAACTTCCATAAATTTGTGGTCACATTATATGTTTCTACTCTTTTTCTCTTCTTATACCTTGAGCAAAAAATCATCTTTGGGTACATAATTCTTTATTTTATTTGTTTGTTGTGTATGGGAGGGGCATAATTTTTATCACAGAGTAAGATTCCTTACTATAAACACACCAGGACTTATTTAATAATCTTATTTTTGGATCTTTCTAGTCCTAATTTTTTTGTACACTGTAAGTAACGCTGAGATGAAAATTCTTGCACTTAAAGCTTGATGCACTTGTACAATTATTTGTATAGAATGAATTTCTAAACAATAGAAGTGCTATGGCTTTTGCTGGGGTTTGTTTTTTGGCTTTTGTTTTGTTGTTGTTATTGTTGATGTTGTTTGTTTTGTTTTGTTTCCCTGGATTGTTCTCTGGAAAGGTTTTATAGATTTACAATTTCGCCAGCACTGGCCAAAAGTACTTGTTTCACAGCACCCTCCCTGACACGGGGTATAATTATTTTTTTAACCTTACCAATTTAACTGACACGTATGAGGCATTGTTTACAGGCCTTATCTCATTTCATCTTCACAACAGTCCTGTGAAGTGTCCATCTGACAGACTGTCCTCTTTAACAGGTAGGGGGAAACAAGACTACTAGAGGCTAAGTTCTTACTCAAGCCAGTAAATTATTAGGCCAGGATAAGCCTGTTGATCAATAACTTGCTGACTGTAGCTTTTCCCCTATACCACACTGCCTCCTGCTGGCGTCCAGACAGGGGCGGGGGGCGGGGGGGAAGCACTGCAGCTCCTCAAAGCAGAATCCTTAGATAAGAGTTGGATAATTGTGGCCGGTAAAGAAGAGTGGTGTTGGGATAACCATATTATGGTGGGACTTTGAAAAATGAGGAGAAAATTCAATAAGGTTTACATTTAATGTTTACACATTCTATATAAGTTATACCTTAATTTAAAAAAAAAAGGAAAAATGAGAATTTTGATAGAGAAGAGGAAGACTTTTCAGACAGACACTCGGTGAGTTCATAAAAATATCTTATGCTTACTGAGCCCAAACAATGAGCCAAGCCTTCCGTAAATGGCACTGAAAATAGTAATTCACTTAATTTTCATACAATCCCATGAGGCACATCTGTTATTTGTGCTTGACAGATAATATAACAGAGGTAGATAGATGGTTAAGTAATTTGCCATGTGTTAAGTAATTTGGTAGCTTATGGGGCTAACAAGTGGAAGATTCAGAATTTGAGGTAGGTAAATTTACTCCTGATTAAGGCAGGCAGGCTGGGATGTCAGAGTAGCCAAAATCACAAAGATCTGTCAGATTTAGAGGCGTCTTCCTATTCTGGAATGTCCACAACGCAGAAACTTTGAAAGACCAGGATACTATACAAATTGAGGTCTATGTATAACTAATTCAAGGGTCTAGCATGTGATTTCTCAACCTCAGTGATGCTGCCACTTGCCCACCTGGGTCATCCTTCAGTGGTCCCAACCTAGGTCTTTGCTGGTACTAATCCAGTGGGTCACGTAGAAGAGGCTTTGAAGCTCAACCAGTTGCTGGGCCTCTCAGGGACGGGGCACACCACTCACCACAACTGGGATTTCTCTATTTGGTACAGGTACTGGGTGGTAAATTCCAAGAGCATCAAAGACACCTATTGATGAGCCACATCCCATATCCCCACTTTCTTCCTACACTGACTCCAGGCCCACTCAGTCCTCTGGAATTACTCCTTGCCCATTCATTTCCCCTGGCTGTGGAAGATAGGGACAATGAAGTTTCCAGTGAAGAAATGGGGAATGGACCCTCCAAGGTCTATGTGGCAAGGTGAGGGCTGAAAGTGGATTTAGAACTGGAGTTGGACAAGAAGAGAACCTGGAGAAGGAGAGAGGGATCATGATTTTATGAAGTCCTTTCCAGGCCAATCTACAAGGACAGAAAGGGAAAAAAAGAACTCAGGGAAGGTATCTTGTGCAGTTATAAAATTATGTAGTCATCTATTCTGTACCTAGAAAATCATGACACAAATACATAAGAACTGGGAGGTAGTCCTAAGAATGTCTCTATTTCGGTAAATACAGTTTGCTGGTGTGCATGAAATTACATTTCAGTAATATAATTTGCTGGTGGTATGGTTTTTAAGTGTGTATCAAAAGGCTTCTTCATATGCCTAGTCAATTCAATCCAACCTCGAGAAATGTGTCAGGCTCCGGGCTAAGTGCCAGGATGTAGGGAGAACAAGCAGACGGGGTGCCTGTTTCCCAAAGAAGTTAACTCTAAACAATGTATTTCAGGAAGGATGAAATATGAGATGCTAAGGAGGGAACAGGAGGGTGATTTAAGCCAGCCCCAGAAGTCAAAAAAAGTTGAAATTATCTTAAATGAGGCTTGAAGGACAAGAAAGACTTACTTAGGCCAGAATAAGCAAGATGAAGTTTCCAGGCTGATTACGTAGCAGGTGACCAAGAAACGTTAGAAGTTGTACATATGAGGGCCGCCTGGGGGGCTCAGTCAGTTAAGTGTTTGACTTTGGCTCAGGTCATGATCTCACAGTTCGTGGGTTCAAGCCCCATGTCAGGCTCTGTGCTGACAGCTCAGAGCCTGGAGTCTGCTTCGGATTGTGTATGTGTCTCTCTCTCTGCCTCTTCCCCTCTCACGCTCTGTTTTCCTCTCTCTCTCCCAAAAATAAATAAACATTTAAAAAATTTTAAAAAGCAGTTGTACATACATGAGCGCAAAATGAGGTTGGCCAATAGGCAACCTCTTCAGGCTTTAAATGTAACTTTAAGGCATCTGCAACTTGTTCAAAAGCAAAAGGGAATTGCCAAAGAGTATTAGTGAAATATTTTGATATGTGTTCTACTGTGTATCCTTCAACTCACTAATTCTACTTTAAGAAGGAAATAACTGTAAATTTGTGCAACTATACTGCTAAAAAGTATGTTTCTAATATAGAGACTGTCTAAAATTAGAAAATTTTGAAATTACCTAAACATCTTACATTAGGGGCTTAGATAAAGAAAACTTTGGTTCACCATATATTAGATTGCTATGTAGCTGCTAAAGATACTGGAAGGAAAAAATGTAATGGCATGGAAAGATGTTCATTATATTTTAAATGAAAAATGAAGAGTATATAAAATATATATGGGGCGCCTGGGTGGCTTAGTCGGTTAAACGTCCGACTTTCGCTTGGGTCATGATCTCGCGGTTCGTGGGTTCGAGCCCCGCGTCGGGCTCTGTGCTAACTGCCAGCTCAGAGCCTGGAGCCTGTTTCAGTCTGTGACTCCCTCTCTCTCTGACCCTCCCCTGCTCACACTGTCTCTCTCTCTCTCTCTCTCCTAGAAATAAATAAAACATTAAAAAAAAACAAAAACAAAAAGACACTGGAAGGCTACAAACCTAAACTCCACGTCAGTTTATTCTTTGCTGTGAGATTATAGGTGATTTAAATGTTAATCCTTTTGCTTATTTTTTTCTAATTGTTCCACAATATGTACTATTTTTGTAATAAAAAAATGATATGTCTTATATGTGCAGAGGTTTCTGGGGTGCCAGTCATACTCTTGACCTCAATTGGATTTACACTGGGCTTTGCTTTGAATTATTTGTTTAAAAATGTCAATCTATTTAATGAACTTTCTATAATGTGTGCTACATTTCATAACTTTAAATGTTACTTATTTTTCAGTATCTTATTCGCCGTCCCAGTGTCTGATAGTATTCCATGATCTAGGAGCAAAGTTGACACTTCACCGCAAACCGCGATGGTTTACCCGCCTGGACGGATTGGACTCCAAGCCCCAGCAAGCATTGCGGCCTGTACACTGGGAACTACGGGGTCCGAGAGGGGCTTAGGGATCCACAGTCCTTTCCCTCCCAGAAGCCCGCGGGCGGCTAGGAACGCAGTCTGTGTCATGGCCGCGGGAGCCGGGACGGCCAGCCCCGCTTCCGGCCCGGGCGTTGTGCGTGACCCGGAGGCGTCACAGTCGAAGAAGCGGCCCGGCCGAGAAGGCGGGGAGGGCGCGCGACGATCAGACGCGATGGCGGGAGGAGGCGGGAGCAGCGACGGCAGCGGGCGGGCGGCAGGCCGGCGGGCGTCCCGCAGCAGCGGGCGCGCTCGGCGGGGGCGCCATGAGCCGGGGCTGGGGGGCGCCGCGGAGCGGGGCGCGGGGGAGGCACGGCTAGAGGAGGCGGTCAACCGCTGGGTACTCAAGTTCTACTTCCACGAGGCGCTGCGGGCCTTTCGGGGTAGCCGGTACGGGGACTTCAGGCAGATCCGGGACATCATGCAGGGTGAGGGCCGGATCTGGGGAAGGAGGCTGGCCGAGGAAGGGGATTTGTGGGGCCCGGGTGTCGGGGCTGGGGGTCACTGAGCCAACGATATCTTCTTTTCTAGCTTTGCTTGTCAGGCCCTTGGGGAAGGAGCATACCGTTTCCCGGCTGCTGCGGGTTATGCAGTGTCTGTCGCGAATTGAAGAAGGGGAAAATTTAGGTATGGCAGTTTTTGTGTTCTCAGGGCTTACTTATTTAGGGTTATGTTGTTATTTTCCAACTTAACGTCCAGAACTGAAGGATTCGGGGTGAAGGTGCATTACTGTGTTTCGATCACAGTGGTCTTTTTCCTTCTAAAATGAATCTGTTCTGGGTCTAGTTTTTTCCAGTTAAGATTCTCTTGGCTGCTCTTCTATTTTTTATTTCCTCCCACCTGTTTCTTGCCCCAACTTTGCTGCGATCTAATGAGTTATGTTAAGATGGCCAAATTTTTCCCCGTAGAATGTTTTCCAGAGTATGAGCACTTTTTTTAAAATTGAACTTAAGAGCTGTTAGCAAAACTGTCTCCAGTTTCTGATCGCTTGTATCTGAAGAGGATGTGTGTACTCTGAAATCTGAGATGCAAATACATGTGTTAATTTTTTTTTAACTTGTCTTGAAAATTATTTAAAAAATAGCCATTTCAAATTCATTGGTTTCAGTTTGAACTCTTAACATGTTGGTAAGCTTGTAGCCAGTTTGTTAGCAAATTAAATGCAAATCTTACTATATTTACATGTGTCTTTTCTGATAAACATGTATTTTTGGACTTATTGTTTCTGCTCCTTGTAAAATCGCTTAAAGTGAAAACTGTGCTCTTTGTCCTAGACTGTTCCTTTGATATGGAGGCTGAGCTCACACCACTGGAATCAGCTATCAATGTGCTGGAGATGATTAAAACAGAATTTACATTGACAGAGGCAGTGGTGGAATCCAGTAGAAAACTGGTCAAGGAGGCTGTAAGGCTCTATTTTTACTTCTTTTTTCTTTTGACAAAACTCAGATGTCTTTGAGGATACCATTGCTTATCTTTTCTGTGCGGGGATGGAGAGAGCAAGTGAACACACTCAGACATAGACACAGATGTTCTATATCTTCAGGTGACCCCTTCCCAGGTCAGGCTTGGGAAGTGTTAATGGCAGGTATGCTGCTTTTATGATTTTGGTGCCTTCCTCGTGGCCTTGGCAGGAGAGGCAATACACAGGAAATGGGTTAGCGTTGAAGACTGACATTTTGGAGGTTATTACACCATTCAGGAGCATCGTGAAAGGGCTAGAAGTAACAGGCCAAGGATTTGGTCATCCTGGTTTATAATAAACCAAAGAGAATAACTGGGGCCTTGAGAAATGTGGGACTGACGTTGAAGAGGTACATTGCCTTTGAACAAACAGAATCAAAGGTGCTGGGATAATCAACCAGTCAGAAAAACAGTAATGGTAGAAGGCTGGCACAGTCAGTGTTCTTAAAAAGGAAAAAGCTACTGGAGTGTCTTAGGAATTTGGGACTGTGTGTCATGCTCAGGTAACTTCAAATACTAGAACTAATTTTTATTTAAAACATGACAGGCACTGGGAACCAGTCAGAAAAAAATGTCTTCGGTAACCAAGGCTGGGGGTGGGTGGAAGTAGATGTGGAGGTGGGGGGTAAAGAACAACAGTTGCCTTGGTGGTAGAAAGTAAGGAAACTGGTAAGGAAAGAAAAGAGCATCCCCTAAAAAGATAGGATCTCAGGTAGGGGTGGGAAGATAAAACTTTGCTTAGCAAGAAAGACCTCCATCCCTTGGCTGTGTGCTGGGTACTTAGGTACCCTGTTAAAAAAAAAAATTAGTGTAGGTGAGGTACAGATATTTATCAAATTAAGGACCTTGGGCAGGAGCTATTTTTTGGTTTTGGAGAGATTGCCCAGATAATCCAAATTCCAAAGAGGAATAATGCCAAGAATAGATTTTTACTGTAGGTAAGTCAAGTTTGTGATGGAGGGACAATGCCAGAAAAGACATGTTAGTAAAGGAAGAGAAATCTATGCCTACTTTCAGAATAGCTAATGATCTTTGGAATGGAAAGAAATGGTACCATTGGGTGCCTGGCTGACTCAGTTGGTGGAGCATGCGACTTTTGATATCACGGTTGTAAGTTCAAGCCCCATGCTGGGTATAGAAATTACTTAAAACTAAAGTCTTTAAAAAAAAAGAATAAAAAAAGAGAGATGGTACCAGTTTAAAGTAATTCATATGATTTCTGTTAAGTTAGGTAGCAGATTCAGAAGTGCAGTTCCTTCAAAACACAAGAGGTATAGATTTATCTCTGTCCCCTCTTCTGGAAGATTATTAGTGGGTTTCACCTGCGTATTTACTGCTTTATTATTATTATATTTTTAAGTTTATAGATCACATTTGGGGACTTCCTTAGGAAAACTCCATCAGCAAAGTCCAAATGACCTTAAAAGTGTCACCTATACTTGTATGTTGACTCCCTTGTTCTTTTTCCATTTTCCAACTGGTACCAGATTTCTTGTTATACTCACTGTATTACTGTTATTGCTGTGTACCAAATACAGCAAAATTTAGCAGCTTAAAACAGTAAATAATACCTCTCATTTTCCAAGAGTCAGGAATCTGATAGTGGTTCAGTTGAGTGCTTCCAGCTTGAGGTCTCTCATGAGATTGTAGTCAGGCTGTCTGCTAGAGTTGCAGTCATCTCAAGACTCAGCTGGGGCTGAAGGATCTATTCTCATGCTCACTCACATGGTTGTTAGCAGGACTCACTTCCTTGCTGGCTGTTGGCTAGAGACTTCAGCTCCTTGCCTCTCCGCAGGGCTGCTTACAGCTTGATAGCTTGCTTTCCTTAGAGCAAGTGATCCAAGAGAACAAGAGCCCAAGACAAAAGCTGCAGTCTTTTATAACCTAATTTCAGAAGTATCATCACTTGTGCCATATGCTGTTGGTCACAAAGACCAGGCCAACTATGGATTAGTGTGTAATGGGACTGTGCAGGGTGTGGGGATCACTGCAGGCCTTCTTAGAGGCTGGCTATCACAATTACCTTGAACTCTTACTTATTAAATGATACTATATCCATTGCCTCCTAATTTATTATTAAAAATTTTTCATTTAGAGTCATAGAATCTGTTAATGGTCATCTTTGGGAAAATATGAAGTACCTAGGCTCCATGCATTTTCAGCTTTTTGTAAAGTGTCACAACAGTTCATTTAAAAGTCTATTAAATTTTTGCTAAAGTTTATCAAATGAAGTTATTTGTTAAGTTAGAACTCTTCATTGTATGATGTAGGCATTTCTGCAGGTCTTCGGTACCCCTTCAGGAATCAGAAACTATTTTCATAAACAGTGCCAAAACGTTAGCTGACTTGCAGTGCATTGACTTTGCACTAATGGTGCAGAAGCAGTGAGGGGTAAAATCGCTCGTACCTTAGTATGACCAAGGTGATGGTAACCTGTGTGAGTAGTCAGTGAAGTCTTCATTGCCACATTGTTGCAGTTAAAAAATAAATAAATAAAAGCCAGTTTCAATTAAGATCTTTGACAAAGCAGTAAAATTGTTAATTTTATTAGATCTAGACCCTTGAGCAAACAAACATCTTTTCAGTATTTTGTCTGACAAAGTAGGAAGTTTGTCTGAAGCATTTCTGCCATATACCAAAACTTGATGGCTGTCTTCAGGAAATGACTTGTGTGACTGAGTTGCACGCTGATCTAGCCACTTTTTTAATGGAACACCTTTTTTTTTTTTTTTTTAACTAAAAAGAACTGACACATTTTAGTTGTTTAGGTGTGGGCATTTGGCAGTCATTTTCTTGTAAAAGAGCAAAGGGAACTTGTCACTTGAGAGAACAATTGATAGTATTCGTTTCCATTGGTAAAAACTAAAGCTTTCAAGTAAAAAAATTTCTGAAAAACTTATATTGATGTCCCTGACAGTTTCCCAATTCTTAGACTTTCTGATAAGATTGATGGTGGTTAGTAATAACTGTGATTTTCAAGATATTTTTAACAAATGTGTCAACATTTGGAAGATCTACATAATTCAGTAAACAAATATTTTTCAAGTGGCCAATGCATTATATTATAATATCATTCATAGGTAAAAGATCCATTTAAAATGCAAGGTAAACTAATAGGTTTTAATGTAACAGATAATGAAAAGTTCATTTGCCCATGTTTGCTATAGAGTCAAAGAAGAATATCCACAATTTTCTGAAAGGCCTGTTAAAAATAGTACTCCCTTTTCCAACTTCATATCTGTGTGAGGATGGAGTTTTTTTAGTATACTTTAACCAAAACAACACATCACATCAATATGAATGCAAAACAGATATAAGAATTCAACTTTCTTCTATTAAGTAGGATATAAAGGAGATTTGCCAAAATGTAAAAGAAGGCCAGCTTTCTCATTAAACTTTTATCTTAGAAAATACAGTGATTTTTCATAAAGATATTTATATTAACCAGCAATGAATTTACTGTTTTTAATGGATTAATAAATATTTGAAAATTTTGTTTTATATTTCTAATATGGTGATATAACGCACATAAACAGAAGTTCTTTGGGGGTCCTCATTAACATTTAAAAGTATGAAGGGATCCTGAGACTAAAAAGTTTGAAAACTGCTTCTGCAAGCTGTAAATGGTAATGAGGCTAAATTGGTTTTCTCTTCATAACTGAAAGATTCCTCAGTTAGGTTTCTGTGGAGAACAGCAGAGAGTAACATGTATGGCATATTATTCGGAAAACATTTATTTTTTGCTGTGCAGCATTCTCCCCTGCACCTTTGGTAACAGTACATTTTCTTTTGGGGTCTTACCCCATTTGAGGGAGCTGGGTGCATAAAACACACTAAGTACCTTAATTTTTGAAATAAAAAGCTCTGTCAGAGCTTTTTGAGTATTCCTGTTTCCCACAACAGCCTGGTTTCTTTCTGACATTTTTTTCTTTAGCCTTTCTTCCCTTCTGTGAGTTTTGGTTTTCTCTTTCTATGTGCTTTCTGTGATTTCCCCCCAACTTCTCTTGGCTCTATTGAAAATCTGTGTTTGGAATTTCCTTCTTGTTTAAGTTAGCCAGAGACCACTGCTATTGCTTATACCCTAAGAACCTTAAGAGATAGATACATAAGCAAAGAAATTACACTGCTTTCTGAAAACTCTCAAGTGAAAAAGCAAGAGTTTATTTCTTTTGAAAATTAAAAAACAAACAAAAACTTTCCAGGAAATTAAAAATAGATTTAAAAGATAAGCTCATAGCACAAATGTCGGAGGCAGACTTTTAATTTAGACTTTGAAAGCATTCATGTTTCTTTTCTTATTTTACAAAGTAAATACAGTAGGACCTGGTTCTAATTCTGGAAAAGACACGGAGTATATTCTCTTCTGTCTTTCTTAATCCAAGTCTAAGTCCTGGACAGAATGTGTAGAGCAGCTATCTGACAATTCAGAAATGGAAATGATAGTAAGCAGATAGTAAGCAGGGAAGAAGAGAATTTGAAAGTCCACCAAAATGGTGATGAGTAGCTGACCATTTTTTCCTTCTCTGGTATCACCCAGCCTGAAGTTGAAGGCTTCTGAAACCTAGAAGTGCACTCCAGATAGGAATGGAAAGAACTCCAAGAAAGGCTTTCTCTGGCCTGAGGAACAAGAAAGGGCTCTCCTAAGGGTCAGGGAGGGTGGGAGAAATTCCAGGATTTCTTTTCTCCCTTCTCTCCTGCCCCTGCACCCAGGCAATACTGCACTGGTGGCAGCACTGGCCCGGTGATGACATTGGCAGCAGGGCTGGCACCTAAAACTGAAGGAAGAGAACCCTTTCTCTTTTAGCAGTGGAGCTGTGATCCCTAGAATGCAGAGCAAATTCCACTGCTTTTTTTACTGTCTGTCTTGCTGCTTAAGTCTGGATGCAGATGCAGTGTGTGGCACAGTGGGGAAACTAAACCCTAGGAAGGCAAGGCTGGTTTGAAACTTGAAAATCAATCAGTGTCCTACACTCTGTTAGTCTAAAGAAGAATAAAACATATGATCTATCAAGTGATGCAGAAAAGGCATTTAACAAAATTCAACATTAGTTCAAGATAAAAACACTCAGCAAACTAGGAATAAAACTTTCTCAACCTGATAAAAGACATCTACTGAAAACCTATAGCTAACATCATACTAGATGGTGGAGGATAGAATGCTTTGTGCTTACAATCCAAAACCAGGCAAAGATGTTCATTCTCACCATTTCCATTCCATGTCATACTGGAAGACCTAGCCAGTGGAGTAAGTCAAGAACAAGAAATAAAAGGCAACAGACTGGATAGGAAGGGAAAAAAACTGTCCCTATTTGCAGATGATATGACTGCCTATAAGGAAAATCCCATGTAATATTACTAAAAAATCTATAAGTAAATATAGCAACTTTGGAGGATACAAAGTCACACAAAAATTATTCATATTTCCAGTATATATTAGCAATGAATGACTTGAAATAAAATTACCACAACAGTGCCACTTATAATAGCTCCCAAAAAGAAGAAAAACAAATAGGTATACATCTAGCAAAACGTGGGCAGGATCTGTATGTGGAAAAACAAAATGCTAACGAAAGATATCAAGACCTAATAATTGGAAAGGCACACCATGTTCATGAACTGGAAGATAATATAGTTAAATTTTTTTAAATGTTTATTTATTTTTGAGAGATAGAGATAGAGTGTGAGCGGGGAAGGAGCAGAGAGAGAGAGGAAGACACAGAATCCAAGCAGGCTCCAGGCTCTGCACTGTCAGCACAGAGCCTGACATGAGGCTTGAACTCACGAACCGTGAGATCATGACCTGAGCTGAAGTCGGACGCTTAACCGACTGAGCCACCCAGGTGCCCCAAGACAATATAGTTAAGAGGTCATTTCTCTCCAGGTAAAATATAGATTTAATATGATTCCAATCACAATTTCAACAGGATATTCTGTAGATACAGACTGATTCTAAAATACAAATGCTAAGGCAAACGAACTAAAATAACCAAAACAAAGTGGAGGAGTCACTACCCAATTTAAAAAATTACTATAAAGCTGCTCAGGACTATAAGCATAGATTAATGGAACAAAAGAATCCAGAAATAGGCCTACACAAATATGACCTTGATTTTTGGAAAAATGTGAAAGAAATGCAATGGGAAAAAGGTATTCAGTAGAAAAGAATAGTCTTCAATGAATGACATGAAATAGTTGGATGTCCTTATCTAAAAAATGAACCTTGACCTAAAACTTATAAAGATTAATTCAAAATAATCTAAATGAAAAATGTAGGTGCCTGGGTGGCTTAGTCAGTTGAACAACCAACTCTTGATTTTGGCTCAGGTCATAATCCCAGGGTTCTGGGATGGAGCCCAGCATTGGACTCTGCACTGAGCGCAAAGCCTGCTTAAGATTCTCTCACTCTCAACCTCTGCCCCTCTCCCCCACTCATGAAAGTGCACACTCTCTCTCAAAATAAAAAAAATTAAATAAATGTAACATGAAATAAAATCTTTATGTCCTGGACTTAGAGAAAAAGTTCTTAGCTATGACACTAAGAGCATGGTATATAAGAGGAATTTTTTAAAACTATATATAGGGGCACCTGGGTGGCTCAGTTGGTTAAGTGTCCTACTTTGGCTCAGGTCATGATTTCACACTTAATGGGTTCAAGCCCCGCATCAGGCTTTGTGCTGAATGCTTGCTCAGAGCCTGGAGCCTGCTTTGGATTATGTGTCTCCTTCTCTCTCTGCCCCTCCCCCGCTCATGCTCTATCTCACTCTGTCTCTCAAAAATAAATAAATGTAAAAAAAGAAATTTAAAAAATTAATAAACTGTATTTAGTTTGGGTCACCTGGGTGGCTCAGTTGGTTAAGTGTCTGACTTCACCTCAGGTGATGATCTCACAGTTTGTGGGTTAGAGCCCCATGTCTGGCTCTGTGCTGACAGCTCGGAGCCTGGAGCCTGCTTGGGATTCTGTGTCTCCTTCTCTCTCTGCCCCTCCCCCATTCGCACTCTGTCTCCTTCTGTCTCTCAAAAATAAACATCTTTAAAAAAGTTTTTAGAAACTATTTTGAGAGAGCATCAGTGCAAGAGGGGGAAGGGCAGAGAGAGAGAATGAGAGAGAATCCCAAGCCCAACACAGGGCTAACAGGAAATTTTGATAGGAGGAAATACTGGTAAGTTGGACTTAACAAGAATTTAAAACTTTTGTTCCAAGCAAAATACTTAAGACAAGCTATAGACTGGAATATTTGCAAATCACATATCTGACAAAGGACTTGTGTTCAAAATACATCAAGAACTCTTAAAAGAAAACACTACTATTTAAAAAATGGGCAAAAGTCTCCTCAAAGAGAACATACAAATGGTACGTAAGCACATGAAAAGATGTTCAGCATCATTTAGTCAATAGAGAAATACCAATTAAAATCACAGTGAATACTAAGACATACCTATTAGAATAGCTAAAGTTTAAAAAATACTGACACTAACGAGTGCTAATGAGGATGAGGAGCAACTGGAACTCTCACACATTGCCAGAAGGAGTTCAAAGCGGTATAGCCACTCAGGAAAACAGTTTAGACATTTCTTATATAAATTTTCCATGTGACCCAGCATCCCACTTGTGGTTATTTACTTTAGAGAAATGTTATGTTCATCCCGAAACTTGTACATGAAGGTTTAGGCATCTTTTCATAATCACCAAAATTTGCAGACAACCCAAATATCGTTCATCCAGTGAATGGATAAACAAAATGTAGTATGGTAGCCACCCCCCCACCCCCACCCCGCCCCGCATCTGTAGTTTCACTTTCTGCAGTTCCGTTACCCACAGTCAACTGTGGTTGGGAAGCAGATGCTCCTCCTGAAGAATTCAAAAGGCAGAAAGCCAGTAGCAGCCTAAGGCTAAGTCTCCAGTACCTCCATCATTCACCTCATTTTTGTCATCACATAGGCATCTTCCCATTTCACATCACAAGAAGGGTGAATAGAGTGCAGTAAGGTATTTTGAGAAACCACATTCACATCACTTTAACTATGGTATATTGTTACAGCTATTCTAGTTTATTGTTAATCTCTTACTGTGCCTAATTTATACATTAAACCTTATCATAGGTAGGTATATAGAGGAAAGGGAGGGAGAACTATAAATTCATACAATGGAATACTGCTCAGCCATAAAAAAGAAAAAACTATGGGTAATGCAACAACATAGATGGATCTCAAAGGCATTTATATAGAGGGAAAGAAGCCAGTCTCAGGGCTACATCCTCTAAAAAAAATAAGTGCCACAGACTATGAGTCGATTTATTTGACATTCTTTTTATTTTTTAATTAAATTTTAGTTACCATACTGGACAATATTGGTTTCAGGAGAATTCAGTGATTCATCACTTACATACACCATCCAGTGCTCATGACAATGAGTGCCTATTTTAATACCCATCAGCCATCTAGCCCACCCCCTACCCATTTATGACATTCTTGAAAAGATGAAACTGAGAAGATTAGTGGTTGCCAGGGGTCAGGATGGAGGAGGGGTTACTACAGAAAGGTAGCACAAGGGAGGTTTTTGGAACCATGGTTTCTGTATCCTCTGTGGTGACTCCAGGAGTCAGTGTGTGTAATTTAAACTAGGAACACTGCACCCCCCAAAAAGTTCATTTTACCATATGCATGTTAAATAAAATTTAAAAACATGATAGGATCTAAGTGATTTCTTATACAAAGTTGAAACTTTGAATTCTTCAAGAAAGTAAGTACAGTCCTAGTACAGTTACTCTGCGGAAAATGATGTAAAGCGAATGTGGTCACGACTAAAATGAAAAGACCTACTTTGTACCTTCCTTGGGCAGCAAGAATTTATATATGCTTGTGCCTGCTATTCAAGAGCATTTGACACCAGTTTCCTTTGTATGCTGAGGACAGAATCCCCAGAGGTTAATACTGAATTCCCCTTACTGTTCCTTCTTCTCTTGATCTGTATCTCCTTGAGTTTTTCCCTGAAATGAATATTGAAAACATCTATGGACCAGTTTTCCTTCCCTTTTGCATGTGTGTGATGTTTCTTATATCTCTCCTTGAGACGGGATTTAGGGTAGCTACTTTATTCTGTAACATAACTCCCAAGTGCATCCAACTTTCCCCTGGCTTTTCTAATTTAAAAAAAAAAAGTACTCGTATTTTTAAAAATACCCGTTAGGGTGCCTGGCTGGCTCAGTCACTGGAATTGTGACTCTTGATCTCTGGGTTATGAATTCGAGCCCCACATTGGGTGTAAAGATTAAAAATCTTTTTTAAAAATTTCGATCACTGTCATTTTACCTCTGCATATCTTTTCTTGGGGTTTATTGACTATGGGACTCTTCTTTTTCTCTGTAGCTGATGAAACTTCCATTCTACCTGGAATTTTGCTCTCTTTGTGTGTTAACGTGGATGCGTTGGGTTTATTCATCTCCGTAATTTCCTGCACACTTTAATTTCCTGCACACTTTTAACTGGAGTTGCCGGCTGGGGTTTTACAGTGAGAGGCTGTGTTGTTTCTCCTACAGAAACAGCCTCAGGCCTTTCCTGAATGGATAGCAGAACTCTACGGTCAGCAAATGGCTTTTTTTCTCCCCACAGTATATCCTCCCCACTCTGTCCCCATCATTATATCAGAGCTTTTGCGTCCAAAAAGAACAGATCCAATTGTTCTGGGGACCTGGAATGACTCCTGTCCATTTTGCTTTTCCTTGGGAGGCCCTATTCAAATTGGGTAAATGGTCTGTAATCCAGAGGATCAGATTTTGCTTTATCAGCTATTTTTTAAAAATCCAGTGTAATGTTGAAAATCTACTACTCTACGCAGTGAAAGAAGAGTGCTTACAGTTGTTCATAATGCCTGAGCAGTGATTGTTAGTTTTTAAGTACAGGAATTTGATAGATTGTGAAAAATATCTTGCGTATATAAGACTCACTTTTGCTTTTTAGTAGTTTATTTTAGTACCTGATATTCTGATTACTCCTGTCATTATTACAACAGTTAAAAAAAAAAAGGTTTTTTTCCCCTTTTGTAGGCTGTCATTATTTGTATCAAAAACAAAGAATTTGAAAAGGCTTCAAAAATTTTGAAAAAACATATGTCCAAGGACCCCACAACTCAGGTAAATTTGAAATACTTTTGCTTCCCTGACTTAAATCCATCTCATTGTTTTTTGTGGGGAAACAGGGAAAGGGTTCTTTGTCAGGAATGTTATTTAAATATTTGGCATCCTAGCATGTTGTCTTTTATATCCTGAATAACATTGTGAGATTGGCTTTTCAAATTTTATTTTTTATTATACAAATTTACCTAAATTGTTTTCTTGCCCATTTCTGTCTGGTTTGTGACAGAACTTTAAGTGATCAGCACCAGGTATTAAGCTATCAAGTTCTATAATGCTCCTGAAACTTTACTTACATAAATGCTGATCCTGCATATTTGAGAATCAGCCTTGGTGAGGACTTAATGCTTCTATTTTCTGGTGTCAAAAGCTCTGTTGGTGCCCTGCTCTTTTATTCCTTTCCTTTGTAAATCTAAATTTTAGTTTTTGAAAAGGTAATACATGTACATAATAAAATTCAAAAGGTACAACAAAAGAGCTTAGTGAAAATTCTCTCATCTCTTGACTTAGCCACTTGATTCATCTCCTCATAGGCAACCAGTGTTTTTTTTTTTCTTTTATCCTTTCAGAGGTAGTCTAGTCTATGCATATGTAAGCTAACAAGTCTGTGTGTATATAGAGAAATACATACATATATCCATTCTTCCTGCTCTTCCCATATATATCTGTGAGCATATTCTACACACTAATTTGAGCATTTTGTAAATTGCTTTTTTCACTTAACATATCTTGAAGGTCATTCTATATTAGCACGTAAGGAGCTTCTTCATCCTTTTTTTCCCTTAAGTTTAAAAATCTTTATGTAAATGTATAAAGATACTTTAGATCCTAAGTTCTTCGTATTTTTTTATAGCTACATACTAACCCCTTATGGCTGATCCATAATTTATTGGCCTCTTCTTTGTGGTAGGCTCCCCTTCCTATATATGAACACTGATTGCCATTGACAACATTTGAAAGTTGATAGTGTTGTCTCAACTCACCATCATTGAATTTTTACTAGAGTTCTCCTTTCTTATGTTGCAAATATCGGTGCTTTGTGTAGAAGCTGAGAAATGATCTCCTGAACATTATCCGTGAGAAGAACTTGGCCCACCCTGTTATCCAGAACTTTTCCTATGAGACCTTCCAGCAGAAGATGCTGCGCTTCCTGGAGAGTCACCTGGATGACGCAGAGCCCTACCTCCTCACGGTGGGCCTTGGCCTTCTCTTCCCATAACCGTGATGTGGCCTTGAGGATGTGCAGGCAATTAGAAAAGGACAGCTCTTTTTAGAAGTGAAAAGAGTAAATGTGTGTAAAAGACTTTTGAATTATATGCACTGTCATCCTTAATTAAATGCCTTAAATATACAGAAGCAGAGATTCTGTACAGAAGCAAATGGAACGTGTATGGTTTCCTTTACCTTCCACTTATACCTCCTACATGTGATCAATCTGTTGTGGTTAAAGTAGGGGAACACTTGAAGTGAGTGGTAGTTCCCAAAGGAGATGAAATTTGAGTTCAGTTCGGGAGCAAGAATGGTTTGGTAGGTACAGTATGATGGGGTTGTTAAAAGGAAGAAGGAATAACTGGAGAAGAAAGGTGTGACTAGAAGTGTGATATGGCATTAACAAGCCAAATGAAGACATTCTTTAATTGGATCAAAGTGATCAGCATGAAGAATGGCAGCAGTGAAGCTCAGGACAGCATGTGGAAGAATAACCTAGTGTGTCCTATAGGGTGGTCTGTGATACTGGAAAACAGTGAGAGGGTTTTGTTTAGTTTTGGTTTTAAATCACCAACATCCAAGAATATCTTAGCTCAGGGCAGCTGGCTGACTCAGTCGGTAGAGCATGCAACTAACTCTTGATCTCAGGGTTGTGAGTTCGAGCCCCATGTTGAGTATAGAGATTATTTAAAAATAAAATCTTAAAAAGAAAGAAAATAGCTTATAACAGTAGATCTTCTAGGTCCATATTAGGATAGTGTCTGGGATCCTAGCAGTCATTTGGCAGATGTCAAATTATGTACAAAGCAGATAGTTTGGAATATTCAGAGAGCAAGTGTCAGGATACTTGAGCCTGGCCTGGGATCCTATATTTTGTATTCCAGATAACTGGAAAAATAACCTTCCACTGTTTCTGTGAGGAGATAGAACTTTCAGTTCTTTCTTTTCTTTTTTTTTTTTTTAAGAGAGAGCGTGTGCAAGCTGGGGAGGGGCAGAGGGAGAGAGAGCATTCCAAGCAGGCTCCAGGCTTCCATCATGAAGCCTGCAAGATCCCAGTACCATGAAATCATGACCTGAGCCGAAATCAAGAGTCAAAGGCTCAACTGACTGAGCCATTCAGGCTCCGCCCCCTCCTTGTTTTTAAGTAGGCTCTACACCCAACATAGGGTTTGAACTCATGACCCTGAGATCAAGGGTCACACACTCTACTGACTGAGCCAGCCACGTACCCCTAGAACTCTCAGTTCTTAAGACATCACTTGTTATAGATGTGCATATCTGAAACAATGATACTAGACTAATTGGAAATATATTTTTTTCAGTCAGAAGGAGACAGATGGGCAGTTGGAGTGAGAGCAAGATTGGCCCACTCAGGGGTTTATGTGGTATAAGTAAGGATTTTCAGAGTTAATAGCAAAACATATTTGTAGGCACACAGTTACAAAAAAAATTTATATACAAAGTAAAAGATATTAATATAAACATTAGTTATCGTAAGTTTGGAAAAAGAAGTTTGACTTTTTTGCGTGACCCCAAAGTATAACTGGCATTCAGAAACTAGATTAGGGCTGAGATTGGAAGAATGGAAGAGGAAGTACAGAGTCAAATTACATACTTATTTGTTGTCCAAAAGGTTAATGAATTCTTGCACTGCCCAGATGGTTAGCACCACTCAAATTGAGTTCTCCTTTAGTGTAGAAAATTGTGAGCCATTTTTTGAGGAAAGAAAAAGCAAGACATCTGAGATAGTTCTTGTGAGTTCTCATCTTTTGTATGTCCTCCTCTAGTTTATGCCTTGAGTGGATTTATAAGTGAACACTTATGCATGTTGAGTATGTATGTTCGTGAAAGAAGAGAATTAATGAAATTCTGTGACTTCCTCTTCCTCATGACATCCTTCTTTCCCCAGATGGCCAAAAAGGCTTTGAAATCTGAGACTGCTGCCTCAGGTACAGTGAAAGAAGATAAACAGCCAGCACCAGAGCCTGTGCAGAAGCCACTCAGAGAACCTACAAGGTGAGAGGAATGCCGTTTCGCGATCTTGGGTGAAACATAAGGGTATTCTGTTGGAAGCAGTCTCCTTAGAGCAGAAATCAGTTAGTTCCTCCTTGTACTGACATGTTACCTGGTTACTTATACAAGGCAGTGTGGGAGTTACAGAGCATACCTTGGGAACATGAGAATATTGAAGATGGGATGTCATATCCCTGACAGAAGTTTCTGACTGGTTGTTCTTCAAAGGTTCTTTCCTTCTCTGTTCTCCCTTACTTGCCCTGCTCGTATTTACTCAGTATGTTGTTGTGGATACCTGATCTCTTAATGCACTGTTCAGACTCGTGAATCAGATTCCCAAGACAAGTTGTTAAAGCAGGACTCACAAGTTTAGATGTCTTTGGGGGCCCAGTAGGAAATGTACGGGGGTGAGTATAGGACAATACATTTCAGAGCATGTGAGTGTGAACCAGAGAGGGCATGCTTTTCAGATTCGTGTGATTGTTGCAATGTGGAAATGTCCAAGGATGCCCAGACTTCAGTTCAAATTTTTATGTGAGACATCCAGTTTTGTTTTTGGTTTTTTGAGCTTTCCCAGGTTTTGGAGGCAATTAGTCCAATTAAAAAAACCCAAAACTTGCATAGGTTAGGCAACAAGACATATCTGCCAGCTGGGTTTGGCTTGTAGGCTGCCAGTTTGCCCCCTCCTAACAGTTTTTAAGTCTACCAGTTATTCCAAATTATAGTTGAATTTAACTTTATTATGAAAAGGCAGTTTCTCATTGTTCAAGACTGTGTGGCTCACTTCTTACTCTGAGAATTCTCAAAATCCCATTTGTAAGTGTACTGTAGGAGAAGGGGGCAGAATGGAGACCAGTCTTTTCCTTCTTTCACACGAGGGTTGGACTGGACAGCTGGAAGAAGAGTTTAGACTTCAAGGTGAGATTGCTGAATTGTCATTTGGTTGCCCAGACAGACTCTGTAGCTGTTCGCCACTATACAGAGTTCTGACGGAGTTGCTGTAGATCCTGCAGACTAAAGCGATTAGCACACTGGCTAATGAGGGCTTTTGGAAGAGGAGTGTCATTGGCCCTAGTCCTTTACGGTTCGCTTACTTAGAGTTTAAACTCTCGAGTTCAACATCTATATCATATTTAAAGCTTCTACTTACGCTTATAAATAGAAGCTTTATAAAGGTTGTTTTGAAAAACAACTTTTTTTTTTCCCTCCAAATGAAGTGTCCTCAACTTGAGGAGTCTTCTAATTTGAAGCTTCACACTTTGGAAAAGTTGAGGCTATTTGGATGAGCATCATTAATGGTGAGGCTGATCTTTGTATATCTGCTTTCTGTGTAGGCAGTTACGGAGTACTCCAACCACCATTGGAATTATGACCCTGAAAGCAGCGTTCAAGACTTTGTCCAGTGCACAAGATTCTGAGGCAGCCTTCTCAAAACTGGACCAGAAAGATCTGGTACTTCCTAATCAAGTGTCCCTGCCATCACCAGCCCTCAAAAACAAGAGACCAAGAAAAGATGAAAATGAGACCTCAGCCCCAACTGAGGGTGAGGGGGGCTCTGAACTGCAGCCCAAGAACAAGCGCATGACAATAAGCAGATTGGTTTTGGAGGAGGACAGCCAGAGTACTGAGCCGAGCGCAGGCCTCGACTCCTCCCAGGAGGTCATCCCAGCGTCACCATCCAAGCCCACCGTTCTCAACCAACCCCTCCCCGGGGAGAAGAATCCCAAGTATGAAGACGTTCTTTGTGGCAGTTTTGGGGCTGGTTGGTGGTCCTGGTTGGGCCTGGTATTGCTTCCATGAATGAAGTAACTTTCAGCTAAGTTATTCACCACCAAGGCTTGCTCAGACTGCTAGAATGTGACTTGGGAGTGGGGAGTGACGACATAGCCATCTCTGCCAGTTCCGAAGCTCCACCGTGGGCTTCGAGGCACTGCACTAGATGTGAGTGAGGATGGAAGGGTTTCAGAGCCTCCTACTCATTGCTGCTTTCATTTTTAGCAAACTTCTGAGTGCCCTGACTACTAAATAACAGTTTCCTTGTTAAAAGAAATTTGTTTGAGTTGGGCCACTTTAGACTTTGATCCTTAAAAAAGATTTATGAATATTTATAATTTTGCACCTTCTATGAGCATCTAAGACTTGGCAGATTCAGTAAATATCTCCTAATCTCTCACATTCTGCTAGGTTCTGTGGCGCAGTGGTTAGAATGCTTTTATTTTGCTCCCTGTCCTGGCCTGGTTTTCAGGTTTTGCCACCCTTTGTTCTCTCTTGTGGATCCTTCCTCTAAGCAAACTCATTTGCTTGTTCTCTCTGGAACACACCTGTTTCTTTCTGCTACTGTACTCTTCTTGCTTCCTCTCATTCCCCATAGTTGGGTTATCATTCCTCCATCATTGCTTGTGAGAATCCCATACATCCTTCAAAGGGAAGAGGAGCTGATACTGATGAAGTGCTTCCCATGGGCATATTATTTTACTGAATCTCTAGAATCCTTACTCTGTAAGTCATATATTAGCCCCACTTTTAGATGACAAAGGTTTAGAAAGTTATTAATTTGCCTGAAGCCACAAAGCTGAAAAGTGGCAAAATTGGGCTTTGGGATTTTTAATCCTAATTGGTTTTGACTCAAAAAGTCAATGGCCTATACACCACATACACCAAGATGCCTCTTAAAATTCTACTTCTTCCATGAATCTCCCCTGGTCACCCTGCTTTAAGTGATCACCTCACTGGTCTCCCAAAGCCATTGCCATCTCTACCACTGCTCTGACATGCATGTGCTAAGTGCCCAGAGAGGCTATGGCATCAACATGATAAATACTGAGGCACAAATCTGCACAATACATATCATTACCTGCATCTGGAAGTGAGTGAGTCATTGGCTGGGCAAGCAAATGGAGCTCAATACACTTTTATTCTCATTTGATACATGATCTCCTTTATTTCTTGTGGCAGTTCTATAAAGTATAGATATTGTTGCCATGAACAGATGAGGAAACTATAGAGAATACATGATTACAGTGGTTTTATAAATGGGAAGAAGATTCGTGAAGGTTTAGACCTGTTTACCTCTCTCATGTGTCAAGGGCATGAAGTTTGAAGGATACCCTAAAGCAGAGGTCGGCAAACTACAGCTCCTGGGCCAAATCTGCCTGGCACCCATTTTTGTAAATAAAGTTTTATTGGAACTCAGCAACAAACATCACATATGTATTGTTTGTGGCTGCTCTTGATGCTACACTGAGTTGAATAACTGCAACAGAGACAGTAAGGCCTGCAAATCTGAAGATACTCTCTGGCCCTTTACAGGAAAAGCCTGGCTAAAGGATTTGCCTGTGAGGTACCCTGGGAGCTCCAGGGAAGAGGAGCTCAACAAAGTTGTGGGTGGAACAAGCCTTGCAGAGGAGCGAATGTTGAGCTGACCTTGAAGGATGAGTAGGAGGTCATCAAGCATATTGGCGGGAGGTGGGGGGGGGGGTTTAGACAGCAGGAACCCCTTGTATAAAGTCATGAGAAAGCCTGGTTTGTTCCAGATGTCATGTATTCTGGATGGCAGAAGAATATAATGCACAGAGATGATGAAGGGAGAAATGTGTGGATGGGTAGACGGGCCAGGTCTTGAATTCCTTCCGTATTCTGTCAGGCAGAGGTTCTTAAACTGGGCTTCCTGTCACAGTGACCTGTGGGATGTTAGTAAAAATAGATAATCCCAGGCTCCTGAGTACTGAATTAGAAGGGTCAGGGTCTGTAATCTGCTTCTCTGTGCCCCAGATAATTCTACTACAGCTAACCTGAGGGCCTGGTGAGCTACCATTGATGCCTTTTGAACAGGCACTGAGGTAAAGGAAACCAGATGGGTGGCTGGAGACTGCTATCGAATGAGTAGTCAGGACCTGGAGGAAGCTGGGCTGCTGGAATTGAAGGCAGGATTAGGATACACTACCTGGAGGGCAGGGTCACAACTACTAGATTTTTATATGTCCAGTGGCACTTGGCAAAGGGCAAGAGCTTATTAGCTGTTTATTAACTAAATAAAATAATAATTCTTGGTTCTTGCAACTTAAAGGGTCCTAACCAAAACTTACATAAAAGGCCAGCAAAGGGTTAACGTTTTAGGCTTCCTGGCCACTTGTGTCTCTGTTGCTTATTTTTGCTTTTGTTTTTTTACAGCTCTTTGAAAATGTAAAAACCATTCTTAGCTCAAGGGTTGTAGAAAACCCAGCAGTCTCAGGCTGTAGTTTGCCGACCCCTCTAGACCAGACCCCTCTAGCCCATTCATTGCTCAGCTAGTTCTATCTTTACCAATAGGAGCATAAGGACCAGGAAGTGACGTGACTCGCCTAGGACAGCACAGCCAGCTCACAGACAAGGACCCAGATTTCAGCCCCTACCACAACAGAAGTTAGGCAAAACCAAACAAGTGTACTCAAAATAAGTGCTGCGTTCAAAGGAGGAGCAGGAGGTTACCAAAGTGATCTGTGCAGACTGTCTGCAGGCAGAATGAACAGACACATGGGTGAAAATGACAGACCCAGAGGTTAAAATCAGTTTTATCCCAGCATGGGGTAATAAGCAGGGAGAAAACTAAAGCTGTAATCCTGACTTTTATTTATGAACAGTAATTAACATCCTGAAAAGGAAAAATGTCATGTAATTTTTTTTTTACTTTATCTCAAGCAAATTATTCTCAGAAATAATATTTTGGGGGATATGATCTAATTTAAAAATAAAGCAAAGTGTAGATAGTGTACCATTTGTCTCAGCCATGTAGATAATTTCCTAGAAAACTCAGAGAATTCAAGGAATTTTTTTCAAGTCTGTGTACTTCTTAAGCAGACTGCTTTCATTACTCATTTGCAAAATACCTACCCAGACTTAAAAATAAATTTCCATTCATGGGGGGAAGGAGACAGAAGTTTGTCTCTATACTCTCTCGGTCAAGTTTTAAAAAAAAAAAGTTTTTTCTTAATGTTTTTATTTATTTGTGAGAAAGAGAGAGAGAGAGAGAGAGAGAGAGAGAGAGAGAGAGACAGTGTGAGCAAGGGAGGGTCAGAGAGAGAGGGAGACACAGAATCCGAAGCAGGTTCCAGGCTCCAAGCTAGCTGTCAGCACAGAGCCTGACGCTGGGCTCAAACCCACAAACCGTGAGATCATGACCTGAGCCGAAGTCAGATGCTTAACTGACTGAGCCACCCAAGGCGTCCCTCTCTCAGTCACGTCATTTGAGCTATGTAAATTCTTCAAAATTAAATTGAGATACAAGTTTGCTTTGTAAAAGATGTTACAGTACTGAGGTCAGATTTGTGCTTGTTATGTTCCCAGGGCCATTAATCAGGTAAACGTAGTTAAAGTTGAACACAAAAGACTGACTACAAATTTCATTTATTCAGCAATTCGAGTTTGGGATTAGTTTCTTAGCTTTGGGTCTTTTTTTGATTACACTCAAATACTTAACATTTCACATTTACAGGAAGGATTTTTATTTTGCTTATACTCTGATCTTCAGTGGTTTATTTGCAGCTCTTCGATAATCCTGTTACTACCTTAGCACATATTTCTCCAGCTCCTGTTAGAATATGTGTTACTGTACTAGATGTTTGGGGTAGACAAATGAAGATACAGTGCTTGCCTTCAGGGTGCTTATGATTAGGGGTGTGCTGCGAAATGGCTGTTTATTAAAGTGGAAGCACAACCACAAGGGCAGAGGAGTGGAGGCTTTTTGTGTGTATTGGAGGCCAGGACTTAGGGCAAGCTTCACTGGGAATGATGGCCTTAAAAAATGGGTAGAATTTTACTTGGCAGTGAAGGGGATCCCAGGCAGAGGGGAGTGTAGAGAGGCAAGTACAGAGCTTATAGAAGGAAAAGAGCAGAAGGCATGGCTCTGCCGTTTGTGCTGATGTGGGTGGAGAGAGGAGGTTTTGGTAGCAAGAGACTGCCTAGGGCCAGACTGCATGATCTTCATTCACTCACAGCAGCCTCAGTGTTGAGGCAGGGAGAAGCCATCATGGAACAGAGAAGGGATGAGGTAATTCCAGACTGCTGTTCGGGTGGTTTTGGAAGGGGAATGGGCTGAGGACAGAGACTCCAGTTAAGAGACTAGTGTGATACTGGTGAAAGGTACCAGTGCTTGGACAAGGGGAATGGAGAGGGAGAAGAATGTAGTTCACAGATAGGACCAGGGCATGTCTTTGAAGAACTGGGAGCAGTTTGCATGTTCTAGGCTAGAAGAATGCTGAGACCTTTAAAATTAGAGTCAAAACCCACCAACCAACCAACAAAACAGGAAAATGAACAGATTTTGAGGGGGATAGTGGTGTATTTGTTGCTGAGTTTTAGGGACAATCCTGCCGCCTGCGGGACAAGGACATGGAGTTACCTGGCCAGGTCAGGACTCTGGGAGTTATACGTGCATCCCAGCTGTGGTCACAGAACAGGGAGGTGTTCAGGCCATGAGAGAGCCATGGGTAAAATATTGGATGACCCTGATGAATCTGTTTTACATCTTTTGTCCTCTTGTTGATTTCCCCTCAGAGTACCCAAAGGCAAGTGGAACAGCTCTAATGGGGTTGAAGAAAAGGAGACATGGGTGGAAGAGGATGAACTGTTTCCAGTTCAGGGTAAGCTAGGACATTCCCCTTGGTCTCCTTGATGGTAGCTGAAGTATAGATGCATGTTACTATGACATAAATGTTCCAGAAACTGCTGGTCTCCAAACTAGTAAAAGTCTAGTTAAAGTTTCTCATTGTGATTCACGGGGAGGCAGTTTTTTGTCCTTTCCCATTAAACAATGGAGACTGTCAAAGCAGCACTTTATATTTAAAGAGAATTTTTAATTTTTTTTTAGTAGGCTTCACACCCAACGTGGGGCTTGAACTCACAGCCCTGAGATCAACTGCTCCACTGACTGAGCCAGCCAGGCACCCCATGATTTTAATAAATCCTATATTTAATTCTAGCTGATGGTCTTCCTAAAGTCTTTTAATTAAAGGTAGAAATGGCCATTCCCTGCATTTCTTGTTTAGGTAAAAAAAAAAAAAATCCAACCTGCTTTATTATTTTTTTCCAAAATAAGAAACTTTACTTTTCTATAATTAACACTAAAGTTTATAGCATTTGCATTAGAATATCCCCCACCACATACTTTGCATTCTAATTGGAAGTATCTAAGTGCTAAAACATAATCTTGGAGATTCTAAAGATTTTTGGTGACACAGCAACAACAGTAAACCTGCCAATCCCAATTCTGTCCTTAAAAATTACCTTCATTGGCACATAGTTGGCAAGATCAAGATCACACAGGAAGTGGGGGAAGTAACAGAAAATCAATAAAAGTGGCATAAAATATTTAAAAACAATACGATCTAAAAGTTCCAGAAAACATCTACTTCCAGTGCAGTCCAAATTTATCAGCTTGAAAATTTGCTTCTACTGCAGTATAAGGTACTTCATCATTTAAAAATAAATAAATAACTTGCCTTTGTAAGTAGCCCTTTTCCTGAGCCACCCTCACTGCTGGGACAGTAGCATCTGCCGTAGCAGACCCTGTAGCAGGTTTCAGGTGTGTACAGTTTTGCCTTTTCTTGCAGCTTTGTAACGGCTCTAGTTGGCTTGCAACGGCATGTCTTTTATACTAGTTATACCCTCCTATAGCCCTCTGGCCTTTAAAAAATGATCTTGCCTCATTTTCTTGAGGCCTGATGTCTTTCCTTATGGTGAGAGTGTGGAACTTGACCAGATCTCACATGGTCTCTCTCAGTGGGGAGCAATAATTAACTATTCTGTTCTTGTTTATGGAACTGAACTACATTTTACTTACATAAAATGATCAGGGATTTGAAAATTCTGGCATAAAACAGTAAAATTGTATTGTTTCAAAGCAGTGGTTAGTTAGCAAGGGGTTGTAAAGCAGAAATTATACACACACAACAAAAGTATATAATCCACTTGACTTGAACACAGGTTTGAACTGCATGGGTCCGCTTACATGCATCTTTAAAAATAAATACAGTATAATACTATAAGTGTATTTTTCTTATGATTTTCTTTTACTTCTTATTTTCTAAATAACCCTTTCTCCTGTAAGAGTATAGAGTATAATACATATAACATACTGTATATGTGTTGACTGTTTATGTTCTTGGTACTGCTTCTGGTCAATGGTAGGCTATCAAGTTTTGGGAGTCAGTGTAGATTTTTGACCAGGTTGAGGATTGGGGCTCCTAACCCCCACATTCTTTTAAGAGTCACCTGCATATGTGTGTATATTAGAGTTTTAACCTATTCGGTAATTTTAAAAATCACATAGGTTTTACTAAAGAGCCTGAAATCTATCATTAACCAGTCTTTATTGAATGTCTGTCTGTAAAATATTTGCTGGGTACAGATTCTCATTGGCTGAAATGACTGTTATCTTGCAAACAAAGGACAAAACAAATTATCCTTTAGTGATAGCCTTCTCTCAGTGTTGGGAAATTCCAATTAAGTTTTCCTTTTAGGAACATTTGATGTCTTTTTCTTGTGGTTTGTGCAGAGAAAGATGAACTCTGAAATGACTTTACTTTTAATATTTTCCAGCAGCACCAGATGAAGAGAGTGCAACCAGTATAACAAGAAAGCAGGTAATTTAAGGGGTGCCTGGGTGACTTAGTTGGGTTAGCGTCCGACTTTGGCTCAGGTCATGATCTCACAGTTCGTGGGTTTGAGCCCCGTGTCGAGCTCTGTGCAGACAGCCAGCTCAGAGCCTGGAGCCTGTTTCAGATTCTGTGTCTCCCTCTCTCTGACCCTCCCTTGCTCATGCTGTCTCTCTCTCTCTCTCAGAAATAAATAAAATATTTTTTAAAAAGCAGGTAATTTAAGGGGCGTCTGGGTGGCTTAGTCGGTTAAGCGTCCGACTTTCGCTTAGGTCATGATCTCGCAGTTCGTGGGTTCAAGCCCCGCGTCGGGCTCTGTGCTGACAGCCAGCTCAGAGCCTGGAGCCTGTTTCAGTCTGTGACTCCCTCTCTCTGTGACCCTCCCCTGCTCACGCTGTTTCTCTCTCCTAGAAATAAATAAATAAAACAAAAAAAAATATTTAAAAAAAAAAATAAAAAAAAACCAGGTAATTTAAAATTACTTTTTCTGACCTTTTCTGGTTGTGTGGATGGAACAAAGGTAAAGTACGCACACCTCACGGCATAGGGTGCCCATGCACCTGGAGAAAGCTCTTTTTGCAATTTTCCGATAATCCAAACTAAGGTAAAGTAATACTTATTCTCTGGAAGAAAAATCTAGGAGGATAGAAACCTGATACATTTTCCTGACCACGAACAACATACATTTGGAGTTTTTAATGCAGAAGTGATTATTAGTTGAGAATGAAATGGCAGGACATGGAAAATTATTAAATGTCTTAAGCTCCCCAGTGTTAGCTTATCTATATATCATGTTTTAAAAACATAAACCCTTCTTCTGGGTTCAGATTATTGTACTAGGATTTTTGAGTTTACCTCTTCATTGTGTGAAAATGTGAGTAAGTGGAGAGCCAAGTTGTGATAAATATTTTGGTTTTCTTTTGCAGAAGTGGACTGTAGAAGAAAGCGAGTGGGTCAAGGCTGGAGTGCAGAAATATGGGGAAGGAAACTGGGCTGCCATTTCCAAAAATTATCCATTTGTTAACCGAACAGCTGTGATGATTAAGGATCGCTGGCGGACCATGAAAAGACTTGGCATGAACTGAAAAACAGGCTTTCATTTCCACAGAATTCACAGGAGCATGGTTCCTAACAATAGCCCCTGATAGTCTGTTTTTCTTTCAGAAGCTGGGCTGGGATGAGAATTTTGGGCATCGTCCTCCAACATGGGGGAGGTCCCAGTTCTACTTCATCGCTGTTGAAGATCATGGAGCTGAGAAACAGCCAAGTCCACCCCATGTCCTTGGCAGAGATGACAGGCACATAGCTTGTACAGTGCCAGAATATCATTAGTATTTCCCTTCTTTAGTGGTTTGCTTGAATTTAAATCCCTGGTAATCAGTAGAACCTTCTCCTAGGAAATGGTGGAGTCTGTTAGGAGCCAGTCATGACTCTGACCTGTTAAAACCAGCAACGTGAGCATCATTTGGAGTGAACTTGTTCCAGGTAAAGGTTTGGCCTTCTGATGCAAATGCAAAGGACCTTCATCTGTCATGAACCCAGGTTGATGAGACACTCCTGGTGGAATCAGCGTCTCTTTAAAAACTGTTTAGCCAGTTGTAACATCAACATCGAGACCTGACAGCCTTGGCATTTGCCCTCAGTATTTGCTCGGCTAGGTAGGCAGGTTTAACCTCCATCTCTCCTGTGGTTGAACCAGTGTGTTTTTTGGTAAAATGGTGATTGTAGATAAGCTTAGCCCTTTCCCCCATCCCCCCTGCCCAATTCCCTTCTTTATGCTGGACTTTTAAAGCTTAAAAAAAAATCTTGACTGAATATAAATGCCTAATTCCATTCTTTGTGAAATGGTTGCTTCCGCCTGATTCCCTAATTGTGCTGTGTTAGTGTCTTGCTTTGAAACTCAACATTCCCTTCTCCTTTTGTACTGTGTTGTGCTTGCTGTCTCTCTCGGACACCCTTAAAGACTGTCTTTTTGGCAAAAAAGAGAGAGAGAGAAAAAAATTTCAGTAAAGTGTTTTCTGTAATCTTTTTTTTAAATATGAGAACTAATTATTGTCCACAACTTGTAGCACTCTTCATTAAAGTCTTGCTTCTCTCAAATGTTCAGTAGCTATTTAATTCCAGCACAGCATGTATGAGCAGATGGAGGTAGCAACATGTTGAACAATCTTTACTGAACCACGTTGACTATGTTAAGAAGCTGATGTCAAACTGTATTGGATGTTTTAATCCTTGAAAGCCATGTCGAACAGAGATGTGGAAACTTCCTTTTAGTTTGTCCATTTCTTCATATAACATATTTTGGGACAAAATTCCCCTTCTCACATTTGAGTGAGTAAAAGGCAAGGTATAAAAAAATGCTACAATTTTAAAACTCATCCTGTACCTATAATTTAGAAACTTTGTAGAGCTTTTTGTCTATTTACATGTTTTGGAATTTGGTACACTGTTTTTCTATCAGTTAATCCCCAGTGAAGCTACAATGAAAAGGTGAGACCCAAATCCCCATCGATCTGATTGTAGCTAATTTTGGTCTTCCTCTAAGCAGGGTTAGGATCCAGAAGCTTTTCTCTCCACTCTCACATTATTAGACTATGCTCTCTAGGTAGAAGAGTGACACTGTGGTACGTTTAGGGAAGCAGAGTATCCTTATCAGTGTCTCTCAAATTGAGAAATTCCTAAGGCCATTAACACTTTTTAACATAACTTCAGGGGTATTTTTATGATATTACTACTGAAATGGGTATAGACATAAAACTATGCCTACAGCTTCTATAGAACTATGAAATGTACCATGAACTGATGATTCTTTCGCTGAATCTAAGTCCCTGCTCGTGACGTGGGTAGTGTTGGGACTGGAGCAGTGACAGAATGTGGGTGAGGGTGCCTGTTGCACTGCACTAAGAAGGGATCCCAGTCTCTCGCACCTTCACCTTAGCAAGACTGCTGCAGAACCACCGTGCCTGCAGAGTATGGTGATGTCACATGGCCTTCGCTAGATCTGAACACTATTATGAAGTCTGTTCTTTGCTTATTAGCTTTGTGACCCTTAGGATATTACCACTTGGGAGTCAATGCAGTGAACTCTGAAGCAATACTTGGCTACAAGGTGCTAATGCTATTTTGTTTTTTTAAGATTATGGCTGAAATAAACACATTAGACACCGTCCGCACTCAGAGACTGACAGAAACACTGTCCTGGTAGGTAAGAGGGGAAGGCCCACTCAAAGCCCCAGCTGCACCAGCCGTGTTTCTGGGAAAGCGAGCCAGCCACTGCAGTCTCTGAATGAACATTTCCTCATCTAGAAGTCAGGAGGTAATGATACCTCTCTTGGAGGGCCGTTGTGAGAATAAATAGGAAGAAGTAATTCTCTTAGTTCAGTGCCAGCCATGAAGCCAGTGGATGTTCAGCGAGCCTTCTTCCTGCTATGAGGGCTGAAGAAGTCATGAATAAAGGAAGAAAGAGCAAGCGTTTGAATAATAGAAAGTCTTTTAAGTGGGTTTTTGTATAGTTTTAAATGAATCTATTGGGGGGGGGGGGAGAATGAGGATTATCATTGGAGGGGTCTGACCACTGCCTCTTGCTTACTTTATCCATTAAGTGCTTTTTACTCTCCAACCTCTAGCAATGTGCAGAACAAATTCCGGTGAAACAGGTCTGCCCTACATATCCTATTGGAGCAATAGGTATCGTTTAGCAATTAGGTATGAATAAGAGAAAGAATCTCCCCAGCCAAACTTTGTCAGTATATTCAGATGGCTGTAAATAAACTTACCAAACGTTTACCCCCACGAAGGGGGTATGAATAACCATAGCCCAAAGGAAGGATAGAAATACCTCTTCTGAAGTAGCAGAATCTACCTACCAGCTATGAAGTAAGTTTGGTAAGCCATGGAGTTTTTCAGTTTTTTTTTTTTAAATGTTTATTTTTGAGAGAGGGAGAGACAGAGTGCAAGCAGGAGAGGCGCAGAGAGAGAGGGAGGCAGAATCTAAAGCAGGCTCTAGGCTCTGAGCTGTCAGCACAGAGCCCGACACAGGGCTCAAACTCACGAATGGTGAGATCATAACCTGAGCTGAAGTCGGATGCTTAACTGAGCCACCAAGTGCTGCCCCTCCCCCCAATTGAGTTTTTGAGGTAAAAACAAAACCTCTTCCTTTCAGCCAAGCATGGGGTATCATGCCAGTTCTATTATAGAATATCCATGTGTGGCCCCGAAATCGGCCTAAGTGTGACTTGTGAGTTAATGATTACCCTAGCAGGTGTCTAAACTGCTTGGTTTCGCTGGACTTGTGCGAGCAGTTCACCTACAGAGGAGTCTTTGGAAAGCAGCATGTTCTCTTTGCTCTCTGGAGCTGGACTGGTGGTTCTGAACTTAGTGACCTCTGCTAGGAGCCAGAAGACAGAACCCTTCAGTGGCTCTGGGGACCAGTCACTCTTCCATGGAGCAGATCGATCTGACTTTGCCGTCATGATCCCTCCAGGAGGCACAGAATGCTTCTGGCAATTTGCCTACAAGACTGGATACCTCTATTTTAGTTATGAGGTGAGTACCCGGGCTCCTCTAGACATACTGGGGACCTGTTTTTTTGTTTGTTTCCTTTTGTAAAGTGGGTCAGGTTTTACTTGAATACAAGATTCTAGTTGTCTTTCTTATGCTGTTAATGAAATGGACCTGGAGTTAGATGGACACTCTCCATGGATGAATAATCACTAAAACATATGGCTTGACCGACCAAAATGGGTGCAATGGAGGTTTGCTCAAAGCCAAAGGACAAACAAGCTGCCTCTTCCCAGAGAGGTAAACATATATGAACTCAGATTTGGAGACGAGAGGGGAGAGAATCCATTTTTTTAAACCATTAAAACAATATGGATATGGTACAAAGTAAAATGAAAACTCACATAAACTTTCGCAACAGACCCTGACATTTCAAAGAAAGATGCTTCAGTTTATAGGGCTAGGGGAGCCAATATTTACTCTCTTGCTTTTAGGGGTAATTCTGGCAAATGACAGAATCACTGACTCAAGGTCGCTCTATTTGGCCAGACAGTCCTGTTTCTTTATGAAGGTAAATGTTTAAAAGTTGCCTGTTGATGGGCCAAGTACATTTATCCTTCCTGTGGTCTACACCACACTGCCCAAGGATGGTGAACTCAATAGTAAAGTCAGAGGCTGTTCACTTTCCTTGTTCTTTATCTTGGAAACCTGTTAATTTTCTAAATTTTGTTTACATAGTAATAGACTCTATTGATCTCCTTCCATTCCACTGTAACTCAAAGCTTATTAGCTTATCAGCCTTTTCTTATCTCTGAATTTAGAACAGTAGCTACTAATCAGCTCACAGTGGTCTGGGCTTATCAAGACACAGCTTGGGGACAAGTGCCTACTGAATGCCTTATTTACTTGCTGTCAAGCAGCAAAAAAGCCCAAATCAGGGACACTAGGGAAGTCAGAAGCAAGCAAGTTTAGTCAAGAACTCCATAGCCAAAAACATATATATCAGTTGATACATGATGTATGGTCTGAGACATGTCTTCTTAACTGGAGTACTATTGGCATTTTGGGCAACTGTGTGTCCTGCAGTACTGTTTCTAACATAGCAGGATGTTCAGCATTGCCATCCCTTCCTACCCCCGCAACACCACTGTTGTCTCACCGCAAATTCCCAGAGAGGACTGGGCAGTACCATCCCTGATTGAGAACCACTGTGCTGATGATCGTGAATGCCAATCTTACCACTTAGCTAGCTTGGTGATGTAGTAGGGGCTTTACTCCCTCTTTAATGTGTCTTGGCAGGTGCAGAGGACACTGGGAATGTCACATGACCGGCATGTTGCTGCCACAGCACATACCCCACAGGGTTTCCTTATAGACTCCTCTGTGGATGTTCGGGGCCAGATTAACTTCTCTATCAAAGAGACAGGTCTGTTTTTTTCACCACAGCTACTGTTTCTTCGAAATTGGGTAAATAATGAAGTACTGAAATTACTTTCTCAGTTTATCTGAGAGAGGGTGAGAAAGCGTGTTAGCAGAGGAGGAGAGAGAGGGACAGAAAGAGAATACCAAGCAGGCTCCACACTGTTGGTGTGGAGCCCAATGTGGGGCTCGATCTCATGAACCTGTGAGATCATGACCTGAGCTGAAACCAAGAGCTGGATGCTCAACTGACTGAGCCACCCAGATACCCCTGAAATTATTTAAGAACCTGAGACATAAAAGCCCTGGCTTTTTCACACAGGGATGATCAAACAGTAGTGGGGAAAAACCCAGCTTTCAACACCAAAAACCAGCCTTTGACACCAATATCAAATCTTTCCTGGAGGCTGCCTGTGGCGGAGGGCATTAAGCAGCAGGCAGTCCACTGTCAGATTCAGGGCAGGGTCTCTCCAGGTGACTAATTACTATAACTCTAAGGTCCAGAAGCTCAATTTTATCTCCTCATCTCCAACTGATCAGATTATGGGAAAGTGACCAAAACAGAGATACCCATTTATAATACAGAATTCCAATTAATAAATTTATTACAAGATAACATTTCTTTCCAGTCACCAGAATACTTGATCCAGTTACAAAATAGCAGACTCAGAACAAAAGGAAATGCATGGCCATAAAAATATCCACATACCACAACAAAGCACTTCTCCAGTCACCAGAAAATTGCTACAGCCAGATTGAGCCTATTCCCACCCTGGACACCACCTGTTGGTTTTAACTGCCTTCTCTCCTAGTCAGGTGTACAGAAAAATACCAGTGTTTCTCAATCAGGGCACAAAACAGCCATTCACCACGTAGCACACGATATTCAGCACTATATGGTGGTTGGCATCTTTGGCCCCTATGTACCAGCAGTGCCTTCCAGTCATCAGAACAATCAAATACAGTGCCACACGTTTCTAATCCCGCTCCTCCTGGCTCCCACACACACAGGGAGGTGATCCCAGTTGAGAACCAGCACTAGTACATACCCCAAACCATTAGCTCCTGCACAAACCACCTTGCAGAAGTTACTCCATCCAGCAGAATAGTTTCGTTCATTCATAACGCATCAATTTTTTTCTCTAGTTTCAAGTTCAAGACAGTATCCCCCAGTTATGGTGTACAAGAAGGCAAAAACCATGCTCTTAATTTCAACTCATTTTGTTGCACAGAAGAGCTTCAGTAAGAGATGTGGGAAACACAGGTGACAAAGGAGAACACTTGGTTTCCTATCTAGTATGGGACTAAGTTACTTAATAGATTTACTTATAAATTTACTGTTTTATAGAACTAAGTTACTAATACTTGGCAAAACACATTCTAACTGATACTTAAGTTTCATGGAAGATCATGTAAGGTCTTCCACCTTAAAAATTCTATCTTTGTACTTCCTAAGGAAAAAGAAGGTATTAGGTAGCACATTTAACTGGTACACCGGTATCTCTAGTTAAATTTAGAGGGTGGGAGTTCAACAGAGGATGGAGACCAGGACTTGGTAACGATCTATGGATTCCTACAGGTTTTTATCAGCTTTGTCTAAAAAATCAGCAAAATCACTTTGGTTCTGTGCAAGTTTACCTCAATTTTGGAGTCTTCTATGAGGGGCCTGAGATGGACCACAAACAGAAGAATGAAAGAAAACAACTGAATGATACTCTGGATGCAATTGAGGTAACTGTTTTGTGGGAGAAACGTCTGTGAAAACATCCTTGGAAATCAGTAATATCATCTGAGTGAGGGCTCATTTGGGGAGAAACCAAACAGGCAAGAGAATTTGAAACCTTCAATGTTTGACTTAGAGCCTTAAAATTTCTCACTGGTTTCATAACAGGAGTTGGCAAACTATGGCGCACAGGCCAAATCTGTCCCACTGCCTGTCTCTTTTTTTAAAGGGTGGTTTTTGGTTTTGTTTCTGTCTTTGAGAGGGAATCCCAACCAGGCTCTGCGTTGTCATCCCACGAACCCGTGACCTGAGCCAAAACCAAGAGCTGGACACATAACTGAATAAGGCACCTGGGCGCTCATTTTTTAAATTTTAGATAGAATTCATTACTTTAAAATGTACAATTCTGTGGTTTTGAGTACATTCCCAAGGTCATACGACTATTGCAAGCATCTACAACAGTTTCATCACCCCAAAAAAGAACGCCATACCCATTACTCCCTCCTCCTTCCCCATGCCCCTCTCCCCTAGTCCTGGGGACTCACTCACTCATCAACTTTGTTTCTTTAAATCTACCTATTCTGTGCACTTCACAGGAGTATAATCATACAATGTGGCCTTTTGTTTCTGACTTCTTTCACTTAACATGTTTTCAAGAGTCATCCACATTATAGCATGTATTAATACTTTATTTCTTTTTATGGATGAATATTCTCTTATATGAATATATCACAGTTTCTTATCTACTCATCAGCTGATGACACTTGGGTCATCCATTTTTTGGCTATTAGGAGTAGTGCAGGTATGAGCATTGGCATGATATTTTTGTGTGAACATGTTTTCATTACTATATACCAATTAGTAGGATACTCTGGTAGATCATATGGTAACTCGTTTAATTTTATGAGTAATTATTTTCTAATACATAAACCATCTTACACTCCCACCAGCAATATCTGACAGTTTCAATTTCTCCACTTCCTTGCCAACAGGTTACTGTGTCTTTTATTATAGCTATCCTAGTGGGTATGAAGTTGTATCTTGCAGTTTTGAGTTAATGTATCCCTAACGACTAATGACATTGAGCATCTTTTCATGTTTTTTGGCCATCTGTGTATCTTCTATGGAGAGAACTGTCTATTCAAATCCTTTGCCCGTTTTAAAACTGGGCTGTCATGGGGCACCTGGGTGGCTCAGTTGGTTGAGTGTCCGACTTCGGCTCAGGTCATGATCTCATGGTTCGTGGGTTCCAGCCCCACATCGGGCTCTGTGCTGATAGCTAGCTCAGAGCCTGGAGCCTGTCTTCAGATTCTGTGTCTCCCTCTCTCTCTGACCCTCCCCTGTTCATGCTGTCTCTCAGAAATAAATAAAACATTAAAAATTTTTAAATAAATAAAATTGGGCTTTTTATGGTTGAGTTGTAAATTTTTTATATGTTCTGGATAGAAGTTCCTTATCAAATAAATGATTTGCAGACGTTTTCCCTACTCTGTGGGATGTCTTTTCACTTTCTTGATAGTATTTTTCAATACACAAAATCCCACTGCCTGTTTCTGTAAATGAAGTTTCACTGAAACACAGCTATGCTTGTTTGACAATTACATATGGCAGCTTTTGTGCTAACAAGACCAAAGTTTTGTAGTTGCAACAGAAACTGTTATCACCTGCAAAGTCTAAACTATTTACTATTTGGTCCTTTAATAAAAAGTTTGCAGGGGCACCTGGCTGGCTGAGTCAGTACAGCATGTGACTTGATTTCAGGGTCATGAGTTTGAGCCCCAGGTTGGGTGAAGAGATTACTCAAATAAATAAGTACTAAAAAAAAAAAAAAAAAAAAAAAAAAAAAAATGCTAGGATACATACAACGAAATTTATGGCTGTAACCATTTTTGAGTGTATACTGCAGTAGCATTAAGTACGTCCACGCGGTTGTGAAATCACCNGAAAAAAAAAAAAAAAAAAAAAAAAAAAAAAAAAAAAAAAAAAAAAAAAAAAAAAAAGAAGGTTTGCGGGCAGGCCCCTGTCTTCTACCATCTACAAAGAACAGAAAACATCACCCAGAAGGGCAGTGATGTATTGAGTACATGTCTAAATCTAAAGAGTTTCTTGTTTTAGCACTGAAGTTTTTCATTATAAAAATTATGTCTTTTTAAACTAAAGGCCAGGCGATTTTTTCAGAGAGCAAAACCAACTTTACTAACAATTACAATAACCAACTTACTATACGTATCATAAAATTTTAGGAGTAAGTTACTCAGCTTCAAAACGACTTAGGTTAGTGCTTATGAGCACCCCGGTGCGACTAGATGGGAGGCAGGGAGGGCTATTTACTTTCATTTTCTGTCCCACAGGAAAGTACACGGAAGGTGCAGAACAATATCTTTCACATGTGGCGATATTACAACTTTGCCCGCATGAGGAAAACGGCTGATCTTTTCCTTCTCCAATCAAACTATAACTACGTGAACTGGTGGTCGACGGCCCAGAGCTTTGTTATTGTTCTTTCTGGAATCCTGCAGCTGTATTTCTTGAAGCGTCTCTTCAATGTCCCAAAGATTACAGACACAAAAAAGCCAAGATGCTAAGCCAAAATGACTACAAACACTCTAGTCCTTTTCTTCTGGTTCACGAGCTTTGTAAAGTTATTGGAAAAAATCAACTTATCTTGTTAAAACATTTTAGTCTATTGCTCTCCTTTCCTATTGCCTCCAAATGACAATAAAATAATAAAAATATGTAAGTATTGATACTGGCTTTTATGAAAGTGTGTACTAAATGCTACCATCAAAAAAGTGTTCATCATAGAGCCGTCCCTTAACTCTAAGTTTATCTAGAGGGTTGAGAACCATGGGAGGGAGAAGAGTTGAAAAAAAATGGGACAAAAACAGCTCAGTTTTATATGTTGCATACAAAAACAGGAATTGGCAGAATGCTTTTTTGCAGTTGAGAATTTTTTTATTTTGAGAGATGTTATCTTTGGAATTTAAAATAAGCAGAAAAAAAAGAAAAGCAGCATATTTAAAACAGTTTTTAAAAACAGTGGAATTTTTTTATTAAAAAAATTTTTTTTAATAATTCCAAAAATAATTTTAGGAGGCATGGGGACATTCGATGGAAGAGCTCAATTATATCAAGGTCTCTGATTAGTGTTTTCTGTCTAGTCCAATTAAGTAAAGGCTTGTATGGGAAATCATGTTTTAAGAAATCAACGTGATGAAAATAACATTGGCCTGGGATCATACCATCTAAGAAAAAGAAAGATCAAGAACAAAGATATTATAAGATATAAGATCCTATCCTTAGTGATAGAAATGCCCAATATATGCAATATAAAAATAATTCTTACCATATATTTAACAGCTATCATTTGCCAGGCACTGGGCTAAGTGCTTTACAGACATGATTTCTAATTCTAAAAACCCTTTTTAGGTAGATGGTTAAAGCCGTTTTTTGAAGCAGAAGAAGAAAATTAAGCTTATTAAAGTTTAATGACTCTTCTAAGGCCATACAGCTGGCAGGTGTCAGAATCGGGGTTTGGATCCCAGGTTTTCTTCCATACCACACAACACCTACTGTATAGAAAACTGGCAGGACAAATCACTCTTATTATTTTATCCAAATCTCATTCATAAAATCCCATACATGGCCTACTATCCTACAATGGCAATATCTTTCATCATATAAATAATGAAAAAAATCCTTTGTGTTCTTAGCATGAATTTGAAAACAGTGTTATCACAGATAACAAGAAGCTAGCTATTCTTGTCCTCAGTTCCAACGACTTAGAACCTGTTACTCAAGACAAGAAGCCCTCTGATTCAAATATAAAACACAGCATTCTATTTAGTCACAAACACAAATCTGAAATGCCATTTTTGAACCATTTCCACGTAAGAATCCAGCCTGCATTCGATCGCAATAGAGAGAATATTTAACTAAGAAGTCCCTGAAGAAGTCAGTGTTGACAAAATTCAACATGATGATGGAGCCTACACAGACACAGGAAACAAAGCTAGGCCCTTCCACACAGCCATAAGTCCTTGCGATGATTTCGTTTTAAGTCAATGTCTCTTCATGCCGCACATATTCCCCAATGTCTGCTTGATGAAATACCACAATCGCCATGGGGTCTACTTTCCTGCAGTCTTGTGTAGACTTTGCTGCCACCCCAAAACCCTGGGATTCAAAAGAAGAGACACTGATTCACTCAAGTCATTCAACAGGCATGCATCGAGAGGTGGAAATAACGAAGATGAAAAAAATACAATTCTTATCTTTGAGAAATTCAAAAGGTGCTGAGAATTTAGTCTCTGAAGCGCACAGATGGAAAATACATCCTTCTTGATTAAAAAAGATACCTGATTTTTGTAAAAGCTACCATCTCTACTCACCAGAGGGACGTCTGCCATGGAGTACACCACCACTCCCTGGTACTGACAGGTATTTTCAGTGATTCGACCCAGGCCAGATTTCAACACATGGTTCCCATACAGAAAGGACTGCTCTGCTCCAGGCTTTATCCACACTTTATACTATTAAAAAAAAAAAAACAAAATTAAATCCAAGAGACATTAAAATGCTAATAATTATATCCCATAGATTAGCCAGCTGTAGGATATGTGATTAATTTCTTTTAATAAGAGATTTTTGTCTTTTAAAAGAAAAAATTCATTTCGAGAGAGAGCCTGAGCATGGGCACAAGTGGGGGAGGGGCACACAGAGAATCTCAAGCAGGCTCCACGCTCAGGGCAATGCCCAACTGAGGGCTGATTTCACAACTGCAAGGTTATGACCTGGGCCAATATCAAGAGTTGGACACTCAACTGAGCCACCCAGATGCCCCCATGTGATTAATTTCCTGAAAGCATTTTAAGGAAAAGAGAAAGACTGGATAGTTATCTCAAATAGTTCATTCTCTGAACAAGAACTCTCAGGAGGTTCTTTACTTGACTCTATAGTCTCTCTCACGGATAGTTTAAGAACTCTTTCTGGATCTCACTATGCTCCCCACCAAAGCCACCTACTGGCTTTTTTTGAGTGGGGTCTGCAGAAGCTTTTTTACTTTGCGGAACTTTACCACGACTATGCGGCTACACAGCATTCCTATGCCAGAACCCGAACCGTGGCCAAGTAGCAAGTCCTACAAGTACCTCTGTGTGCTAGTACTGACCCAAACACTGTCAGGGTCTCCGAGGCAGAGAAACTACCCAATTATCTGCTTTCTGACGTGGCCCTCGTCTTTGACTTTCTTCATACCCAGTGGCCGACTGAATACCACCCCGCCCCCCACAAACCTTGGCATAGGGTGCAAGGTAATCCAGAGCTGTGATGTGCAACCGGAACTTGTGAGTCTTGGTGAATTTTCCGAAGCAGGTCCCCAGAGACACCAGCTTGTCCCCAGAGATGTTGGCGGCCAACTTCAGGATCTTCTCACTGAAAAGGTAAGGAAGAAGGTGTCAGATGGGGGAAGCTGGTGGGACCCAGTCCTCCCTCCGGTCCACTGCCGTCCACCCGACACCGCCTCACCTCACGTAGTACACCCGGTCGTTGTGCAGCCTGAAACAGTAAGTGCCGTCGGGCCTGTCGACCAGCAGCTGAAGGTTCTCCCCGATGCTGAAGGCAAAAAGAGAACTGGAGACAGCGCCCCAACAGACTCCCAGCGCCGCGCCCCCACTCCACCCACGCCCTTCCCTGCCACAAACACCTTTCCCCTTCCCCCGGGCGCGCTCTTACTATTTCGCTATCTTCTCAAACATTACGCGGGTCTCTTCTTCAGTCAAAGGCCGCATTTTCCCGCTGAGTTGCAACACCAAATCCGCGTGCCTCGGCGGCCGGAAACGGAAGTCAGCCGTCAGCCGCTCCCTGGCAACCCCAAAGCCTGCCTCTCTAGCCGCATTCAATTTGTTCCCCACGCTAGCGCCCCGTAGCCTGGAGGACCGTCGGAGAAAGAAAGCCGGACGGACACGAAGCCATAGAGATGGGAAGAGTGCCCCCGCGGCTTCCGGTCCTAGATTCCGAGCCAGCGCCCTCCCTGGGCGGGAGGTGAAGTGACGCTGTTGTCCGAAGATGGCGGCGACGGAGACCATCGCTTCGTCAACCACCGCCACCGCGTCGGCCTCGGCCACAGCGACCGCCACTGCGGCGGCTCTCGGGGAAGTGGAGGATGAAGGGCTCCTGGCATCGCTGTTCCGGGACCGCTTCCCCGAGGCCCAGTGGCGGGAGCGGCCCGACGTGGGCCGCTACCTCCGGGAGTTGAGCGGCTCCGGGCTGGAGCGGCTGAGGCGCGAGCCCGAGCGCTTGGCGGAGGAGCGAGCGCAGCTGCTGCAGCAGACGCGCGACTTGGCCTTCGCCAACTATAAGACCTTCATCCGCGGCGCCGAGTGCACGGAGCGCATCCACCGCCTCTTTGGCGACGTGGAGGCGTCGCTCGGCAGCCTGCTCGACCGCTTGCCCAGCTTCCAGCAGAGCTGCAGGTGCGGAGGGCCCGGCACTAAAGGGGCTTTTAGCAACTGTAACTGCTGACGTTTATGATAGAAATACCTAATCCTACATAGCACTTACCATGCGTTAGGCTCTCCTTTGAGCATCTTAAAAATCCATTTAAAATTCACAGCAGCTTTCGAGGTTAGGTACTGTTATTCGCATTTTATGTTTGAGCAAATTGAGACAGGGAGCTTAGTGATTGTTCAGTGGGCACAGCCAGTAAGTTTCGAAGTCAGCTGCTAAATCCCTCCCAGACAGGACTGTTGTACTAAATAAAGAGAATCCATGCCAAGCACTTACCACTGGGTGTGACAGAGTGAACACTCTGGGGTTGTCAGCAGCAGTCCACACTCACACAACTGAAACCGTCCAAAACTTTTAATGGATAGAAGGCTGACAAGGAAATCCTCCTATTTGGAGGCAAAATTTACCCAAAAAAATCCCTTCTGGTTAAGCCATATATTGCTTCTCTAGATCCTCAGTCTATTACCCTCATTCTGCCTTTCACCTTTGGTGTGAAGATTAAGTCACAAACCATCCAGCTCAGTGCCCAGTTTGTAGTAAATGCTTGGTAAAGGTAGTGGAGTTTGGGGTGTGGAGCAGTGAGTGACCGATGTTTTCCTGTTTGTTACCAGAAACTTTGTGAAAGAGGCTGAAGAGATCAGCTCCAACCGCCGGATGAACACACTGACTCTAAACCGGCACACGGAAATCCTGGAAATCCTGGAGATCCCCCAGCTCATGGACACTTGTGTCCGGAACAGCTACTATGAAGAGGCCCTGGAGCTAGCAGCCTATGTACACCGACTGGAGAGGAAATACTCCTCCATCCCTGTCATCCAGGTAGCCAAACTGCCCCAAAAGGTCTCAAACTGAAGTTCGTGTAATCAGTAATTCTGTGGTCCTCGCTGAACCTTTAGGCAGACACCTTAGGAAAACTGCAGGTTTCACATCAGTTTCTGCCAGTCAGGCAGGCTTGAACATAAAATATTCATTCATTCACCTTATAAATACTAATTACATGTCAGGCACTAATCTTGGTGCTGGGGAGAAATGAGACAAAGCACATAAGGCACTGGCTTTCATGAATGTAAGCTGATAGTTGGTAAATAAATAAATGATCCTTTCAGATAGTGGTAAATGAAGAAAATAAACCAGGGAATGGGTAGAGGAGACTAGAGTCAGGTGCCCTAGGTAGAGTCATCAGGAAAGGCTCTGTTGGAGAAATAATATTTAAGCTGAGACCCAGATGATGAGATGGAGCTGGCCACAGGAAGATGTGGGGAAGGCGCAAACCAGAAAGCGGAAAGAATAAGTATAGCAGGCTCAGTTGGGAACAAGTTATGAGTGTTTAAGAAATACAAAGACGGGGGGGGGTGGCGCCTGGGTGGCTCAGTGGGTTAAGCGTCAGACTTCGGGTCAGGTCATGATCTTGCGGTTCGTGGGTTTGAGCCCCGCATCGGGCTTTGTGCTGACAGCTCAGAGCCTGGAGCCTGTTTCAGATTCTGTGTCTCCCTCTCTCTCTGCCCCTCCCCAGCTCATGCTCTGTTTCTCTCTGTCTCAAAAATAAACCTTAAAAAAAAAAAAGAAATACAAAGACAGGGTGAAAAAATTACAAACACAGTGTGACTGGATGCAGCAAGCAAGGAGGCAGTATTAGGGAGTGGGTGTGGCAGGAGAACCACACAGGGCCTGTAGGCCACAGTGAACCAGATCTTTGTTGGCAACCCTGCACACATCAGCTTCGGGAGATCTTCCTACGTCAGGAAAGCAGTGGCACATTGGTCTGTAACATTCAAGGGTAGTGGAATGGGTTCCAGAAAGGCTCTTTTCATTGTGGTACGACTGACCCCCTTTATTGTCAGGGCATCGTGAACGAAGTGCGCCAGTCCATGCAGCTGATGCTGAGCCAGCTGATCCAGCAACTAAGGACCAATATCCAACTCCCCGCCTGCCTCCGTGTCATTGGCTTCCTGCGGCGCATGGATGTCTTCACTGAGGCGGAGCTGAGGGTGAAGTTTCTTCAGGCCCGAGATGCTTGGCTCCGTTCCATCTTGACTGCCATCCCCAATGATGATCCCTATTTCCACATCACAAAAACCATTGAGGCCTGCCGTGTCCATCTGTTTGATATCATCACCCAGTACCGTGCCATATTCTCAGATGAGGATTCATTGTTGCCGGCAGCCGTGGGTGGGCACACTGTGAATGAGAGTGCCATCTTCCATGGCTGGGTGCTACAGAAAGTCTCACAATTCCTGCAGGTGCTGGAGACCAACCTTAACCGGGGGATAGGCGGCCGCCTAGACTCTCTGCTGGGTCAGTGCATGTACTTTGGGCTGTCCTTCAGCCGGGTGGGGGCTGATTTCCGGGGCCAGTTGGCTCCTATTTTCCAGCAGGTGGCCATCAGCACTTTCCAGAAAGCAACTCAGGAAGCAGTGGAGAAGTTCCAGGATGAAATGAATTCCTACACCCTCATCTCTGCTCCAGCCATCCTGGGCAGCAGTAACCTGCCTGCTGCTGTGCCAGTCACTCAGCCAGGGACCCTGCAACCACCCATGGTGCTCTTAGATTTCCCACCCCTTGCTTGCTTCCTCAACAACATTCTGGTTGCCTTCAATGATCTGCGCCTCTGCTGCCCTGTGGCCCTGGCACAGGATGTGACTGGAGCCCTGGAGGATGCCCTTGCCAAGGTGAGCACATACTCTTGGCTCTCTACTGGGGCTTTCTTTGGTAACAGGTGGCCAGACATTTGTAAATTATAAACCAGTCCATGTGCTAAGTGGTTGCAGACTTAGCTGTGGTGGAGTTTTAGAGGTTTTTCTGATTGAGAAGCTCTAGTTAGTGCCCCTCTTCATGGGACCTAGAACAATTCATGAAGTGGCTCACCTGTAATAATGATTCAGTAATGCTGTAGTTGTTTTCTGCTGTTGCATAACAAACTCCCCTAAACACAGCAGCCTAAAACAACATACGTGTATCATCTCCCACTCTCTGTAGATTGGGAGTCCTGGGTCCTCTGCTTAGGATCTCTCACAAGGTTGCAGTCAAGTTATTGGCCAGGCTGCGGTCTCATCTAAAGCTTGACATCCCCTTTCAGTCTCCTTCATGTTGGCAGATTTCTGTTCTTTGTAGTTATAGGTCTAAGGCCCTCAGCTCCTAGAAGCCACCTCACTCCATAAGCCTGTTCACAGTGGGGCTTTCTGATTCTTCAAGGCCAGTGGAAGAGCATCTTTCCTGCATGAGTCTCTTCTGTTAGGAAAGTCCTCAACCCTGTTTTAAAAGATTCATCTGATTAAGTCAGGCCCACCCAGGATATCCCTTGAGTTATTCAAAGTCAGCTGATAGGGGCTTTAATTACATCGTTCATATTGCCATATTATATTGGTTACAAACAAGACACACATTCTGCCTGCAGTCAAAGGAAAGGGATTACACAAAGGAGTGGACACCAGGAGGTGGGATTCCTAAGAGCCATGTTAATGCTACAGAACACAAGAAATACTAGCACCAATCATATCCTATGCATTTTTTTACATATTTAAACGTTTAGATATTGAGGTGCTTCTTAAAACTTATGGCATCATATAATTGCTGTCAGCCAAGTGGCAGTTGTGACATGATTATATAAAATCTTTCTGGGCCAGGGCACCTGGATGGCTCAGTCAGTTAAGCATCTGACCTCAGCTCCGGTCATGATCCGAGGTCCGTGAGTTCGAGCCCCACGTCAGGCTCTGTGCTGACAGCTCAGAGCCTGGAGCCTGCTTTGGATTCTATGTCCCTCTCTCTCTGCCCCTCCCCTGCTCACGCTCTTTGTCTCTCAAAAGTAAGTAAATGTGGGGGAAAAAATTTTTTTTAATATTTTTATTTATTTCTAGGAGAGAGAGAGACAGCATGAGCAGGGGAGGGTCAGTGAGAGAGGGAGACACAGATTCCGAAACAGGCTCCAGGCTCTGAGCTGGCAGTCAGCACAGAGCCCGACGCGGGGCTCGAACCCACGAACCGCGAGATCATGACCTAAGCAAAAGTCGGACACTTAACCGACTAAGCCACCCAGCCGCCCCGGAAAAAAAAAATTTTTTTAAATCATTCTGGGCCCAGCTCCCTCTCTCTCGTGCTTGCCTGCTCTCATATCTTCGAGAGTATACTTTTCATTTTAATAAACTTTCCCACTTGTGGTACTCAAAAAAAAAAAATTCTTACCGTTATTATCCTCCTGTAAGAGCAAGAAAGCATGAGCATTGAAACTTTTTTGTCAGTGAAATTCAGGTAATAGTTATCTGCTAATGTTTATATAGAACTTACTCGATGCCAGGTAGTGTTCATCATACTTTATACTTCTTAAGACTTGATCCTCACGACCCTAAGAGGTAGGTCCTATTGCAGGCCCTACTTTGCAGGTAAGGAAACTGAGGAACAGGGGGCATGAAGTGTTTAATCACTTGCAAGTCACAAAACCAAAAAGTGACACAGCTAGGACTTGAACAGGAACGTGCAGCATCCCCTGAGGCTCTGTGTTCTTAACCCTGTCACCAGGACACCCGTCTATGACGTCAGCTAGGTTGCTCTGTTATTTGCATGTGGAACTTATTTTCCAGGTCTGTCTTGTTTCTCAGTTTTCTGGCGGTCTAGCCTCCTGGAATCTCAAAGGCCTTACTCAGTAAAAATCTTTTATAGTTTTGCTTCACTTTCCTGAATCCAGTTCTGGTCCATCTTCTGTAGGAGTCAAGAACCTCTTGATGCTCTTCCACTGGAACTGGAACCTGTGCCGGTAATGAAACAAGCTGGGTCAGAAATAGATCAGTGAAGTGACAGAACAGTGAAGAGTGACCACAATTCTGAATTTAAACAAGACAGTAATATAATGTACTGTTTGGAGCTACTTTCTTTATGCCTTGTCCCCTAGGTAACCAATATAATCCTGGCCTTCCATCGTGCAGAAGAGGCTGCTTTCAGCAACGGGGAGCAAGAACTCTTTGTCCAGTTCTGCACTGTCTTCCTGGAAGACCTCGTTCCATATTTAAATCGCTGTCTCCAAGTCCTGTTTCCACCAGCTCAGATAGCACAGACCTTAGGTAAGACAAAGGAGGAAAAAGAGTTTGAGAAACTATGGTACTCTACTGATTCACATACCAAATAATTCACCCATTTGTAAAATTTGATGTTTTTTAGTAAAAAGACAGACACGTAGAACCATTCTCACTATCCGATTTTAGGACGTTCCTATCACCCCAAAAAGATCCCTCATGTCCAATGCAGTCATTCCCAATCCCACCTTTAGCCCCTGGCAACCACTAATCTGCTTTCTGTTGCAGATTTGCCTTTTCTGGACATTTCGTATAAATGGAATCATATCATATGTGTTTATCTGGTTAAGTGGAAGAAGTCAGAAAAGAACCACATAGTATGATTCTATTTATAAAATGTCCAGAGAAAGTGCCTTAAAAAGATTTTTCCCAATTTGTCTTCACTGGCCTGTGCCCACCCTCTCTGTGCTGGGGGTGCGGCATGGGGGAGACAGAACTTCCCCGGGGCAGTGGGCCGGTGATCATAGGAGCCGAGTAGCTGTTAGCCACTCCCTCCCCCCCCCCCCCCCCCCCCCCCCCCCGCCCCCGGCCTTTTCCTTCCTCAAGGAAGCTAGTGCCTTCTGAGGTTCTCTTCCATCCACCCTACACTGTGCTGTTGCAGATTACTATGAAAGTCTCTCTTCACAGTACAGTTTCCTGTCCCATATCACAAAGATGACTTTTACTGTATTGAAGTATGGAAATTGTGTTTGTGACGCCCTCGAAGTGTTTTTTCCCCTGTGACATCAATATTTAAATTTATTGAACGTTTTTTTCTATTTCACTTTCTCTACTTTCTGAGTCAGGCATCCCCCCCACCCAGCTCTCCAAGTACGGAAACCTTGGCCACGTGAACATCGACGTCGTCCATGAGCCTCTCGCCTTCATCCTGCCGAAGAGAGAGCTGGTCCTGTGTCTAGACGAAAAGGAGCTGGTGCCCGAGCTCCCAGCCCCAGCCCCAGAACTCCCCACCGAGGAGGCAGAGGAGGCAGGCGTCGAGCCGGTCGCTGCGGCTTTCCCCGAGGGTGCGCAGGAGCAGGCTGACTGGGCCGAGCCGCTGCAGGCCGAGGTGCCCGGTGCGGACCCCTAGCCAGAGCCGCCCAGGGACGGAGGCTTGCCGCCGGGGCGGAGGGGGTGGGGGTGGGGGGTGAAAGCTGGGGACAGCCCCGGGGGGGAGGCTGCGAGGGCATTCGTGACAGACGTGAAAGGGGGTACATCCCGGTCACTCTTGGAAACGGTTGGTGACACTGGAAGAAACGGAATTAAAAAATAAAGTTGGCTGACGTCATGGGGAGGCCGGCTCTTCCCGGCGTCCCCCGCGACGGGAACGCTCGCCTACGGGGGCCGGGGAGGACGCAGGCGGCCGGGCGGCTGTGCTCGGCGCACCGGGGGCCGGATGGGGGCCGGGCTGCTGCTGGGGCGGGCGCGTCAGTGCTTGGGGCCGGCCCCGGCGTGGGGAGAGGCAACGGGGAGCCACAGCGTCCGGGCCTGCAGCTCCGCGCCCGCCCAGGACGGCCTCGAGGGCCCGGCGCGCCAGCGGTCGTACTGGCGCTACGTGCGGCGTCTGGTGCGGGGAGCGCCCGAGCCGCCGTACCCGCGCGTGTGCCAGGTCGGGGACCCGGCGCTACGGACTGTGGCGGCCCCGGTGGAGCCCGCGCAGCTGGCGGGGCCCGCGCTGCAGCGGCTGGTGCAGCGGCTGGTGCAGGTGATGCGGCGCCGGCGCTGCGTGGGCCTGAGCGCTCCGCAGCTGGGAGTGCCGCTGCAGGTGTTGGCCCTGGAGTTCCCCGAGGCCCTCTGCCGCGCCTGCGCGCCGCACCTGCGCGAGGCCCGCCAGATGGAGCCCTTCCCCCTGCGCGTGTTCGTGAACCCCAGCCTGCGGGTGCTGGACAGCCGCCTGGTCACCTTCCCTGAGGGCTGCGAGAGCGTCGCCGGCTTCCTGGCCTGTGTGCCCCGTTTCCAGGCCGTGCAGATCTCAGGTGCGGGGGTGGGGGGATGGGCAGTGGCCGTGGGAGGTTGGGTAAACAGCTGTGTCCCTCACCCCCCACCCCCCATGGAGGAGGCGACCTCGGGTTCCACGAAATAGTTTCCTCAGAGCTCCAGTTAAAGTGCAGACTTGTGAAGCGCAGGCTCAGTGACGCCTTCTGTCTGGGACTACGATCAGGATGAGCGGAGTAAACGTGACTCAAGCCTGACCGATTGGGATAGGAAGGGGGCTCGTGTGACAGCCGAGCCCGCTCGCTGGGGGCGTGTATTGGGCCTGGGAACGTGGCCTAGTTTCGATGGTACCTCACACCAGGTCCTCTGCTCTGTGCCCTCTCGCACACACAGACTTTTGCCCTGATTGCATCTGTCGTGGTGGAGTGGGAATAGGGGGACCAGCTTTGCCCTGTCCAGGGTGATATGCCATTCCTGGTCTGTCGTAGTGCAGGACGTTTTGTGAAATGAATTCGTTGCTGGGATTAGGAGGATTGTGCCTCTTGAGCAAGCCACTTGGTCCAGGTCAGAAACTAAATGGTATCCTTTTATTTTATAACATACCAAGTCGAAATGCCTTTAGGAATTGAAATCAAACAGCAGTATTTCAGAAATGAGAGGAATGTTCAGAAAGGAAGCATCTTATGAAGATCTTTTCTCATTTCAGCCCCATAGCAAGCCCAGCAACCTGTCAGCGGTAGAGCCACACTGAATACTTGGTAAAGGGCAAAGTTAAGGCATCTTTTCTGGGAAGGATAGGGGTTGCTGTCTGCATTCCCTTCTCATGTTGCCTCTTGTGAATAGGAACGGCCAAGGACAGGGGAAAGGAAGGAGGTTAAAAGTGATGCAGTTCAGCATATCCTTACCCAGGCTGTAAATCGCTTTGCAGGGCTGGACCCCAGAGGGGAGCAGGTGGTGTGGCAGGCAAGCGGATGGGCAGCCCGTATCATCCAGCACGAGATGGACCACTTGCAGGGCTGCCTGTTCATCGACAAAATGGACAGCAAGACATTTACAAACATCCACTGGATGGAGGTGAATGATTAGTTTTCCTGCTGCGTCTGAGAATTCTGGAAACCAAAACACAGACGCCTGGGCTTTGAGCTGGGACTGGCTTGCTTGACATCAACTTGATATTGGCTTGGCTCTGACAGAAAACAATGGATTGCCAAACCAGGCTGGAGAAGTATGTTAAAAATGTTTGCCTTGAAATCAGCCATGGACAAAATACTGCCTTCAGCTTGAGAAGAAAATGAGCTCCCCCTAAAGAAAGGACATTTCCGATGATTTTGTATGGTAATAAGTGGGGCAAATAAATAACCACTCTTAATAGACATGATTTCATAGACCTGTATAACCTATCCCAAAGCCAAAATTTGATAGTAAGATAGTTCCAAAATACCTGAAAGCTTTGTTTAAAAATTCAGGTTAAAGCTATGGTTGACCATCTTTACAGAGTTCTTTCTACAAAGGGCTTGTGTGTCTTACCTGCAGGATCCTTCTTTGTCTCAGACACCAGTTTGAACGTGTAGGTGAAACAACAGAATGGCCACAGTTCATAGAAGTGTTTAATGACAATATTAACGTAAATGAGTACCCACACATTTTGCCAAGTTCACACAGTTTTGGTCTCCACCTTCTGCCTTCTATCTTTAACAGATCTGGGGATGATTTTCCTGCTGAGATCCCTTGGGCAGCTGGTACTTGGCTCATTCTTGGGTGGAGGTCATGGAGCACAGCTAGGGGGGGACGGTAGTTGAGAGGGAGCAATGAACCTCTTCCTGTCACAATTAGAAAGCACAGCTTGTGCTTCCTGGTCACACTTATTTTGAAAAAATAGCATCACACTGACCAATGATTAGCCTTACAATAGCTTTATCAAGAGGTAAAGGAACTTGTTTCTCTAGATACTGGTCTTGTCTCATTTTTGTTGTTTTGTAGTGCAGGTACCCTTACCAAACAGAGCCCTCAAAATCCAAGTACCCATGCAGTAAGTCCAGTAAGTTATTTAGAAAAAAAGAAAAGTGTTTTACAGTTTATTTAATGTTTATTTATTTTGAGAGAAAGCATGAGCTGGGTTGGAGGGGGGGCGGGAAGGAGAGGCAGAGAAAGGAGGAGAGAGAACCCCAAGCAGGCTCCACGGTGTCAGCACAGAGCCTAACATGGGGCTTGAGCTCACAAACCATGAGATCATGATCTGAGCCATAGCCAAGAGTCAACACTTAACCCACCAAGCCAAACAGGTTCGCCCCAAAACATGTTTTAAACAGCAGTTAGCTATACAAGCCCAGGGAAGCCCCAGTCTCCTGTATGGCTATCTCTAAACAGGCTATGCGGGGAACATATTATAAGGCCAAGCAAAAGGGAACTGGCTCTCTGTGCATTACACTTTGGAAGGGAACAGGATCCAAAAGGGCTCCAAGGTTAGATACTCAGCCCCAGGGGGAAGTCTACAGAAGACTTTGTTTATACTAAAAACATGGATCCTCATGAAGATTCTAGTTCAGTGAGGCTCCATTCCCGTCGGCAATGTTCAGAAGCTCTTGCAGGATGGCATCAGAATATTCCAATGCTTCCTTACATCTTACAGTGCTCTGAGGTTAACAGTCCTTACTGATGCCTTTGTAGTGTAGGGCCAGGACATTTACCTACAGTTTCCTGACCTGGGGGCCCAAGAGCAAGCCTGAAACTATCTATATTGCTGACAACTTGAGGTTACTATTCTAACCTCCACTTAGGAGGAAGGATTTGTTCAGCTAGATACTGTAGATCAAAGGCAACAAATCTGCATTTCTAATAAAATCTCTCCCACCTCAGGCGGAAGATTTTAGAAGTAAACTACCAAAGTGAAAACCAAGGTAGACAGAAGATTCAGGGTTAGCATTCAGGGGAGGAAATTTCTCTGCACAAAGTAGCCATGTTTAACATAGATGATGAAGCCACTGCATCAGTCTATTAGTTCAGCCCCAAATGTGAATAGGATATTTGTCATCCTGCATCCCGTCACTGGTGGAGAATGGAATGGAGAGGCATGGCATCTGTGACAGCTGTGATGAGCCACAGCAGCATTTTCCATTAACCCCTGTGACTTGTCAAGGTGTTTAAGCAGCAGAAAGGAAGACTTTAAAAATAAAGTGAGGAACTCCTGATTTAAGTAAAGGTGCCTGGAGGCAGAATAAGAAAACACAAGCAGCTAACAGGAAACAGCACGAGCAGAGGCAGTGTCCTATGCTGGCTTCGAGTCCAGCACTTACAAGCAGTAACTGGTGGCTGAGGGCACGTTAACTTACCGAGGGCTGTGGGAACTCCTGAGCGACAACGATGGCAGCCACGTGTGCTGCGTGTCACCAGAGGTCCAGCCTGCTGCAGCGGGTTATCGAGGCGGGGCTAACACACCCACACCGGGGAGGAGTACTTGGGCCCAAGCCTTCAAGGAACCCATCAAAAGTTGGCTCAATTCAACAGCCATTCCCGACCAAATCAAAGAACACCACAGGGGCAAGGCTAACGTGATCTAAGAGTGGGCCACATAATCCGTTCTGGAGAATTCGGGTTTTACCAAGATCTAGAACAATAATACCGGCTTCTGAAGGGGGAGGAGGGCCGGAACAACCCTACGCCAGGCCAGGCCTTCTGTGTATTTGTATGCACGTGGTCAACATGCAACAGCCTCCTCACCAGATGGCATTTCTAGGGTTGCCCGCTCCGGAGCCTCAGGTGTCTCATGATCAGGAGTCACAAATCCGAACGGCCACAGGGCAGGCAACATAAAGGAGAGCAGCAGTGCGTGTGGGGATGGCTATGCCGGAGAGCGCGCTCTACTCCCGAACAGGGTGGCCACTGCTCAGTGGTAGCTGGCAGGCTGCCTCAAGGGGACGCAGGCCCAGCACTGCCTGATCTCCCACAGGCCCCCTGGGTTGCAGGGAGAACTGTCCAGGTCCCACATCTGCAAGGCCCTGGGGGGAAAAGAGTTCTGGCCAACCTCACCGGAGAACTGGCCAGGGAACTGTGACAGCAATGCCCTCCTCTGCTGAAGAGAAGAGCAGAGAGAAAACCAGAGGGTCTCTCTATTGGAAGCAAGCGTGGCCTTCAAGGAGCCACAGACAGGAATCAAAGATGAGATCACTCAGGTGGCTCAAGGGGGAAAAGGATTTATTAGCCCATTTTCAGGGCAGGGCGCCAGGGGCAGTGGCCGAGTTCAGTGTTCTCACATTCAGAGGGAAGAAAAGGCAGCAGCGAAACCCACCTGACTGCCCTCACTCATTCTGATCTACACAGCTTTGTGCTCACAAAAACCATCCTCTCCTCCTGCAGGGAGGACACAGGGCCCGAGATGCTGACGTAGGAGGTTGGGAATGGCTTGGCTTTACTCTCAGCCTTCACAGGCAGGGCTTGGGCTGGCGACCCGAGGCATTAGCCGTCGTGTTCACAAGGAGTAAAACTTGGGTGACAGGAATGGGCGGAGGGAGCTGGCAAGCCACTCACAGAAGGTCTGCACCAACCCCGCGGTGTGGGCTGCTCCTACTCCTTGACGCTTCTGGGAGATTTTAACTTTATTTATAAACAAGACAAAAATCCAAGCAGCATTAATTTAGGGGAACAAGAAAGGTTAAAAACAAAACAAAACAAAACAACATGGGGAGGGGCAGGACAAGGAGTTGATGAGCATCCAGAAGAGGAGGAGGAGGAAGTAGGAAGAACCAGTATTCCGCCCAGTGCCAAATGTGCTTCCGTGTCTCTGCGGCCCTGGAGGCCCTTCCTTCCTGCTCCCCGGCTGGTGGCCAGACAGCAAAGGGGACGCCAGAGTGACGTTAAAATGAGCCCCAGCGCCCTGTCTGGCTGCTGACATGGGGGGTGCCGTGGATTTTTTACCCCAATCAATTCCTCCCACCTTCGCCATCACTGAGTGAAGAAATGTTTAACTCTCCTGTCCAAAGTCCTCTGAGAATTTCTTCACTTTCAGGAGGTCCTCCGCATTCACGGTGGGCCGAGTGGTGGCCAGAGACCGGAGCATGTCCGACTGCAAGGACAAGGGCACGAGGCTGAGGAGGAGCCAGGCTCCAGGTCCTCGGCCTCCCCGGGCCGCAGACCCATGTGGTCCAGGGCAGGAAGAGGCCTGCCCTCACGATCACTCCCAGCCCCAAATGAAAAGCTCCCCATGGCTGCCCGGCTTCTGCCTCAATGTCTCCTGTGACAGAACGCTCTTCCCTCCAGAGGCGGCTCATGCCATTTCCAAACAGGCCCACTCTTCATCTGAGAGAATCCAAGCTCCCCTCATCTCTTAACTCCTGTGACAAGTTCTTCCTGACCCTCACACCACACTAGCCACACTGGCAGGACACGTGCCACACCCAACAGGCAAGACCATCAGCAAGACGAGGATGAGGAAGGGGCCAGGCTAGTCACCTGACACTGCCTGTGCATCGGCATCAAAGCAAACTGCTGAAAGACACGGTCTCCTTCTGGGCACAAAACAGGCCAAACCCATGGAATGATGCAGTCACACCAGCTGGCCTTTTTTCTTGCTGAAGAAAGTAAAATGCTAACACTATGGCCTCATCCTGGGCCCCCAGCAAGTCTAATGGCAGGAGCTCCAGCTACCCGGAGCCCCACTGGCCATTCTCTGTTTCAGAGGAGGCACAACAGCCCAAGACAGAGAAGGGGAGAAGCTTATTTTCAGACCCAAGGCCCCAAATTTCTGGGCTCTGTGCAGTCCCTGGCCCAGCCGGCCACTTACCATGCAAACCACAGGCTCTAAGAGTTTGTCACCAGGGACATCCATCCAAGTCATCTCTATGGCCTCCGGGTCCCCTGGCGAACATGGGGTCAGGAGGTCATCGATCATAACGCTAGGGTTGGTGCGGGAAGGGCCACAGACCTGAAATCAAAGAGGAGTTTGGCTAAAGAGGCTGCCTCTTGGTGCATGGGGAAGGGACAGGATGCCTCAGATTCTTTTTTTGTTTTATTTATTTTTGAGACAGAGAGAGACAGAACACGAATTGGGGAAGGGCAGAGGGAGGGGGAGACACAGAATCTGAAACAGGCTCCAGGCTCTGAGCTGTCAGCACAGAACCCGATGTGGGGCTCAAACTCACAAACCATGTGATCATGACCTGAGCTGAAGTCGGACACTTAACCAACTGAGCCACCCAGGACGCCTCAGATTCTGAGTGGTGAAGAGAAGGGAGTGGTAGGGAATGAACGCACGCCTGGGTTTCAAGGTCGTCAGTCTGAGAAGGCAATGACTCCCTTGAAACTCGGGTTGGTAGTCAAAGATCGAAGGAGGATTTCAGCGGTTTGTGACTAGCCTGCTATTGCAGGTGCTGCTCTCCTGAACCTCAGGCTGGGGTTCAGAGTGCCTTGACCTCTTCCTCATCTATTCTCTCAGATCCCACCACAAACGCAGTGACATCAGAAATGTCTTTCCGTCCATCAACAGATGAATGGATCAAGAAGATGTGGTTTATCTATACCATGGAATACTACATGGCAATGAGAAACAATGAAATCTGGCCACGTGTAGCAACATGGATGGACCTTGAGGGTGTTATGCTGAGCGAAATAAGTCAGGCAGAGAAGGACAAATATATATTTGCACGTATAGGAGGATTAGGAGGAACTTGACGGAGGAACAAGGGGGAGAAGAAGGGCGGAAATGGTGGGGGAAAGGGAGAGAGGCAAACCATGAGAGACTCTTGAATGCTGACAATAACTGAGGATTGTTGGTTGTGGGGGGGTGGGGGTGATGGGCATGGAGGAGGGCACTTTGGGGATGAGCACTGAGTGTTATGTAGAAACTAATTTGACAAACTATTTGTAAAAAATAAATAAATAAAAAAAAAAAAAAAAAAAAAAGAAATGTCTTTCCAACCAGTCTGCTTTATTGGCAACACCTCCCCGAATAACATCAAGGATAATTCCCCTGCCTTCAACTGTTGACTCAAACGTCACCTGGGGTGACATATCCTTTAAGAGTACAACCCGCTCCAACCAAACTTCAGGAACGCCAGACCCCCTCCCCTCCTCTGTCTTTCCCTTCATCACCCTCAAAGAAACACATTTCTCCCTGACTAGAGAGGAGGCTCCAAAGGGCAGAGATTTTGTCTACTCTGGTCACAGATGTCTCCCTGGCTCCTAGAACAGCACCCGGGGCAGAGTAGGACCCTTGGCAGACACTGGGCAGAGATGTGCTGTGTGAAAGGAGATCCTCCTTCCAGCCTGATTCTGTGCCCCCCGCTTTTCAGACACCGAGTGGGGTCCCCATGCATGGTGGCCCAGCCGGGGTGGCAGAGGTGGCTGCCGTGCTGCCACATCCTCTGGCTTCACAGTCTGAGGTGGTCACACTCGAGCAAAAAGAACTAGAGGGAAGGACAGAGCAGGGGCAACCGCAGCGCCTGGTGCCAGAGGGCCCTGGATTCTCCAGGAGACCAAAGATGAATCACCTGAGCAGCCAAGGAGGTGGCCGAGAACGCGGATATCCCTGCTCCGGTGACACTCCCTAAGCGACTCCCCACTGGCCCACTCACCTTTTTGAAGTGCGTTGCTGACTGTACTTTTCGAACAGGCTGCATGAGGGAGTCCCGCACGATGATGCTGATGTCAGCGCCTGAGTAGCCTTCCGTCTTCCGGGCCAGCTCGTGGATGTTGGCATCCGTGAGGTTGTGGGGGGTGCTCCCCAGATGCAACCGGAACATCTGGGCACGGGCAGCCTCCTCGGGCAGCGGGATGTAAATCCGCTTTTCAAACCTAGAGAGCCAAGCACAGGGCAGGACTTGAAAGCAGACGGCACGACGGTCTTAATGGAGAGGGGCGCTGGGGTCCTCCCAAAGCTGGCCTCACCGAGGACCTGCTCGCCTTGCAGACATGAAGAAGCCTCCAGGGGCAGGGGCCAGGCTGCACCTACAGCTGCCAGCGGCGGGCTGACCGCGGCTGGAGAAAGCCCTCAGGCCCTGGCTCCTACTGGGGAAGGCTCACCTCCTTCTAATGGCTGAATCCAACACCCACGGGATGTTTGTGGCACCAAGGACCAGGGTCCCATCGTTGTTATTCCCCACCCCTGTGGAGAAAGGGAAACACAGACGCTGACCCACAAGACCCGCAAGCACCAGGTAGAGTCTGGAAGCACCTGATGTGGGGCCATCCCTGTGCCGCCACCAGCAGGGCCCCCCGGCAGCTCTGCGGGGCCCAGATCCCCAAACCCTGCCCGGCCTGGGAAGGGCAGAGGGTGGCAGCGGAGGCCGTGGTGACCTCGCTGCTGAAGGCCTGGGGAGATGGAGCTGAGAACCGCTCCTGGGACATTTTCTCTGCACCCTGAGGACAACCAGATCCGGCCGCAGCTAAATCCCGAAGCCTGGGGCTGGCCCTAGGTGGACCGAGAACCAGGGAGGGCACCCAGTACTGGCACGCACCCTGCATCTGGACCAAGAACTCCGTTTTGATCCTTCGGGCAGCCTCGCTTTCATTTTCATTGCGGGACCCACAGAGGGAATCCACCTCATCGATGAAGATGATGGAAGGCTTGTGCTGCCTGGCCAGCTCAAACAAGTTCTTGACTAGCCTGTGAAGGTGACAAGCGGAGGTGGGATCAGGACACCCACACACAGGCCCGGCCAGGGGTCCAGTTACTACTTCTCTTGACCTTCCCACAGGCGGGTCAAGATTCTAGTCATGCTTGGATTTCAGAAAAAGTCATCACAAATCTGCTGGCAGCACTGTACCAGGGAAACAGTCTGCCTTGGTGACAGCCTCACTCATTAGCTCTGGATTGCGGACAAGTCTCTTCCACCCCTCTTAGCCTCAGTGTGATCCTCTGCAAAATGTGAGTCGGTGTGAGAAATAATTGAACGACACCAAGTTCCCAATAGGGGACACTCACCAGATACCCAGAGATTGTGAGGGCCTTTCCCCTCCCTTCCGGAGGACTGCCCTCTCCCAAGTTCCCAGTCAATGTCAGCACTCTGTCAGGACAGTGTCCCACCCAACAAGCTAGCAAGATCCCCCTCTCCTGGCTACTTCTCCCTGACACCCAGCAGAGGCTCCTCTGGGAGGTGACATGAGGGCGGGGCAGCAGGGCCTGGCAGCTGACTTACTTCTCGCTCTCCCCCAGCCACTTAGACATCAAGTCTGAGGAGGACACAGAGAAGAAGGTGGAGTTGTTGGCCTCCGTTGCCACCGCTTTGGCCAGGTAGGATTTGCCTGTGCCGGGGGGTCCGAAGAGCAGTATCCCTCGCCAAGGCGTACGCTTGCCTAGGACAAAGAATAAACTAAGGTGAGCTTCCTCCCAACTGGGGAAAGGAAAGAGAGAAAAAGATGGGAGTTGGGGCAGAAGAGGAAAGTCCTACAAGACAAGTGATTCGAGGAGTGAAGGAATAAAGGGAAATGAACTACCTGCTGAGAACCTGCTCTTAGCCCTGGCTCATGACCCGCCAGAGCCTGCAAAGTGACACTGGCTGGCACTGGTTCCTGACCTCGATTGCTCACTGGGGTGGTCAAGTCAAAGTTCTAGTTGCGAAGGTCTTTCTGACACCAGAGAGGAGGAGCCAAATGACGGTGAGGAGCAGGTCCCGGAGCCTCTCCCGACTCAAAGCCCGTGGGAAGGTCGGGCCCTCACCCGCTGACGGCCGAGAGAGCCGAGTGGCCACCTGCTCCTGGACACACCCTGAGAGTGGCAGCCCTGAGCTGGCTTCTTCGAAAGCCTGCTGCTTTCACCTTCTGGGCCTAAAGTAGCTCAACTCTTACCTGTGAACAAGTGTGGGAATTTAATTGGCAAAATAACAGCTTCTTTGAGGGCCTCCTTGGCGCCCTCTAGCCCGGCCACATCATTCCACCGGATGTTGGGCTTCTCCATCACAACGGCACCTGAAAGAGACAAGCGGAGCCTTGGACCCGGACCCAAGCTCACCCTTCGGAGCCCCTCGCCGCGTCCCCTCCCATCGCTGTGGGGCCTCAGGCCTCTTACCCATCAGTTGTTCTTGCAGTTTCTTTTTCTCGGGATTATCCCCTTCACTGTCACTATCGCTGCTGGGAAAGGAGACAGAAGAGGACATGCTAAAGCAAGAGGCGGTCGGCAAGGAGGCACGGAGAGTGAGGTCAGGCCCTGGCTGCTGGCCCAGTGGGGGAGGCTCCTGTCCTGCTCGACAGGACAGACCCGCAAGCAGGTACCCCAAGGACGTTCGGGCCACCTGTTCTCGACACTCCCTCCATGTCCTCCAGGAAACACTCGTCACCCATCCTGTTTCTTCATTAAGGGAGCAAGAACAGAGATGTGCGCCCTCTCTAGAAGGCCGGCGAGGGACACGCGCTTTGGCTGCACTTCAGGGGCTGTCGCCAGCCTTTCGCACAGACTTAACAGCCAGACAGCAAGTGGCTGTGACTTGGAGAAGAGATGAAGTTTAAGTCTAAAGGGGGCACCTGGGAAGGGAACACAGTCACTGGTCTCATCCCAGGGCCAGTCACCTCACGGGACATAAGTGTTCAGCCCTCCTCAGAGCTCTTCCCGCCTCCCCAGGACGCCCCACCCGCTGGCCCTCCTCCTCCCTTCCCAGAGTGTGCCCCCTGCCCTGGGCAAGCCCGTCCAGCCCGGATGCGCCTCTCAGCTGGTGGGGCGGCTGACACATCACCCGCCTGTCTCCCACTACGTGACGCTCCTGCCTGGCACCCTCCCTGTCACCTCCAGGACCCCCCTGGCCTTGATGCTCAACTACCTGGAATCTCTGGTCAGTAAACCACAGACGTGAGGAGAGAAGCTGCACGGCGAGCACTGGCTTTGGAGTCCTGGGTGTGGGTCCAGACTCCGTCAAGTACCGGCTCGGTGACCTAGACCATCTCTGAACCTGAGTGTGTTGCCTCATAAGTCAGATGAAGATGGGAACTCTGATCATAAGAGCAGCAGACACTGTCGTCCTGACAGCACACGGAGCTCTGCCCTCAGGGCCTTCCCTGCATCCTCTCATTTGCTCCTTAGAGCAGAACTGGGCGGGCAGGCCGGGTATCCTCCTTCTAGAGATGAGGAGCCTGGAGCCACAGGGGCCACGGCACTTGTCCACACTCACGTGGCTAGGAAGTGGCAGAGCCAGGATATAGCCTGAGAGTCTGACTACAGAATCCAGGGCCAGTGACCTCCCTGCCTCCCTCAGGGCTGGGGCGCCACCCACAGAAGTACTCTGCAAAGCACCTGCCGAGGGCAGCTAGGGATCTGGTCCCCAGTCCGGCTGGAATTCTCCATGAGGAAGGCGCTACAGAAGCCCAGGGCAGCATGAACACCAGAAATGGCAGGCACTGCTCACAGGGCCGTGCCAGCCAGGCCCTCCCCTCCTGCAGACTCACCCTTTGCTCTCACTCTGATTCTCTTTGACTGGCTTCTTGCCATGCTTCTCTTTGTTTCGTAAATAATCCTTCAGCTTCTCCGCGCGGTCTAGGTACTGCATGCACTTGGCTCGAATGCTCTCCTTGGCCTTGTCGCTGTGTGCCTCATCTGCAACAGGGGAATCAGAGAGGGGCTACTCGCTCCGCTCACAGGGGCTCTGCAGCGGGGAGGGTTCCGCTGTGACTCACATTTGATAGCGTGTAGGAAATACTCCACAGCATGCTGGTAGAGCCGCAGTGCCTCCTCGTAATTCTTGGCTTTATCCTCTTCTGTGGCTTTCGTCACCAGGTCAATGGCTTTCTGGAAAGGCACAGCAAATACCTCAGTGCTTCCCAAGAGACCCAAAAAACCTTGGGGTCCGAGGCAGCAGGAATCCTGGGGATCTGTGGGTCGCACACCATCATGCCGGCCTCTATTTCCAACATCAACTAGAAAGGCCTTAAAAGGAAGCTTTGAAAGACAGCCACCCCCCTTCACAATACGCTCATACAGTTAAAAGCAACCTCCTTCTCAGTTTCACTTTGGATTTCAGCAAGTGGAAATCTGATAAAATATCTCAGGTTAGGGCTCAAAGGGAGAATCCACTTTCTATTCCACGCCTCAAGGGAAAGAAAGGTGGACCCGGAGCCCACGCCTGGAACAGGGAAACACCAGAACCAACTCACTGCTGTGCTGCTCAGCACGAAGGCCAGAAACCACATTTGACCTCGAAGGCCAGAGAGGAGCCAGCCCCGAGTTTTACGAGATGGACAAAAAGGACCTCTACTTCCTTCTACTGGCCCAACTTGCTTCTCTACGGTGAAAAGAGAAGACGGTTTTCCTAAATCTGCTACTCAGGGAAGGGAGGCCTGGACACAGGGGTCAGTAGAGCACTAGCTCCGGGGAGAAAAGTGCTTGCTTACCCCAGGGGCAGAGAGGTGCTGCCAATTAAGGGGAATGGTCCTCTGGAGTCTTGTAAGAACTCTTGAAACTGTCTCTGTGAATCTCACAAACCCTGTAGGCCTGTGCTCTAGACTGGACCTAAACCACGCTGCATCTTTCAGGCAGCTGCCCCACACCTACACACCCAGTTTTAGAAACCAAGGCTTCACCAACCAGGGAGCATTACCAGAATTATCCTCCTCAAGCTGAACAGCACTAGATGCCCGGCAGGCAGATCCCACTGGATACACACAGTTCCATCCACAGCAAACAATAAACCTCCTGACCAGCTCTTGGCAGGGCCCGGGCCCTGTGCAGTCCTTCCTCATCTGGAAGTAAGGAGTTTCCGAAGGACACAGCTAGTTCTGCAAAACTAACAGGCTGCGGTAGACTGGGCCAGGTTGATGAAAACTGAACTCACCAGGTTGAAAAGATGAGGTAAGGTGAAAGGGGTGTTGGCTACTATTTTCAAGCTCAGCTACCTCCACTACCTAAAAACAGAGAATGACGAGGAGCCCAGAACCTTCTGGAATGATTAGCTCAAATTTTTTTTAAGTTTATTTGTCTATTTTGAGAGGGAGAGCAAGAGGGGTAGGGGCAGAGAGAGGGGGGAGAGAGAATCCCAAGCAGGCTCCACACTGTCAGTGTAGAGCTCGATGCGGAGCTCGAATTCACACTGTGAGATCAAGACCCGAGCCCCGAGCCGAAACCAAGAGATGGATGCTGAACTGAGCCACCGAGGCACCCCCTGGAATGATTTGTTTAAACACAAGCTTCTCGGGTCTACTCTCCCCCCACAGTGGCTCTTGAGATAAGACATGAAACAAGTTCTCCTGTCCCTCGTGGCTTCTCTTCTCCAGAACCAATATGCCCGTTTCCTTGGACTTTTTCACTCCATATGCATTCTTGTTTAGGTCTGTCCTTTTGTTTTTGTTTTTAAAAATTTTGTTTTAAACGTTTATTCATTTTTAAGAGACAGAGCATGAGCAGGGGAGGAAGAGAGAGAGAGAGAGAGAGAGAGAGACACAGAATCAGAAGCAGGCTCCAGGCTCTGAGCTGTCAGCACAGAGCCTGATGCGGGGCTCGAACTCATGCACTGCAAGACCATGACGGGAGCCAAAGTTGGACACCCAACCGACTGAGCCACCCAGGCGCCCCTGAGTCTGTCCTTTTGAAAGGCAGAGTTCAGAAAAACAATCCAGGTCCGCTCTGCCCACCCCGCACCTTCTAAATACTTTATTAATTAATGCAGCTAAGAGCACGTTAGGTCTTTTCGGCATCTGCATACAGTGTTTCATGTGCAAGAGGCCGCTGGTGCAATGTGAGAAGGAGTAGTTTTCCCCAACACAACAGTGAGGTGACAGATAAAACTGCCAGCCTGCCCCATCTCTAGTGACACAGATGGCAGAGGATGAGGAAGAAAGGCAAGGGTAAGGAAGATGTGCGAACACAGGAGCTGGCAAACTTTCTGTAAAGGAGGGGAGGGGAAATGTTAGACGTTCCTGGCCCTACAATCTCTGTCCGTGACTACCGACTCTCCCTTTGTAGCCCCAAGGCAGCCCCAGATAATACGTAAAAGAAGGAATGGGTTCCGATAAAACTTTATTTCCAGACACTGAAATGTGCGTTTCATGATTTTCACGTGTCCTATCTTTTCCAGCATTTTAAAAATATAAAAACCTACATTATGTTAAGTGAGAGAAGCCAGTCTCAAAGGACCACATATTGTGTGATTCCAGATATAGAAAATGCCCAGAATAGGCAAATCCATAGGGACAGAAAGTAGATTAGTGTTGCCTAGGGTTGGGAGAGATCTAGGGTTTGGGGGGTGACAGGAAGGGTGCGGAGTTTCTTTCTGGAGTGAAGAAGATGGTCGCACAACTCTGAATATACTAAAAGCCACTGAATGATACACTTTGAATGTGCGACTTAAGTGGTGAGTTAGATCTTAAGGGTTTTTTGTTTCTTAATGTAAAAACACTCTTAGCTCAAAGACCAAAAACGTCGGGGCAGGTGGGTCCACAGGCAAAAGTTTCCCAACCCCAGCATAACAGATCAGAGCTGGTGTTGAATGGTGGGGTCTGGCTTTGGACTCTAGCTGATTCCTGGCCTAGTATTTATTCCATGCCCGTCCCCACTTTTCCCTCCACCTTCAGGTATCTGAAAGGCTCCCCATCCTGTCCGGATCCAGCCAAACTCCCCTTCTCCCATGAAGTCTTGCCTAACTCCCTCAACATGCTCGATCTGCCATGACTTACTGAGCACTTACTATGTAGCAGACACTGGTGCCAAGAACGCTTTACCTGCATTACTCACACCGGAGCCACTGTCACCACAAAAACCCTACAGGGTATTGCCCCATTTTACTGACAGGAAACCAGAAATTCTAAGATCAGCTAACTGGCCCAAGGTCACACGCCAGTGAGCGGCAGAGCCCAGGTCGGGGCCTGAGCATGTTTCTGTTGGCCGGCTCGGCAGGACTGGCAGCACCTGGGGGGGGCGGGGAGGGGTCAGTCGTGCATCCAGGTGGCGCCACCCTAGCACCACCGGGCAAGATCTAGGGAATGAATGAAGGGTCGCCGACCGACGGGAGGAAATCGGGGCCCCGGGGAAGGAGCGGGGACTCGTCCTCAGGGAGGCGGGGAGGGAGGGCAAGTAGCCCGACTGCGGGGCCGAGCTTTCCGGGCGGCGCGGGTGCGCTCCGAGAGAGGCTGATCCCCGCGGCGGTACCTGGGCGCCGCCGGGTGCCCACAGCGGCCTCGGGGCTCGGCCCGACCCGGCCGGGAGTTGGGGTGGGTGGCGGGGGCGCGGGCATTCTGGACAGGAGGCGGCCCGTGGCTCCGAACGCGTGGAAACAGAAACGGGTGGAGGCGGCGACAGGCCGGCGGGGCGGGAGCCGCGGGGCCAGGGCTCCGAGCAGGCCGCCCGCCCGACTGCTGGCTCGCAGGCCCAGCCGCGCCTCCTCCGGCCTCCGGAAGCCGAGCCCGGCCGCGCCGAGGTACCTGGAGGGTTGACGTTGTCATTTCATCTCCTGGGTCCGCCCCACACCCCGCGGCGCTGCTTGCGGCCTCGGTCCGACCCCGGGGAGCCGAGGTGCTGGGTCTGGCGCGGGGAGCCCGGCGGGTTGGCGCTGGGCGCGGGCAGGGCGGCCGCTCGCTGCCGGAGCGGAGTCGGAGGGCGAGCGAGGAGCGCGGCCCAGAGCGGTCGGGCCCGAGCCGCGCGACTGCCCCTTGGCGGCCACAGCCGGCACTGCAGGCACCTCTCCCCGCGGCCGGAGGTCCCTGCGGGCGAGGTCCCGGGTGGGGCCGGGCAGAGGGCGTGTTAGGGGTGTGTTAGGGGCGGGGAGCCCAGCGAGGGCTGGGGTGGGGTTGGATGGAGGGCGTGGCCAGAGTGAGGGCTGGATAGAAACCTCAGGCCTAGACCCCGGTTCTGTAAAATAGCTCCTGTAGGGCAGTTTTTCTTGTACAGTAAGCCTAACTTCCCAGAACTTCGGGTTTCTGATATTTTAAGAGAATATACTGATCATTAGTATCCTGTTTGGCTATTTGGGGGGGAAATGAATGAGCTAACTAATGTAGACACAGTGTGCCCCACCCTGGGGATTCAGTTTGTTAAGTATTATTATGATCCTGGTGGCTCTGTCTAAAGCCAGTTTTTTTTTTTTAATTTTTTAAAAATTAAATTAAATTTTAATTTTTGAAAGATTTTTTTTTTTTTTAAGTAATTTCTACATCCAATGTAGGGCTTGAACTCACAACTCCAAGGTCAAGAGCTCCATGTTCCACTGACTAAGCCAGCCAGGCGCCCCTGTTTTTGTTCTTGTTTTGATCTTAAGCTTTTTCCTCTTTTTAAATGTTTATTTCTTTTTGAGAGAGAGGCAGAGAGATAGAGAACTCCAAACAGGCCTGCTCTGTCAGCGCAGAGCCCCCACGTGGGGCTTGCTTCAACTCACCAACGGTGAGACCATGACCTGAACCGAAATCAAGAGTCAGATGCTCAACTGACTGAGCCACCCAGGTGCCCCTGTTTTTGTCTGTTTTTTAAATATAATTTATTGTCAAATTGGTTTCCATACAACACTCAGTGCTCATTCCAACATGTGCCTGTTTTTGGTTTTTTAATATTAACTCTTATACTTTTCTCTTTAGGAAAGCCGTTATCGTCTTCTTTAGAAAGTGGTTTTCTTAAACTTCCAAAGCTGGCGGCTTTAGCCTGGTAAACTTCAGTCTAGTTTCTGGGGATACACCAGTGATCAAAACAGGTCGAAGGCAGCCTACAGTTTGGGATGGTGATGTTCATCAGGAAAAATGATGTAATAAGTGTGTTGAGGCCCATTGTGAGAAAGCTCCTGAGTGTCTAACAGGCAACCTACATAAAATAGAAAGGCTCCATTTAAGAAAAGGTGCCGCTAGCCCTACACGTAGAACAGATCGCAAGGATGGAGTGGCTGCAGCATGTGAAGCTATTGCTATAGTCCAGAAGAATGAGGGAAGCTTGGACTAGGAGCAGGGCCATGGAGAGGCATGTGCAGGATAGAGAGACTTTGGAAGGCAGATCATAAGCCCACAGAAATGGATTAGATTTGGGGTATGGTGAGGGGCAGGAAAGGACAGAGATGGCACCTGAGTTGCTGGCTTCAGGACCTGGGCAGATGGTGGTACCACTGAAATAGAGACTTTACTGAACAAAGACCAGGCTTGGGGGGTTGGGGAGAAGAGGAGTGAGAAAGATGACAAATTTGAGGTGCATTTGAAACATCGAGTGTCAGTTAGACGTATGCCTCTGGAAGTCGGAATACAGACGAGGTGGGAGATGTACATGTGCGGGATGTGTGGGTATGGGCAGGAATGAGCTCTCCTAGGGAAGAGCAGAGTGCAGGGGGAGCTGAGGGGAGAGCCGAGGACAGAGCTTGCAAGTTTATTGACTAAGGAGAGGAGGATGCGCCTGCAAAAGCAGCCCAGAAAGACAGCTGCGGAGAGAGGACAGCCACCAGAGTGTCTTGGGAGCCGGGGAAGGAGTGCTAGGTAAGGAGTGGGGAGCACAGAGTCTAGCGCAGCTGAGAAGACAGACGGTTCTATGAAGACAATCACCTCAGCCAGAGATGTTTCAGTCAAGTGATGGAGGCGGAAGCCATACCACAGTGGGCTGGGTGAGAGTGGGTCACCAGGGGGCACAACTCTTTCAAGAAGTTTGGGGGGAAGAAAGGAAGGCCTAGAGCATGAGCTGCAGGAGCTGAGGGATCCAGAAAGAAATGTGTGATGGTTTTTAACGGGACACAAGTTCAGCATGTTTAAAAATCCAATAGGAGGGATCTAGTTGAGGAGGCTAATGAACGAAAATGGGATCAAAACAGACCTAAGAGGTTTGGCTTTAGACCTTTAGGAGCAGGAAAGAAGATAAACAGATGCCGACCTAGGTCAGCCGGAAGATAAGAAATTGGGAGAGTACATCTGGGTGGCTGCGGTTTTCTCAGGGAATTAGGAGTAAAGAGAATCTATTGAGAGAGGGAGAGAGACAGAGGTAGGAAGCCTGGGGTTTGAGGAGAGTAAAGATGCTTTGAAATCCTTTCAAGTGAACCCAAAGTAAGCAGTGTTAAGGGCATACCTGGTAAGGGTTGGCAACCTCTCGAAATGTATAGAGGTACCAATTTGCCTTGGATTTTTCTCCCCAGGACTCAGCTGCTCAGGCAGATGCAGGGAGAGAGCTAGGTTCACCCAGGTGGCTGCTATGAAGGGTAGGGCAGGAGACGGAAAACGTAAAGAGTGGGTAGACTAGTTAAGGACCCAAAAGACTGAAGGACAGTCACGGTGGGAACACACTGGAGAGAGATGCTTCAATCATCGCTTTCGGAAAATGCTCTGTTCCAGCAGTAACGTCTAGTGGGCGCGGGGGGATGGGTGAGCTGCAGTGAAAGGGCCATGGTCGCACATGAGGAGGCTGAGGAACCAAAAGGCCAAGTAAGGTGCTGAGCATGTCTGTGGACAGTGGAGTCAGGATAATGGCAGGAGTGGCAGGACAGGGCTTTGATGAGCCTGGGGGAGACAGGGAGACACACACACACACACACACACACACACACACACACACACACACGTATAAGTCATGGCTTCTCAGCTTCTACTCTGAACACTGCTCTTTCAGACACTGATGGAGCTGAGTGGGAAGGCTTTTATTTGCTGTTATGCACCTGGCAAAGGCACTGCCCTTTTATTTATTTAAATTTCAAAAAGTTTATTTATTTATGTATTTAGTGAGAGAAAGCACACATGAGCCAGGAAGGAGCAGGCAGAGTGGCAGAGAATCCCAAGCAGGCACCGCGCTGCCAGCACAGAGCCCAATGTGGGGCTCGAACCCACAAACCATGAGATCATGTCCTGAGCCCAAACCAAGAGTTGGAGGCTCAACCCACTGAGCCATCCAGGCGCCCCAAGGCATGGACCTTTTAAATCATCGAGAGGGCAGGGCTGGGTCTTTTTCAGGACTTGATAGATGACTCACTTCATATTTGCTGGATGTATTAATAATGAATTCATTAAGAAGTAATAAGGAACCCTAACTGGCAGAGGAGAGTGAGGCAAAGTCGAGAATATTCTACTAACCTCACACACTAGATGGGCTGTACAAGTTGGAAGACAGAATCGAAACACAAGTCCCTACAATTAAGGAGGGCTGTGTCAGTCTGTTAAGGCTGCCATAACAAAATACCACAGGCTGGGGGGCTTAAACAATAAAAATTCATTTTCTCCATGGTTCTGGAGGCTGGAAGTCCAAGATCAAGTGATTAGCAGAGTTGGTTTCTTCTGAGGCCTTTTTCCTTGGCTTAGAGTTGGTGATGCTTTTGTTGCGTCCTTGCAGGGTCTTTACTGTATGCACATGCACCGTTATCTGTGGCCAAGCTTCCCTTTTTTTATAAGGACACCAGTCAGATTGGACTAGGGCCCACCCTAACGGCCTAGGCCTAATTTTAACCGAATCACCTCTTTCAAGGCCCTATCTCCAACAACAGTCACACTCTGAGGCATGGGGATTGGGCTCAGCCTTTGAATTTGGTGGGACACAATTCAGCCCATGGCAAGGGCTGGGTGTGAGACCCACTGGCTGTGCTCACCTTCTCTCTGGTCTGCCTACTCAGCTTTCTTGGGACTCTTGCTTAGCTGCTGTCTTCCTAGAGCCTGCAGTACACACACTGGCCCTGGTGACAAAGCAGAGTTTCCTGGAGGAAGCGCCCCACCCTGGAGGGAAGCTGCTTCCAACGGCAGGAAATGGGGATCCCCCTCCCCATCTCTCTTGGTCACCCATTTCTCCTTAGAGGAGAGCTTGACAACAGACTCTGAGAACCGCTCAGTGGTGCAGTGGGTGCTGGGGTTGGGGCAATCAGTGGAGGAGGGAAAGGGGAAATAAAGGCACTATTTATTTGTGTGCTGGCACATGGAGCATGTTTAGACTTCCAAAATCTGAATCAGATCAAGAACTCCCTATTCTAACTTTCTCATAGAGCAGAAATCAGCTTCTCAGCTCCCACACATTAGAGCTCCCACACTTCAGGTAGAGAGTCATTGACTTGCAAATACACAGTTCCATTTGTTCCTTCCTGCACAGCACTTTTCCAGATAGGATTCTGCTGATGCTGACAATGCGGCACTTGTAAACCTGAGCTTGGACCAGCGCGTCAACTTTGCTTAGCCAATACAACCTAGTAAAATCAGACGACACAAATGTCAGCATTTTAGGACTCATGCCCAAGAGTGGGTTCTTAACACTTTGTTAAGGAGCCCTTGGATGGGGGCCAAGAATGGTGTGGAAGAAGAGGAACAAACACTAAGTTCAGGTGAGTAACAGTTTGGAGAGGTAGGGCCAGGGCCAAATCTCAACCAAAGTGATACATGGAGCACTGATGATTCCTAAGAAACCATCTCCCTCCTCTGTGTGACTCAAAGTATAATAAAGCTCAGACTGATCCAATAATTAAGCTCCTGTCAGTGAAAGTCAGGGGTGGAACGAGAACCAAAACTAGGTTTTTAGGAATTTGGAGGTGCCCTAAATCTGCTTCCAAATGGCACCAGAAGAGACTGAGACATGACCACCAAACGCCGCATGTGGTACTGGCTGGGACCCTCTGCCAGAAAGGAAAAGGAGAGGTTGCTGGGACGATGGGCACAATGTGAACGGGGCCTGTGTATTGGTGGGCAGTGCTGTGCCGGTGTTGATTTCCTGGTGGGGAGGTTTGGAGGCTGGCAGTGCAGGACAGTGTTCTTGTGTTTGGGGGACACACACTGAGAATGTAAGGGTGAGAGAGCATCATGTCAGAAAAGACACGAGATGATAATGGAATATAAAATGTTAATAACTGAGAAATTTGGGTGAAGAGGACGTAGATCTTTGTTCTGTACGGCTCTTGAAATTTTCCCGTAGGTTTGAAACCATTTTAACATCAAAAAAAAAAAAAAAAAAAAAAGAAAAGAAAAAGAAAAAAGTACAAGTCTAAAAGCATTTTTTTATTTACAGTATAAAGGTTACAAAGGTATATATGTATTTATATATAATACCCTTAAGTTACAAATTTTCATTGTAATGTACAACGCTATATGTTGATATGCAACTCAAGGGGAAGTGTTGTCTATGCATTTATATTTATTGAGTACACATAAAGCTTTTATTTTATTATTAAGAACACAAATACTGCCCTGTTTTATGCCGTAAGTTTTGATTTGGTAGCCTGGTGATACCAGATGATTTGAGAACTCAATTTTAAACAACACTTAAAAAGAAGTCTTGTTTAAAAACGGCGTTCTAAAAAGAAAAACAGAATATCACATACTTTTAATGTTTTGTAGAAGCATTATTCTAGCTTTCTAAGCCTTAATACTTAACAAAAATGAAAGTTGTGTGGAACAAAATACACACAAGGGAGTATAATCAGAATTTGCACAGATTAGCCATAATAGGCCTTCATAGGTAGTGGTTTGCCACATTATCTTCTAGAAGATCTTGGGTCTAGTACCGAAAGGGAAATATCCTTTGGGCTCCAAGGTCTTATCATGCTGAAGACATCCAACAGATTGTAAACATAATACTGGAGACTTATGCTGGAGAAAAAAGTACAAAACTGAAACAATTTCTTGTAATAAGGGTAGATTTGCTATAGGTGTGAAGAATGTCACTGAGAATGATGATTGTGCCAAACCCAAACTTAGTGGAAATCATTTCCTCTCCCCCAAAATCTGGTAATTCGCAAAGCAGAGGTGAAAAACGTAACCGACACCCACTAGAACAGGACTAAGACAGAAGGCAAGCACTTCTTCCAGCCTAGGAGGGACAGACTCTTACACCACAATACTTAGGTGCTGGTTCTGATTCCACATAATCATTAGCACCCGATTGTCCAAGTGTAGGTTTAGAGTAAAGGCCATCACACTGAAGGCAAGCTGATAGAAGGGGACTGTTACTGTATGAAAATTATGAAAAATTTCAATTAACCTCTCATTTCCTTTAGGTGTCCTTTTTGTTGAGTTTGAATGCCAGGGTGTTCTAGAAGTGGAATTTTGCCAGGTTTAAGATATCTTCTATTGGACAAACACCATCTACCGCGTGTAAGGCCTCCCAGCAAATGAGACATTTAAAGGGGTAAGTGTGGAAATGAACGGGTCAGCACAATTTAGAAATAGGGGTAGATGAAATATACACTCAGCTTTGCTATTTATAGATAAAAGAAGCATTTCTTTAAAGTTTATTTTGAGAGAGACAGAAGCAGGCAGAGATGGGGAGAGACAATCCCAAGCAGGCTCCACACTGTCATTGCAGAGTGATGTGGGGCTTAAACTCATGAACTGTGAGATCACGACCTGAGCCCAGATCAAGAGTCGGATGCTTAACCAACTAAGCCATGCAGGTGCCCCAAGAAGCATTTCTTTAAAAAGACTTTCCTGTTGATCTACTTTGGGTAATAGAGCTTAATTTTTTGTTGTTGAGATTTATCTTCCTAGGGATATTCTATACTGTTCTTCCCAAACTAAAGTCTAATTTTTTAAAGATTTTAATTTTTAACTAATCTGTACACCCAACACAGAGCTCAAACTCACAACCCCGAGGAGATTCAGAGTAGCATGGTCCACTGACTGATCCAGTCAGGTGCCCCGCTAAAGTCTAATTTTGCATTAAAAAAATTAAGCATAATGAAGAGACTAACCTACTTAAATGTGCTTGGAGTTCTTTCACATTGGCCTGGACCAAATACCAAGCATCATTTTAAACATTTTCCAGTTAGCCAGAGTAGCTGAACTGCAGATGTACTTTGGTAAAAGTATGAAGTGGTTCAGTAATTAACCACTGATTGATAAACAGATGACATGGTGTAATTAAAAAATAATGGATTATTTGCTGCTTGCTCGCAGGAACTTTCTTTTAGACCCTGAAGAGCACATGTGAAGAGCTGTGCATTGATAAATGCTTAGTATATGAAATACATGAATTAATGTGTCATTAATTAGCCTTGCAGTTTCAGAATTTCCTTAGGCCCCCAAAGAACCTTTTTGTTTATGCATAAGAGACTTCTATCACTTTGGAAGAGGTGACAGAACATTCAGGTTCCAAAGGTATACGTATATGTGACTGGGATAAAGAGGGGCTCAAAAACTAAAACAAAGCATTTGTGTCAATGGCATGGAGCTAAGATTAGAACTGAGTAAGGTACTTAGAGGACTCAGAAGTTAGGAATCTACCGGAATCTACCAGGGTAGCTAATCTTACAATATAATAAAGTATCGCTTCTCTAGCATAGTTTTTTAGTTTCAACCAATCTATTCTGGAGCAATTCAAGAGTTACAATTCAGATGGCAGATTTTTGTTGAATACAATCAAATGTTCATTAGAGAGCAAGCAATCATTTGCAAACGGCATTATTTGTGAGTTACATCAAATGTAGATTCACTTTTAAAACTTAAATATGCTTTGGTTCAGTCACCTGAAGTGGGAAGAGTAAGAGGTGGCAAGAGATTATGTTCAAGTTTATCAGTTTGAAGCAAAAGAAGAAATCTTGTTAAAATATTTTGTTGAGTTAATACATAACAACCATTCTTCTAGCTGGTGGTTTAGTGTCAAAAAAAAGAACAGATGTACAGGTGTACTCTATGAGCCTAGTTCTGTTACCTTACTTTACTTAACTTGAAATTCTATCCTTTGATAGAATGAACTTGTAACATTGATCTGCCAGATGTATGTGTGTGTGTTAGAGAAGTTGTTTCAAATTTGCCACTAAGCAGTCTAATACTAGCATAAGTTTCAGTTATCAGTACACTATAAGAGTAGCTATATTGCTCAAAAACACATAATCCTGATATAAAACATAATTATTTTATAACTGTCTGCCATCACACATTTATTGTCTACACGTAACCCAGCACAGGGAAGGAAGGAGAGAGCTTTAAAAAAGGAGGAAGGGGGTGACGGCTGCTGTCAGTTTCAAAAGACAGTATGCAGAGAGTCAAAATAATTCTAGATTACCAAGCAATCTTAAGAGAGAGAACAGTAGCAAATGGCAGATTCTTCTGCTTTCATCTTCAGGAGATGGGGAAAAGCCACAATAACATTTTAAATTTATCTGCAAGAGATTTCCAAACTCAAGATAGATTATTATAGACCTGACAGAGATCTACATACAAAAAGAATTAATAGGATTATGGTCCTATTTAGACCATAGAAGTTTAGAGTTTAAGAAGAATCCCACATTTAAAGAAGTCTTTTTTCCTTAGGTATAGTTGTTTGATCTGACCAGAGCAAAGAGACCAAAGAGATCTGACATTTCACTTCTTCATTAGCAATTGAAAAAAGATGACCTTTGGCTTTTTAACCAGCCATTCTTTCCTGGCATCCGTGGTGGATGGCAGGGACAAGGAAATGTATGCTGGATATTTGGATAGTTTAAATATTATATACAATCAATAGCTTATAACCAGTGAAAATAAGAACAGTTCAGCGTAAGTGTCCAAGATACTAAACAGCAGAGAAAGTGCTTAAGTCTACAGGTCTTCCCTGAAAGTTTCAAAAATGTTTAAATAGGTAGGGCTTTTTTTTTTTTTTTAATGTTTTATTTATTTTTGAGAGAGAGAGACAGCGTGAGCAGGAGAGGGACAGAAAGAGATGGAGACACAGAATCTAAAGAGAGGCTCCAGGCTCTGAGCTGTCAGCACAGAGCCTGATGAGGGGCTTGAACCCACAAACCGCGAGATCATGACCTGAGCCGAAGTCGGACGCTTAACCGACTGAGCCACCCAGGTGCCCCAAGTAGGTAGGGCATTTAATAGAATTTGCATAGCAGCTTACAATATAATTTGCATTAAAAAATATGGAGAGTCTTCCATGTTTTTGAAAACATACAAATATATCCACATTCATATAAATTAATAAACAAGAAGACCTGGAGGTTTTCACAAAATTAAAAAAAAAAGTCCATGATAACCTTTTCTCAAAAGTGGTCACACTTTTGTCCATCAAAACCATTTACAGCGAAAACTTTTCCTGGGAGAAACATAATCTTGTCCAAATTCCACACAGTTTAATTTTATTTTTACGAATAAATTTTGGTTTATTAGCTAAGTGCATCTAATCAATTGAAAAAAGCTTGGTTACCATTCTGCCTAGGAAGATAAATTATTAGGAAAACAATCAGGGACAACTTTAATCATTTGTTGGTTGGAATAGATTGGTAGGTTAGATTAGATAAGAAATAAATAATTCAGTCTCTCCTACCATTCAATAATGTTCAATAACAAAGTTTGTGAGTTTATAGCTGATAAAAACAGGCACTATCAGACTTTACCTAGCCAAAAAGTGCTGAAACATGGCTTTAAGATAGGCGAATGACATAGAAAGTAGTATTTTTGATTGCCTGTACAGGTCCCCTTATGTAATCTGAACCTGTCTACTATACTAGGCAGGTGAGTTTGTAGTTAGAACTATCTAATAAATACTGTATGAACATACATTAAAGTACTTCTTCATATAAAATATTAGACAGTAATTTCCAGGTAAGGTTTGTTTGGTATCTTCAGGAAAGGACTTACCTTTTTCAGAAAAAGAAGGTCTGAACCTTTTCTTTTTCTTTCCTTTTCTTTCTTTTTTCGGAGAGGAAACAAAGAAATTTTAAGGAATGAGAAAGAAGCATTTTCACACGCCAGTTGCCTACTTGTAGGCATCTGTGTGGAATATGGAGAAGATGTCTAAGCCCCCGGTCTGGGGGGGGGGGTGCTGAGGGGCACAGGAAGCAATCCATTGGAACGAGGTACATACCACTCTGCAAGTTCCTTTCCATTCTATACAGGGAATCCCACAACATTCTCAACAATCTTCCTAATTCGAAATGAAAAAGAAATGAAAAGCTGTTCTATAAAAGATGTGAAATATCAAAAATGCCATTTTTTGTTATCATTTGAAAATAATTTGCCATATTTTGACATCTTAATACAAAATACATATTTATCAAGGCTGTCCGTTTCATAAAAGCACTTCATCTGTGGTTTGAAAGGTCCACACACACACTTAGTTGAAGAACAACCTGTCACTTGTGATTGGAAAGCTGTTGGTGTTATTAAACAAGCAGCTTAAAGGCTCTTGCTCTCGGGGATGCTAGTGGTCAAAGGAAATCTCCCACACGTTTTCATTGTACATTAAGACTCAAGATTTAAAAACCCTATGGACCTCGGTGCCACACATGACAGTTTAAGCTGGAACAAAATGAGTCAAAACAGCTCACATGCTTTCCCTTCTCCTGCCCACATTTTCATTACACCTTTTTAAGAGATCTTTTTCATATAAGTGATGAGCAAGGTGGCTCAGAAGTTCCCCCTGAAAATATCCTCAGTGCCTTAGCCTTTCACACTAATAAAGAAAACCTCCACCAAATGGCTTCACTGCAAAGTCTTTGACTGCATTGTGCAACGTTTCAGGTTAATAATGCTCTCACTGCAAAGTGTCCAAGCTCCTTTATCTGAGGGTATTATGTGTTGAAATTCTGCTTCCAAAAATCATAGCTGGACCCTCAAGATAATTTTTTCTTCCCTATTCGCAAATTTACTTCAGCTGGAACCAAATATAGGTTTATGAATCTTAAAAACATTTTTAAAAAAGCCCTTGAAACATATATTCTAGAGTAGATTTCAATTTCCAGTTGTAAGTGGACCACATCATTCATGCTGGAACTTCAGCTGGGGGTGAGGGGTGGGGAGAACAGTTCTCTGTCCTCAGCCTGTGCACATGGTTCATCTCACCGTACACAAGGGGAAGGACTGACTTACGGACGGAAGGAAAACAATGGGGCTACAATGTCTAACTCAAACTCTGTTCACGAGTCTGCTCTTTCAAATGTCCCACCTAGGTCAGTCTGCACTCACACCAAATAGCTCATGTTTTGCATATGATTGTGGGTTATTTTTTTTCCTCTCTATTTGGAGTGCTACCTTCCTCCATTCTCCAAAGTGCTCACACCCTCTGACGGCATTCCTCATAAATCTAGTGAGAGCTCGTCACAGACTTTCTCCAGAGAGCACAGAGAACATCCAAGCAATATTGACTTCTCTTTCCGATCTGGGCACTGTGGTAATCTTGACATTTTTGATAGCTCTTATATTATTTTGAATGTTTACAGATATATACCTCTTTTATAATTAGGAAAAACAAGCTGAATGTGATTCTCTAATACTACAGAATCAGCAATCTTACTGCTACTATGTCCTAATGATGATGTCTGGCAAAACTTAGTAAAACCCAGGTAGCTATTCCACGGTCTCGTCACCCTGCCCACTGTCGAATGCATTACTAAGCCAACAGTGAGTCTTGAATTAGCGGCTGCCTGTCCATGCCAATCTGCTGCCACAATGGGCCAGGGCCAGGGTCCTGCCTGGGCTCACAAAACTCAAAGCAACTCCACATGATGTTTGTGCTGAAGAGCTGCCTTTATAGAGTCTACTCTTTAAACAAGCAGGCTCTCCAGGATTTATCTTTCCCAATGAGATCTGCCCGAGAGAAAAGATACTATTCAGGAAATCCATCTTAAAGACTAGTCCTCAAAACTAGGATGGATGATCTCCCTGGAATGGCAGTGATATCCAGTTATTCATATCGTGACTAGTAAAGCCCCACTAACCCTAACCAAAGGCACATTTGGTAAGCAATAAAAAATGGCTTAGGCTAAAATGAGGACTTTCTTTGAAAATAAATCTTATCCCCTGGCTCCTACCAAAGATATATCAGAAAAATCTAAAACAAGTGAAACTCTTTTTTCAAATCAGTGGTTTCCAACTCGGTTACCACTAGAAAGGGAGTGGAAGGCAAGGCAAATAAAAATTTGCAAGTTCTAAGTCCTAAAGTTAGCACTTATGAGCGGAGAAGCTTGTGATGTGGTGGGAAGCGATGGCCGTGGTGGGATGCAGGAGAGCCAGGACATGTGAAGACGCTTTGGTGTGCAATTCCAGGACCTCCTAGGGTGGAAGGAATAAAGGACAGCAAGCTCCAGCAGAATGCATGGCCTGTCTGGAATGGCCAACAAGCACAGGCTGCTGCCAACCGGCACCTGGAAAGTGACGGTCAAACAAAGCAAGAGACTGAGGCTAAGCTTGAAACAAATCCTGTAGGAAGAAGAAAACGAAAACAACTCTTGGATACTTGATTATGTAAAAAAAAAAAAAACAAAAAAAAAAACAACAACCAGAAAACCCATAATGAGCCATCTTCTTAACAGAGGAAATAAACCTAGTTACTCAGAAACCACATTAGGAAACTACGCAGTCAATCAACAGCTTCATGTTGGAGCTTATTAGAGTCCTAGAATTTCTGGCCAAGGTAGCATGTGAAAGGCAGGCTCTTCTTTAAACATGGTTACTGTTCAGCAGTGATTTGCAGGTCCTTGTCAAGGCACTGTGCTGGAGGAGAGAGCAAAGAGTTTTCTTTTTGTGCTTTTTTTTTTTTTTTGAGGTGGAAATACTTCTTGTGATATTCAAGCCTCTTTTCTGATTTTTTGCTGCTCACACAAGCAGTCCCATACGAGTGACTTTGGCTGACAAGAACGTGTGCAACACAAATACAATTGGCTTCGGACAAGAGTGCAGGTCCATGGTCTGTGGAGAAAGTGCATCAATTAGCACTACCAAACACAGAAGCTTTATTTAAAAAAATTTTTTTAAGGTTAATTTTCAAAGAGAGTATGTGTCAGGGGAGGGGCAAAGAGAGGGAGAGAGAATCCCAAGCAGGGTCTGCACTGTCAACGCAGAGCCCGATAAGGGGCTCAATCCCACAAACTGTGAGATCAGGACCCGAGCAGAAACCAAGAGTTGGATGCTTAACTGACTGAGCCACGTAGGCACCCCTATACAGAAGCTTTAATAAACAGACACAAAAGAAAACAAATTTGGGTGTGATGTTCTACTTTTTGGAAAGAATTTGGATTAAGTATGTACCAGATTCATAGAAAGTTGTGGAACTTAAAGCCACAAATGAAAAGTATACTCTGAAGTAAGGTCATTCTTTGTAGTAATTCAGTACTGGTATGAGCTCCCACATCACAAATAGGATACGAATGGTGGTGTATTAGATTCCACCATGCCTGGTAGAAAGAACTAAAAAGTAGAAGATGTAAAAGACAGAGGAATATCCTATATGGAAACCATTTATTATGATTATAGGCCCCGGGGAAAATCAGTTAACAGCTGAGATGTGACTATGGATGGGTATGGTTTTTGACATCCCTCATAGGTTTGTAGTGGGAACGACAGCTCCCAAGGCTAGCTGGGAGGGCTACTTATACCTTCCTAAGCGCAAGTCTCTAATCTGGACGGCTGACACCAGATGAACAAGGAGACCTGGCATCAGGCTGCGTGAGACAAGTGATTCGTCAATCATTGGCACTAACACAGAGACCAGGGACTGGACCTAGTTAACTATGCCTTTTAAAGAAAAATAAAACCTGATTCAAAATATAAATTACAGAGCACTAATTTATCATCAAACTTTGTATATATTAAGTACGAAGCAGGAATTAAAACTATATAGCCAGGAATGATCCAACACCTGGCTTGCTAAATGACAACTGCTATTAATAACTGGTTAATTTAATAGAAGCATGTAACTCTCTCTAACGCTTCAGGCTTTTGAAAAGCCCTGGTCCATGGCCTAATCATAGTTTCCTAAAGGTTTATCACTTAAAGTAAGATTTCCAGACATAATTTCTTATTTGGAGGTTGAACTACATTATCTCTAAGATCTCTTTCAGTTATAAAATTTCATGATTCTGTTTTGCAAATTTCCACCTATGGTGACTGTTATCAACAGACATAATAGTTCATGTATAAGTCTTGAACTACTGGCTGAAAACTGATAAGAGAGAAAAAGCATTATTTTACTCCTTTATCTTATGATTTCTGAAGTATACTCAACACACTCTGTAGTTCAGTAAGGGAAATCATGAATTCCTGTTGATATATTTAATTTTATTTTTATTTATTTTTATTAAAAAAATTTTTTTAACATTTTCTTTTTTTTTTTTTAAACATTTTTTTTAATATTTTATTTATTTCTAGGAGAGAGAGAGAGAGAGACAGCGTGAGCAGGAGAGGGTCAGAGAGAGAAGGAGTCACAGACTCCGAAACAGGCTCCAGGCTCTGAGCTGACAGCACAGAGCCCGACGCGGGGCTCGAACCCATGAACCGCGAGATCATGACCTAAGCGAAAGTTGGACGCTTAACCGACTAAGCCACCCAGGCACCCCTTAACATTTTATTTATTTCTGAGAGAGAGAGAAGCAGCGTGAGCAGGGGAGGGTCAGAGAGAGAAAGAGACACAATCTGAAGCAGCCTCCAGGCTCTGAGCTAGCTGTCAGCACAGAGCCCGATTCGGGGCTTGAACTCACAAACCGTGAGGTCATGACCTGAGCTGAAGCTGGACGCTTAACCAACTGAGCCACCCAGGTGCCCCAATATATTTGATTTTAAAGACAAGGAGATCAAAAAAGAGGATTACTATATGGAGATACCTCTATCTTTTTTCTGATCGCCAAAATTTCTGTAGCGACCAAGTCACTCTGTTACTTTTAACTATTATCCCAACCAACTGCTAATAATAGCAATGAATAGAATTTATTTATTAAAGTTTACCAGCTTTTGTATTTCATTTCTCATATTCGATAAAAGCCTATTTCTTAAAAGGGCTGTTTTTTTTCTACCATTCAAACAAAACTTTTTTTTTAAGTTTATTTTGAGAGAGAGAGAGAGAGAGGGAGAAGGAGAGAAATAGAGAAAGAGAGTGAGTGAGGGGCGGAGAGAGAGGGAGTGAGAGAATCCCAAGCAGGCTCCATGCTGACAACGCTGAGCCCAGCACAGGGCTCAAACCCACAAACCATGAGATCATGACCTGAGTCGAAATCAAGAGTCAGATGCTAAAGTAACTGAGCCACCCAGGAACTCCCAAACAAAACTTTTTATAAAAGGAGTGATTTCCAGGTACCTGGGTGGCTCAGTTGGTTAAGCGTCTGACTTCGGATCAGGTCATGATCTGACAGTTTGTGGGTTTGAGCCCTGCATCGGGCTCTGTGCTGACAGCTCGAAGCCTGGAGCCTGCTTCAAATTCTGTATTTCCTTTCCCAGCGCGTGTGCGCGCGCGCACGCACACACACACACACACACACACACACTCTCTCTCTCTCTCTCTCTCTCTCAAAAATAAACAAACATTTAAAAAAAATTAAAAAGGGGCATCTGAGTGGCTCAGTCAGTTGAGCGTCTGACTTTAGCTCAGGTCATGATTTCATAGTCTGTGAGTTTGAGCCCTGTGTCAGGCTCTCTCCTGACAGCTCTCAGAGCCTAGAGACTGCTTTGGATTCTGTGTGTGTGTCTCTCTCTCTCTGTCCCTCCCCCTCCTCCACTTGCACTCTGTCTCTGTCTCAAAAATAAACATTAAAATAATAATAATAATTAAAAAAAAATTTAAAACAGGGAATGATTCCCGAATGTGGGGAAGAGAAAACATACACATATACATATATAAACCCCCAAACTCAACGCACACAAACCCCCCAAACCCAACATATCTTGAAGAATAATTTTCTGTTTCCAAATGGACTATCAGTCCATAATTTTCTATACAAAAGGTAAGAAGCAATGAGAAAGCAAAAGGATATCTATTAGAGTAAACATGGTTTTCAGCAACACTCTTACCAGTTCTCCCTCAGGGCCACCAAAATCCAGATAAAGATTTCTGATGCCATCATCAGCAGACATTTTCAGCCTTTCAAAGGGGTAGCGGTACAAAATGCTGCTGGAACCTCCATTTTCCTTGGAGATAGTGAACCCATTTTCATAGTGGACAGTGAGTCTTACCTCCTGGCCATTTAACGTGCAGCCTGTTGAAGACAAGCAAAGGTCAGCATTAATAAAGTTACTACTTCAGTTATCAAGTGGAAAAGAATTCTTCTGATTGGAAAAAAAGAAGAAAGAATCTTTTCTTGAGAATGTGCAATATCTAACCTACTTGGAACTCTCTCAAGTAAATTTTGTTTTGGTTGCTTGGATCAAAACTTGACTGAGAGGAGAAAGAGATTGCCATAACTCCCCATGGCATCTGATTTGATTCTGTTCAAATCGATGAGAGCATCGATTAAACACCTGTGCTGGAAGTGGGCCGTGTGTGGTACCGGGGAAGTAATAGGCATGGTCCCTGCTCTCAAGGACTTCATAAATGAATAGGCATAAACATGAAATCCCTAACTGCATTAGGTAGAACATACAGAACACAACTAATACTAGAGTCAATAAGGCCAAAGTCAAGGAAAGGTTTCCTAGAGGAGATGGCACTTCAGACAGGCCCTAAAGAATAGGTCAAACTGGATAGGCAGTGAAGTATGGGAGAGTTTCAAGTGAGCAAGAAGGAACAATCAAAGGAAGAAAAGGCAGAGATGCCTTTCAGGGGCAGTAACATGGCTTGGTTGGTATTTGGGAAGAGGATGAAGATAGTGTTTATCATCAAAGGCAAAGGCTATAGTTAGCAAAAGTCATACTGTTAGTCCTATTAAAGATAAAATTCAAAGTGTTGATCTGAATTCATAGGACAAAAAAAAAAACACTTTAATCATCAAGACTGGCAAATAAATGTCTTCTCTCAAGACTGGTAAAGTTTCTGTTCCACTAACACCTGGGCGCAGTTTTGTTATTATATTAGTACAGGGGCTGCCAGTGTGAGGCCCTCTGAGACCTGGGAATTAACATAGCAGTTTGTCAGTTCAAGTCCTGAGTCAGACTCTGCACTAACAGGGCACAGCCTGCTTGGGATTCTCTTTCTCCCTCTCTCTCTGCCCCTCCTCTGCTCTCTCTCTCTCTTTCTCTCTCAAAACAAATAAACTAAGAAAAATAATCTCTGGAAGTAGAACTTGGGCATCAGCATTATTTAAAAACTCTCCTGGGGGAGCTTGGGAGGCTCAGTGAGTTAAGCATCTGATTCTTGATTTTGGCTCGGATCATGATCTCCTGGGTTCTTGAGATCGGGCCCTACTTTGGGCTCGTGCTGACAGCATGGAACCTGCTTGAGATTCTCTCTCACCCTCTCTCTCTGCCCCATCCCATTTGTGCATGTTCTCTCTCTCTCAAAATAAATAAATATACTTAGAAAAACAAAAACAAAACACTCTCCAGGCTATTCCACTGTGCATAGATCTAGAGCATTAATAGTTTTTTCATTCAATTCCTGATGATTAGGCTAACCTTATTTAAATAAGTAAATATAAGACACTGGAATTGGGATGAGAAGGCCAATAATAATCCATTATTTTCAGTCCTAGACTTCACAGAAAATCCTCAAACTAAAATTTGAATGTTTCTTCCAGCTTCTCGGTTAATACCATATTGTAAAATTATTTATTTAAAAAAATTTATAGTTTATTTTTGAGACAGAGAGAGAGACAGAGCATGAGTGGGGGAGGGGCAGCAAGAGAGGGAGACACAGAATCTGAAACAGGCTCCAGGCTCTGAGCTGTCAGCACAGAACCTGACGCAGGGCTTGAACCCATGAATTATGAGATCATGACCTGAGCTGGAGTCGGACACTTAACTGACTGAGCCACCCAGGCGCCCCTGTAAAATTCTTTAAAGTGATGATTGTGGTGATGAGGTTAACTGATGGCTCCCTAGGTAAAAAAATAAAAATTACCATTTTTCTCGTTATGTGAGTATGATATAACTTTAAAAGTCAAACATAAAAGTAGCCTATGACTGCACTTGGAGTTAGATATGGAGTAAAAGCCAGGGATGTTAGGTATAAAAGGTGATGTCCTCCTCAATAGCTAGGATGTGGATGTACACACCCACCCATCCTCTCTTCTCACCCATCTGTCTGTCCCTCTGCCAGGGACAAGGCCAATCCCTCCATCTGTGCTTTGGATCCCATACATTCCCACCTTCTCAGAAACTGTCCAAGGCTGATTATTCCTTCTTCCTCTTGCATTTTCAACATTTCCCTTTAAACTCATCTCTCCCATCAACTTTTTTAAAAGTTCAGGTTTCTCTTATTATTGGAAGAAATACCATCACTTGACACCTTCCCTTCCTCTTTGTCTCTCTCTTTTTTAAAGATTTTCTTTTTAAGTAATCTCACACCCAATGTGGGGCTTGAACTCACAACTCCAAGATCAAGAGTTGCCTGATCCACAGACTGAGCCAACCAGGTGCCCCTATGTTCCTTTCTTACAGCTATTTGGTCAAAGGCATGAAGTAGGTCTTATTTTTATTTCTCTCATTAAGCACTTTGTAATTAATAAAACAGTAAATATTTGTTGATGTAATGAATTAAGAGAAACTGCTACTGTATATGTCCCTCAAGAGTTTAATCTGGGCATAAGAATGAGTCATTTAGAGGGGCGCCTGGGTGGCTTAGTCGGTTAAGCGTCCGACTTTCGCTTAGGTCATGATCTCGCAGTTCGTGGGTTCGAGCCCCGCGTCGGGCTCTGTGCTGACTGCCAGCTCAGAGCCTGGAGCCTGCTTCAGCCTGTGACTCCCTCTCTCTCTGACTCTCCCCTGCTCACGCTGTTTTTCTCTCTCTCCTAAAAATAAATAAAACATTAAAAAAATTAAAAAAAAAAAAAAAGAATGAGTCATTTAGAGGGGTAAATTCAGGAGCTTAAGGTACTGGTTTCGGAGTCAGAAAAGACCCCAGTTCTTCATCTTTTAAGTTTATTTTGAAAGAGAGAGCGTGTGCACAAGTAGGGAAGGGACAAAAAGAGAGGGAGACAGCAGGCTCCACACTGTCAGCACAGAGCCTGATGTGGGGCTCGAACCCACGAACTGTGAGATCATGACCTGAGCTGAAATCAAGAGTCAGATGCTTAACCACTTAATCACCTGAGCCACCCATGCACTCCTCCAGTTCCTTCATCTTAAAAATGGAGGTAAGAGAACTTGCCTTAGAAGGGTGTGTGTTAGGGTGACAGGAAACATGCATTCTACACATGACTTCTAACAACCCTGATAGGTACTCATTATTCTTTCTGCTTCTGTCCTTCCTACTTCAAAGGCAGGGGCTATGCTACCATATCTATTTTAGTATAGCCAGTAAAAGCAGAGTATACACTCAATCAATATTTACCCAGATGAATAAAAAGGGATTCAAGAAGATTTTACAAAACTGAGAACATGGTTAAAGTAAACTCTTTTGTCATATATCCTAACAATATAGAATGTTTGTTTGTTTATTTCTGAGAGAGAGAGACAGCATGAGCAGGGGAGGGTCAGAGAGAGAGGGAGTCACAGACTGAAACAGGCTCCAGGCTCTGAGCTGGCAGTCAGCACAGAGCCCGACACGGGGCTCGAACCCACGAACCGTGAGATCATGACCTGAGGCGAAGTCGGATGCTTAACTGACTGAGCCACCCAGGCGCCCCTCAATATAGATGCTTTAAAATGCTCATTTTTCTAGGGCACCTGGGTGGCTCAGTTGGGTGAGGGTCCGACTTTGGCTCAGGTCATGATTTCACAGTTCATGAGTCTGAGCCCCACATCAGGCTTTTTGCTGTCAGCATGGAGCCTGCTTCAGATCCTCTGTTCCCCTCTGTCTGTTCTCTCTGTCTGCTCTCTATTTAAAATAAATAAAACATTTTTAATGCTCATTTTTCTTCACCTCTTGCAGATTTTCTACATATTTGCTAATGCAACTCTTCCTATATCTGCTACTTCTTAGCAGTAGTTCTTATTTGATTTAAAAATTTTAATAGCTTAGGTAATTGGTATGATGAAATTAGCCTTTAAAAGAATACTTGTGAAAGTTCAAACACTTACACACATATATGTATTTTCATATTTTGAATTCCTGTGACAGATGGCAAATGATAAAGCTTTATGTACCCGAGGGAATTAACTGCGTGCTCTGCCTAGTGATCCTGAAGTTCACATTTGCTAGAAGGAAAAAATTCCTTGTGTATCAGGATTGCTGTAATCTACTGTAATCTAATAAAGGTTTAAAACTAAATGAACATTATGAAGTTCATGTATTGCATTCAGTAGTAAAATCTCGAAGGTAGTCCCTGCAATTTTTCTAAATGAGTAAACTATATAATAAATAAATAAATAAATAAATAAATAAATAAAACATAATGAAAACACATGGGACAAAGAAACAGAACTTTAATGATTTCTTCTTGTCAACTTCCTGACTTTTTTTAGGCCACAGATATCTGAATATATACAATGTGCCATAATTATAATTTTAAATAAACCTTTTTGAATCTCCCAACAATTTAACATAAAGGGGTAACGTGCATCTGAAGGACATGCTGGCTTATGTATGTGTGTGTGTATCTACGTGAACGTGGATGTGCTAGTAAGCATACACATATTAAGACATAACAGATTAGGTGTGTGCATGCACACACACATAAACACATGTGAAAGAATTCTGGCTCTGACCAAAGCAGTTTACCTTCAGTCAATTTAATATATCTGACAGAGCTCTAAATACAGAGTAAGTAATTAACAAGTACATCAGTTGACCTGAATTGTGGAAATGAAAGTATTACCAAGGTAATATTAAAATACAGTTGTGAATGAGAATAAAAAAGTTCAAGATTACCAAAAAATGTCTCTTTTGTCTATTTTAAATTCTAAGGACCCAACTAGTCCTTATTCTCTCTCTCCTTAAGTCACCTGTATTTAAACAACTGTGAGCCAGGGACTGGACAGATTTTTATTTCCTGCCAGAAGTTTAGCTGTCAGACACCAAACAACATGAAAGTAAAAAAATGTTAAAAATCCAAGTTGCATTCTTTGTTTTGGGAAACATATCTCTCTGGATCCTTGAAGAAGATATGGTGATCCCAGATGCCAGTCAGGGGCCTAACGAGTGTTCCTGGGCTCCCCAAAGGAACACAAGGCATTGTAGACCTTCACACTGAGGACACAACCCAGAAAGCACATTCTGTGCCCACGACAAAAACAAGAGCCCTACAACCCTTAATGTGGTGACCAACCACTCCAGAGAGAAAATGGGCAGGAGAAAGACAAGTGAGAAAGTGTAGATATGGTAGCTTTGGTCAAAATCCAAGGTGGGGTCTTACTAGTCGTTGCTTGAATCATCATTGTGGTTGTGAGGAAAATATTGAGCAGGTCCTAAATAGTTGAAAAATTAGGTCATTTTGATCACACTTAAAAAACTGTCCCTGTGCCAGTGTTAGAAGATGACCCACAGAAATGCTGCCTATGCAATTCTAAAGCTATGGAGATCCCTCACTTTCCAAAAGCAAAGGAAAGAAAGATAAATATCACAAGACATTCTGCTCTTTAAATATTTTCTCTTTCTATAAAATTCTATAAAGCTATGTTTATAAAATAAAATACACAGAAAAGAGGAACAAACTCAAGTAAACTGACTTTGCAATCAAGATAATCAAAGTAATTCAAACCCTATTAGAAATCCCATGTCTTCATTTTGACTATTCTTTGTTCTTGTTAAAATGGAAAGCAATCTGGAAATATCTATATCTATATCTATATGTACATACACACAAATAAAAACAAATAAATCATGAGGGTGCCTGGGTGGCTCAGGCAGTCAAGTATTCAACTTTGGCTTAGGTCATGATCTCAGGTTCATAAATTTGATCCCCGCATTGGGGTCTCTGCTATCACTGCAGAACCCGCTTTGGATCCTCTGTCTTCCTCTCTATGCCCCTCTCCCGCTTTCTCTCTTTCTCTCTCAAAAATAAACATAAAAAAAGAAACCATAGAGACTAGCCACAAGAGGGCGTTTCAACAATGTAAAGTCACCACCAGGCTTCTTTCCTTTAGAAGCTTATTTCAGTAAGTACTGGGCACACATTTTCAAACTTTCAAAGACAAAATCCTACTCAAAATTCCTCGTTTTTTCTACAGCCATAAGCCTCGCCAGATGCTTATATTTTAAGGGTGTGTATCCATATCTTAGACTCCAAATCTTCTGAAATAGAGGGTTAGTGCATCCGGTACTTTGTAAATGAGTCTTTATACTATCACGTACAGTTAATATGAGGAACAGCAAAACTGCTGTGTTGTACATAGGGTGTTAGGAAAAGTTTACTACTGAAACAGAAAAGCCAGGTTTCTTTCTATCACGATAATTTTAAGTTGCCATATTTTAGAATATTTTTAAGTCTGGGACCTATGTTAATAGTTTTTACTTTAAAATGAAGTATAACAGTTCCATTTAACTACTGCAAGAAGTGATATGTCAAGATCTATACCTAGAGAGACTTCCTTAATTAGTTCAGCAGCAGCATGACAACCCTGAACAAGTATCCGGGTCCAGGTTGACAGATCCCGATGTGTCTCCACCCTGAAGAGATGCATCTCAATGCCCTGCCGTGAGCCCGTCCTAGTAGCAAATGTAAGGTCAGATCCAAGTGAGGGTGATCGACATCCGGAGCCAGAATGAACCAACCTAGGACCACAAAAAGGGCAAAGATTAAAAAGTAATTAATGCATTGTTACAGGAAAATGTCAGCAATCTATCCTGAAAGATGAGCAAAAAATTATAAAAGCCATCAGCAGTTTTGGAAAAGTACATTTCAAAACAATACTCGTCTTTGAAGTATGTATCATTCTGTTTTCCCACAAAATGACCCCGAGTGTCACAGGCAGAACACTGGGCTGGATGGGCTAGGGACCAATTTTCCACTGGCTTTTTTATGCTCTCAAAAGCCTATACATATAAAAAGAATGGATTCTGTTCTGATTAGGAAGTGTTAGGCCCCCAGACTTGCACAGCCTCCCCTATTACCATCACTCACTCGATGGTAATTTTTTTTTAAACCAAGAATGAACCTATACTAACGCATCATAATTATCCAAAGTCCACAGTTTACATTCAGGGTGACTTTTTGATGTTGTACATTCTATAGGTTTGTACAAATGTGTAATGACATATATCCATCATTATAATATGTGGAGTATCTTCAATGCCCTAAAAGTCCTCTCTGCTATGCCTATTCATCCACCCCTCTTCCTTGCAAGCACTTATCTGTATATCTTTTACCTTTTCTTCTTAACTTAATTGTATTAGCAAGGATTGCTGGTATAATGTTGAAAAGGAGTGGGAAGAGGGGACAGGACATCCTTGCCTTGTTCCTGATCTTAGTGGGAAAACTTCCTTTTTCTTACCATTAAGTGTGATCTTAGCAATAGACTTTTTGTAGATAGTCTTATCAAGTTGAGAATATTCCCCTCTATTCCTAGTTTACTTTGTTTACCATGAGTGGGTGTTGGATGTTGTCAAATGCCTTTTTTGCATCACTTGATAGATTCATATGATTTTTCTTGTTTAGCTTTTTATATGATGGATGACATCAACTGATTTTCAAATAATGAATCAGCCTTGCATACGTGGGATAAATCCCACTTGGTCATGGTGTGTAATTCTTTTTATACTTTTTGGAAGTCAATTTGCTAATAATTTGTTGAAGATTTTTGCATTTATGTTCATGAGAGATACTGGTCTACAGTTTTCTTATAATGTCTTTGTCTGGTGTTGGTATTAGAGAAATGTGAGCCTCACAGAATGGGTTAGGAAGTACCCCTCTGCTTCTATACTCTGAAAGGGATTGTAGGGAATTTCTTTCTTTCTTTTAATTTTTTTCAATGTTTATTTATTTGGGGGGAGAGCGTAAGTGGGGGAGGGGCAGGGAGAGAGGGACAAAGGATCTGAAGCAGGCTCTGCGCTGACAGGTTGATAGCAGTGAGCCTGATGTGGAGCTCGAACTCCCAAACTGCAAGATCATGACCTGAGCTGAAGTCAGACACTCAACTGATTGAGACACCCAGGAGCCTCAGAATTTCTTTCTTAAATGTTTGATAGAATTCACCAATGAACCCATGTAGGCCTGGTGCTTTCTGTTTTGGAAGACCTTACACTTTTCACAAATATTAATTAAAAATGGATCTTAGATGTAAATGTGAAATGCAAAAGCATAAAACTTCCAGAAGACATCGTAAGAGAAAATCTAGGTGATCTAAAAAGATATGACACCAGGGACACCTGGGTGGCTCAGTCGTTGAGTGACGGACTTCAGCTCTCAGGTCATGATCTCAGGGTTCATGAGTCTGAGCCCCACACTGGGCTCTGTGCTGACAGCTCAGAGCCTGGAGCCTGCTTCAGATTCTGTGTCTGCCCCTCCCCCACTGGTGTGCACATTCATGTGCACAGTGCACACGCGGTTTCTCTCTCAAACATGAATAATCATTAAATTTTTTTTTAAAAGACACAACACCAAAAGCATGATCCATGAAAGAAAAATATGCTTTTTTAATTTAAAATTTTTTTTATTTTTTTAGAAAAAAAGTGTTAAGTTTAACTTCATAAAAACTACTGCTTTTTGAAAGATACTGTTAAAAGGATGAAAAGACAAGCTAAGAGTAGGAAAAAATATATGAAAAGTACATATCTGATAAAGGACTGATATCCACAACAAAGAACTTTTAAATTTCAACAATAAGAAAACAAAAACCCCAGTTAAAAAATGAGCAAAAGATTCACTTCTTAGTATATATCCAAAAGAAGTGAAAGCAGATTCCTGAGATCATTTATATCTATGTTCATTGCAACATTATCCACAATAGCCAAGAAGTGGAAGAAACTTGAATATCTACCAACAGATGAATGACTAAAGAAAAATGTAGCATTTACATACAATAGATTATTATTCAGCCTTAAGAAGGAAATCCTATCATATACTACAACACGAACAAGCCTTTTAGAAATTATACTAAGTGAAATAAGCGAGTCACAAAAAGTCAAATTCCACCTGACTCTACTTACATTTGGTATCTAAAGTGGTACAACTCTTAGAAACAGAATGTAGAATGATGAGTTGAAGCCAATAAGTCATATCAGCTACTGTGCATCTCAGGGTTTCAACAAAATGATTGCAGGAACACTACTTCATCTAACTCCTGGTTAACTGGAGCAGGGACCATTATTTCTGGTAAATGTTGTGTCTGGGGACTTCGCAACTCCAGTCTGTTCTGAGAGCATATATTTTTAGGCCATGCACATTATGATAAGAATGAGACATAATTAATTTCTGTCTCTGAAGTAAACAGCCAGTGAAAACTAATTTTCTAAATTTTGGAGCTAATTGGCTATAACTCTTGACCCTGATTCACTTGAAATGTGATACTGGTTCTTTTATATTAAAAAAACAAAAAATTATGTGCCATCTTTTTACTTTTTTTTTTGCTTGATTTTATTTTTATTATTTTTTTTAAATGTTTACTTATTTACTTTTGAAAGAGAGAGAGAGAGAGCACAAGCAAGGGAGGGAAGGAGACAGAGAGGGAGATACATAATCTGAAGAAGGTTCCAGGCTCTGAGCTATTAGCACAGAGCCTGATGTGAGGCTTGAACCCATGAACCATGAGATCATGACCCGAGCTGAAGTTGGACACTTAACTGATTGAGCCACCCAGGCATCCTTTTATTGTTTGTTTTTAATGTTTATTTATTTTTAAGAGAGAGAATGCGTGAGCAGGGAAGGGGCAGAGAGAGGGGAGACAGAGGATCCGAAGTAGGCTCTGTACTGATAACAATGTGGGGCTTGAACTCAACAACCACAAGATCATGACCTGAGCTGAAGTTGGATGCTTAACTGACTGAGGAACCTAGCAGCCCCCATTTTTTTTTTGCTTTAAAAAGTCAGTTCAAACTCATTTATGGGAGGCTAGGTAGTGATGCTCTTGAAATACTTTTAGATGTAACAAAATGAAAGATTGAACTAATGTTTTGGGGAGAAGGTTCAAATCAAGTATGAGACAGCAATGAAACAAAGTACAGAAGAGAAAATACTGAGAAACAATTAGCAAAAACCTTAGGGTTTCTATCATACACTGTATATACTCTGCCCCATGAGATTTTTTTTTTTTTTAATGTTTATTTTTGAGAGAAAGAGTGCAAGCGGGGAGGAGCAGAGAGAGAGGGAGACACAGAATCCAAAGCAAGCCCCAGGCTCTGAGCTGTCAGCACAGGGCCCGACGCGGGGCTCAAACCCACAAATGGTGAGATCCTGACCTGAGCTGAAGTCAGACTCTCAACCAACTGAGCCACCCAGGCACCCCCAATGAGATTTCTTAAGAACAGAGTTTCAAGGACAAAGAAATATAACATTCATGAACTAAAAACTATTTTTATATACAAGGGAAAGAGCAGAATATGGTCTAAGAAACTACTGAGTGTTAACAAAATATATTTTAAAAATCCCTTCAACCAACAGTGAGAAACTTCCCACAAAGAAAATCTGAAGCCCAGCTGGCATTGCTGGTGAATTCTACCAAACATTAAAAAAAATTAAGGCCAATTCTTTAAAAGCTCTTAAAAAAAAAAAAAAAAAGAGGAAGGAACACCTCCCAACTCATTCTATGAAGTCAGTGATACTCCCCATACCACACAAAAATCCTCATTAAAATACTAGCAAATTCGGGGTGCCTGGGTGGCTTAGTCGGTTAAGTGTCCGACTTTCGCTTAGGTCATGATCTCTCGGTTCGTGGGTTCGAGCCCCGCGTCGGGCTCTGAGCTGACTGCCAGCTCAGAGCCTGGAGCCTATTTCAGAGTCTGTATCTCCCTCTCTCTCTGACCCTCCCCTGCTCACGCTGTCTTCCTCTCTCCTAGAAATAAAAAAAATAAAATATTAAAAATAAAATAAAAAAAATAAAATACTAGCAAATTCAATCTAGCATGACCAAATAAGATCTATCCTAGAGGTGCAAGGTTGGTTTAACACCTGAAAATCAATATGGTAAAATATAGACATGGAAAAAGCATTTGACAAATCCCAAGCCTTTCCATGAAGAAAATACCCCCAAAACATGGAAGAGAAGAGAAGTTCTTCAACCTGATAAAGGGCATCTATGAAAAACCCATAGCTAACATCATACTTAATGGTAAAAGACTGAATGCTTTCCCATTAAGATTGGGAATCTAGACAAAGATGTCTGTTTTTGTCACTTCTATCCAACATTTACTGGATATTTTAGCCAGAGCAACGAGGCAAGGAAATGAAATAAAAGTCACCAAGAATAGAAAGAAAGTAGTCCAACTACCTCTTATTTGAAGATGATATAATATTATACATAGAAAGTCCTAAGGAATCCACTAAAACTCTATTAAACTAATAAACAAGTTGAACAAGAATGTAGATCAAGATATAAAAATTAATGTCTTGATTATATACACTACCAGCAAACAATCTAAATAGGAAATTAAGAAAACAATCCAGGTGCCTGGGTGGCTCCGTCGATTAAGTGTCCGACTCTTGGTTTCGGCTCAGGTCATGATCTCGCAGTTTGTGAGTTGGAGCCCCACACTGGGCTCCATGCCAGTGTGGAGCCTGCTTGGGATTCTCTCTCTCCCTCTCTCTGCCCTTCCCCTGCCAAGTCCACTGATTTTCAAAGTTCCAGACTTTAAGTCCCACATGTTATAAGAACTCATGAAATTTAGCCCCTCAGTTTCAAAGTCAAATGTTCTTGGGATCTGCCTTCCCTGTGCAGGCTCCCTGATGTGATCGTCTGTTTCTTGCCCTTCTCTGCGCCTGTGGCTCCCTCTCTACAACAGACAGCCAGGACCCTTTTAGCTCCCCACCATGTCTCTGCCCTTTCTACCCTCTTCATTGTAGCTTCTCCTCTACCTTTACATGTGGGGTTTGTTCTACCAGCCTTTGGGTCATTTTCTGTGTTATCTACATTGATGTGAGTGTTATCTAGTTGTATCTGTGGGATGAGGTAAGCTTAGGGTGGGTACTCCTACTCCACCATCTCTCCACAAGTTGTTTTTTCAAGTAAAAAATAGTCCATGAAAAAACACAACTACTTCCAGTAGCAACTCAACCACATACTTGTTCTTCTTTGAGACAACTATCACCCTACAGTATGTAGCAGAAGTGCTTTTGTGAGTACTTCCCACCTCATCTTACAGAATATTAAAAATAAAAGTACTCAAGGGTTAAGATTAAATAAACTAATAATTTGTTTATTAGTCCAACAAAGACATTTTGTGGTTTAACTGGCATTCCCCAACTCCCCCCACAAGTCTACACAGTTTGGTGCCAACTGCCTTGATTCATGCTAAGGTACCAGTAATTTTACCAACTCTCAGTACAAATGTCAACAGGGAAAAAAGCAAATAATATCTTAGTATTACTATGAAAATAGTTTTCAATTCACAGACCCCCTGAAGAGGGGATCCCCAGAGGTCCACAAAAACATGCTTAGAGAGCTGCCTCCCTGAGCTGATTCCTATTGAAGCAACACGCCAATTAAACATGAGTTATCTCAGCAAGAGTTAAGTAGGTTTAAAAATTACTCCACATATGATCCAAGTAAGACAGAGCATGGGGAAAGTGACAGGGTGGATTCTAGCACATTCAGTTTGATTGTTAATCCCGTGACAGACATTAAAAAATATAAAGTCGAGGAGAAATTTTCCGACAGGTTTTGATTATAAAATATTTGGCAGAGGAAATCTAACTCAAACCAGCTGCGGGACTCTTGCTGAGCAGCAGTTGGCTAGAACATACTGCCCAAAGGCCCCTTTTAGTGGGGGGGCCAGATGAGCTCATGCAAAGGCATTTTAGCAGCTTTTGTCCCCTAAGTCCCATAAGCACAACACCACTTCAATTTTCCACACTTAAAGTAGCCACACTTTCTTTGCATCTTTTTCTCTTGCAGTCAAAGATCAAAGTTCATAGGAAAAAGATCAAAATGCACATTCTCCAAAATCCACAGCCCCTTTAAAACCATTGTGTTTTTCTATCTGTGTCATGTTTCTGGCCTTAATCTCTAGGAATATGTAAAATAAAATTTATTTATTTATTTATTTATTTATTTTTATTTATTTCTAGGAGAGAGAGAGAGAGAGAGCGAGCGTGAGCAGGGGAGGGTCAGAGAGATAGGGAGTCACAGACTGAAACAGGCTCCAGGCTCTGAGCTGGCAGTCAGCACAGAGCCTGACGCGGGGCTCGAACCCACGAACCGCGAGATCATGACCTAAGCGAAAGTCGGACGCTTAACCGACTAAGCCACCCAGGCGCCCCTGTAAAATAAAATTTAAAAAATTAAACAAAAATTCTCTTCATTTATCACTCTCATATTTTATTTAACTCCTCCCCAGTGTGAAGTGTGCTGTTAAGTACACACATACACATACACATACCTTGATTTCTAGGAATCTGTAAATGTGCAAGCCAATAAATGATGTTAACTTACATCACCCTAACAACATCCTTTTATATGTATATATATATATTTTTTTAATGTTTATTTTATTTTTGTGTGAGAGAGAGACAGAGCATGAACAGGGGAGGGGCTGAGAGGGAGGGAGACACAGAATCCGAAGCAGGCTCCAGGCTCTGAGCTGTCAGCACAGAATCTGATGCAGGGCTCAAACTCACAAACCGCAAGATCATGAACTGAGCTGAAGCTGGCGTTCAAACGACTGAGCCACCCAGGCGCCCCCTAACAGTATTTTAAATTTTTGAACCACAACTAACTCTTATCAGTAACTACCTACTTTTGTGGATAATCAATGTCCTTGATTTCTTTTCCTATGTGTTTCTACTATCTTTTTTTCCTTTGTCTCGTCTATTCATAAGGACACTTTCCAAAGTATTCGAAGTAGAATTAGTGAAAGTGAATATTCAGCCCTTTCTCATTACTCATAAATCTCAAACCCTCTCTTTCCCCCACACCAAAAAGACATAAACATACCACTTTCTGGCCTTGCTTTTCTCTGTGGGATACCTCCTGGTCTGGTTCCAGCCTTTGGTTTCTCTCAGTGGCCAAATTCGACCCGCTCTGGGAGGCAGAGGATGATTAAGCCCCACTTAGTTCTATCTTGCAGTGACTTCAACCAATTCCACCTGGCTGACAGGGCCACATGGAAAAAATAAACCTCTCATCTGCCTGTCATCTTAGTTCCTAATCCACTGGTACTCCCTAAACAAGGAGGAGAATCCCTGCTGTTAAATTAATTAAACCTCTCAAGAAACAATATGTTCAGAGAGCTATAGGCTCCACCCATTTAATTTATGGCCAATTTCAATTTGTATGTCTAGGTTGATACAAATAATACACTTTAATTCATTACATTTAACATGAAACTTTCACTACTTTTAAAAACTATTCGGTAGAGCTAAGTTCCTCTTTTAACAATGGCCAAATCAAATCAATGATACATTTTAAAAGAATTTCACTTTGACAGATTTTCACTTAATAATAATAATTATAATTAAAGCAGCTAATATTTACTTGAGCACTTACAATGTGTCAGGTACTGTTGCAGGCATTTTACAAATATTAACTCATCTAATACTCACACCCACCCTACCTCATTAGGATAAACTTAAGGAATTAAAATTCTGCAGCACAGATAGGTTAAGCAACCTGCTGCCAATTACCTACTATACATGGCAGAATAGGGACTCAAACTCAGTTTATTAAGGTTTGGTCTTAGTCTCTTCTACCACATCTTCACATTTGGGGGGGGCAGGGTTGTTTTCATTATTACAGCTTTACTGAGATATAATTTATGGCTTTTAGTATATTGAGAATTGTGCAGTCATCACCACCCTCAAGTTTTAGCACATTTTCATTACCCCAAAAAGAAGTCCTATACCCATTAGCCATCACTCCCTATTTCTCCCAATCCTCACCCCTTCCCTGGTAATGAATAACCAACTTCCTGTTTCTATAGATTTGCCTATTTTGGCCATTTCATATAAACTAAATAAATAAAATATGTGGTCTTTTGTGTCTGGCTACTTTCACTTAGCATGTTTTCAAGGTTCATCCACGTTGCAGAGTATATTCTTTTTTACTGATCAATAATATTTCATTGTATTGATATACCACATTTATCGCTTGATGGACACTTGGATCATTTTCATTGTTTGGGTGTTATGTATAATGCTGTTATGAACATTCCTGTTTAAGTTTCTGAGTGGACAGAAGTTTTCATTTCTTTTGGGTATACAACCAAGGAGTAAAACTGCTAGGTCATATGGTGACTCTATGTTTAGCCTTGTGGGGAACTGCCAGACTGTTTTCCACACTGACTGCACCATTTTACATTCCCATCAGCAGTGTATGAGGGTTCCATTTTCTCCACATCCTGGTTTACACTTGTTTTATAATTATAGCCATCTTGTGGGTGGGAAGTGGTATCTCGTTGTAGTTTCAATTTGCATTTCCCTCATGTCGAGCGTCTTTTCATGTGCTCATTGCCCATTTGTATATTTTCTTTAGACAAATGTCTGTTCAGATCCTTTCCCCATTTTTAATTGGGTAATTCACCTTTTTATTATTGAGTTGTAACCATTCTTTACATTTTCTAGATACAAGTCCCAAATCAGATAAGTTGCAAATATTTTCTCCCATTCTGTGGGTTGTCTTTTCACTCTCTTGATGGTGACATTTGAAGCACAAAAGTTTTTAATTTTAATGAAGACCAATTTATTTATTCTGTTTCTTGTTCCTTATGTTTTTGGTGTCCTATCTAAGAAGGCTCTGCCTAAGCTAAGGTCATGATGATATACTCCTGTATTTTCTCATAAGAGGTTTATAGTTTTGGGGCACCTGGGTGGCTTAGTCGGTTAAGCGTCCGACTTTCACTCGGGTCATGATCTCGCGGTTCGTGGGTTTGAGCCCCGCGTCGGGCTCTGTGCTGACTGCCAGCTCAGAGCCTGGAGCCTGTTTCAGTTTTTGTTTCTCTCTCTCTCTGACCCTCCCCTGCTCACGCTGTCTCTCTCTCTCTCTCCTAGAAATAAATAAAACATTAAAAAAAAAATTAAAAAAAAAAAAGAGTTTTATAATTTTAGCTCTTAAATCTTATTTATCTCTTTTCCCTATTTGCAACTTAATGCCACGCTGATAGTATACACAGAACCAGCCCATTTCCTTCTTCAGCAACAAAGTGCTTTGTTGGTCTAGGCCCAGTAAGTGAATGGCCAGAAATGATCTATTTATAGGACTATACTTTCTAGTATTGAACTCATCATCTATGGGATGTCACAGATTTCTGCTCCATCCCTCCAGTGACAAACAATTAGGGAAATGTCTAAGGATAAAGCTGCCCTCCTTGCACTGTATGATCATAACTAAAGTATAAGCTTCTTCCATAAAATTTAAACTTAAGAGATCTCTATAGTCATATTCATAAACTCTAAATTTGAGGAAATACAAATTTAACTGCTATAGTTGTTAACTACTAAGATAGGTCTACATGTTTTCATAGGATTCCTGTCAGGCTCCCAATGTAACCATGACCAAGAAACTAAAGTAATAGAACTGAACTTAACTAAGATTTATTGAGGGCCCACTATATGCAAAGCATTATGGGAGTGTTGCAATGACAAAGTCATAGTTCTTGATCTCAAAAAGGCTGTAATTTAGTGGGGATTAAAAAAAAGTGTGTGTGTGTGAGAACAAAACCAGTGAAACTGATGGTTAAATTCAGTCTTTCTGCAGGACCATTATGTCCTCAAGGAATTAATGAGGGCACACCTCCCTAATTCTGAGGATCAACAAATCTGTTATCACTATTCTGTGATCAAGGTGCTCCAGCTCCAAATTACAGAGAAATTCCTCAAAGCTATGTGAAAATTATATTTTTACAAAAATGGCATATATAAGAGACTTGACAAATTAAGGAAATCCTATATAACATGAAAGTCTTCCTGTATTTTAAAGGATATTCTTCTTCATATGAATCTTTGTCTACTCAAAGCAGGAACCCCATCATCCCCCTGATCCCGCACCACACTGTTTACTGGGGGACATACCAGGTGGCACCATCATTTAACGGTTTTTTTTTTATTACCACATACTTTTCTGTGGAGTTCCTTTTTAATGTATAATTTTTCAGTTACTTCAAAACTGGATTCTTTTTTAAGCCCAAATAACGCTGAATGTAAACATGTTTTCTAGTCTCATACTAGTTTCTAGTTACATCTTAAGACATCTTGGCCCCCAAATCTACAAATCTCTATTCTTTTCCCTTCTAGCTCCCACATCTGGCATGCTAGAAACATCCTGTTGCTTCAGGTCAAATCAATGTTTATTTGCTGGCATCAAAATTATGTGCTCTTATACCAGAGAGAGAATTGAAGAATATTTTGGCTGAGTTATGTGGTTTATCCACAGTACCACATTCTGGTTTAAATGATTTCATCACTCAGTCAAAAGGCTGCCACAATTCCAGTGGTTTTCTAGTCATAGTCAATAAAGTAAAGGGGGAAAAACCCCCTACTATTTATCTTCATGACTAAGCAAGACTTGAAGGGAGTAGTTAGGAATCTGCTTCAACAACTTAAAAAAAAATGCTAATGAAAGAAAACATTTATTCTGAGCTAGGAGCTGCAAAATAATAGGGTTGTGAAAGATAAGTTTTTGTCTTAACCAACTATATCTGCTATTTAAATGCTATTTTAAGTGCCTAAGAAAATAGAATTCACTTTACATAGAGTTATTTTATTTTTTCTGTTGTTAGACTTACCTTGTAGCAACAAGAGGGTAGCTATGACATGGTGATGCCCAGGCATCCCTTGTCCATGGCATACAGTCATAAAGCAGCAAATCCTTCTCAGTCACAGCCATGAGGATAGGTCTCCACTGTTGTCTTCCACCATCTAGCTTTGCCTGTTACAATGGTAAAATCCAGAAAGCAGAGCTAACTATAATGATATACAGCTATAAAAGTCCCTTCAGTGATGGTCTAACATTGTGGGTGTCCATTTTGTTCCCTGGTCCTAACACACTTGAGGAACAGGAAACATCCCATCAGGTTCCTTTCCACTGGCTGGGATTCTCCAATGGGAGGCGGGAGGTGGACTGTGAAATCTGAAAAAGCTCTTCCAGAGTTACAGACATTATCTAGTGATGGGGCTCTGTTTTTACAGAGTCACCCATTATATTTTAGGAAGTTTCTGTTTCTGTTTTAAATGTACCATTGCATTTATATACTTAATAAAGCTCAGTTACTCTGTGATGGCTTAAAAATGTAGGAAAACAATCACTCTTTATCCATACTGTCAAGGACCCAAAGCCACAAAGCAAAAGATGATGCTCAAGAAAAGCCCTGGTAACATCAAAACATTTCCCCCATGAGATGAGGAACAGGGAATACTTAACGATAGTGTTATTTTAATACTGACTCTTCAGGTATTACTGATGGCTTCAATGAGAAATCGAATTGATGAATCATTTCTCTCTCAAAGAATTGTCTTTACAGCTACTTCTTAATTTCTCTTACTTAATGATTTCTGAAGGTAATTTGTACATGTCAGAGCACTGTAAGAAGATATCTGTAATCTGGAAAGTGGCCTGAACGGTTTGGTTCTATGCTATACCATCTACTACCACAATTTTCCCCTCAAAGTTAGAGCCATCAACTAATTCCAGGAGTTGGAGATGAATTCTACCCAGGGAAGTGGCCCATGTTCTTGGATATGCTGAAAACACAAAATGTATGACCCAACTCTGAGATTCCAGAAAAATACTGTAGAAATAATTATACTTCTCTTATCAGTGAGCCCAAGTTTTCTAAGATTCTATATTTAGTCTGTGGGGAACTCTGGAGGGAAAATATCAGTTCTAAAGAGATTGTCTTGGATTCTTATGTTTTTGGGTCAAGATAACCCAAAGGAATTTCTAAGTCTTTGTCTCTGAGATTGTTATGGATAATATTTCAACAGGGGAGATATGGTAGTCTTCCCTATCCATTGTTTTGCTTTTCACGATTTTAACCATCCACAGTCAACCATGGTCCCAAAGAAGATGACCCTCCTTTTGATGTATGGTCAGAAGGTCAATTATTGCCTAATGCTACATCATGATGCCTACATCATTCACCTCACTTCACCTCATCACATAGGCTTTTTATCATCGCACATCATCACAAAAAGGGTTAATACAGTACAATAAGATGTTGTGAGAGAAAGAGACCACATTCATAAAACCTTTATCATAATATACTTTTTTAAATGTTTTTTAAAAAATTTATTTCTGAGAGACAGACAGACAGCATGAGCAGGGAAGCGTCAGAGAGAGAGGGAGACACAGAATCCAAAACAGGCTCCAGGCTCTGAGCTAGCTGTCAGCACAGAGCCATATGCGGGGCTTGAACTCATGAACTGTGAGATCATGACCTAAGCCGAAGTCGGACGCTTAACCGACTGAGCCACCCAGGCACGCCTATCATAATATACTTTTATAATTGTTCTCTTTCATTATTATTGTTAATCTCTTACTGTGCCTAATTTATAAATTAAAGTTTATCACATGTATATAAGAATGTAAGAATAGGAAAAAACATTATAAATAAATAAGTATATATTTCATTCAGTACTACCTGTGGTTTCAGCCATCCACTGGGGGTCTTGAAACATATCCCCTCACTTGGGGTGCCTGGGTGGCTCAGTCGGTTAAGGGTCCAACAATGGCTGAGGTAATGATCTCAGTTTGGGAGTTCAAGTCCCCCAGCAGGCTCTGTGCTGTCAGTGAAGAGCCCACTTCAGATCCTCTGTCTCCCTCTCTCTGGCCCTCCCCAGCTTGTGCACACTCTCTCTCTTTCTCTCAAAAATAAACATTAACATAAAAGAAAGAAGAAACATATCCCCCATACATAAGGGGAACTACTATAATATAAAATCTATCTTCCAAAGAGGTTAAAATGGCAATCTGACTTTTTAAAATTAACTTTTCCCCTAAGTTACAAGAGAGATTTTAAAGGCTAGATCAGCATATGTGCATTTGGGAAACTTAAATTAAATGCATTTCTTCCTAAAGAAGATATTTTAGGCAACAAAGGAAAATTGCTAATATCAATAGAAACAATATCCAGTTTCAAGACAGAGAACTTTTTGTTCAACTAACAACTTTTAGAGGTGCCTAGGTGGCTCAGTCAGTTAAGTGTCTGACTTTGGCTCAGGTCATGGTCTCACGGTTCATGAGTTTGAGCCCTGTGTCATGCTCTGTGCTGATAGCTCAGAGACTGGAAACTGCTTTGGATTCTGTCTCTCCCTCCCCCTCAAAAAATGAATAAACATTAAAAATTTTTTTTTAATTCTTAAAAACTATTTATTCTTTGGCCCTTTGGAGTCCTTAGTCCTTCTACTTACCACTGGAGAAAAATGAAACATCAATTTAACTCATTCTGTTTGCCAATTTTCTTAAGTTATAAGTATCCTATTTGCTTTCACTGGAGTCAAAATACTGCCTGCTATATAGATAGCATGTATTTTTGGTTGTGGTAGCAGTGCAAGCAGCCTTGGGGCTCCACTATTACGGTTTTGGCCAGAGAAAAGAGGGATACTAATGTTAGGGTTCTGGTCTGTTTGAGTTTCAACACCCACACATGCACACACCTGGCCAAACAGCAGCCTACCCCAGATTTTATTTTTTTAATAGAGTTGAACAGCCCTAAAGATGAAAAACTAATGGTTACACTTCATTCCCTAAATCTTTTCATCCTATAAATCAGTCTTTTAGACAGGTGATGTACTTCTGTTCTTCATTTTGTTATTAGGATAGAAAACAGATAAGAAACTAAATAAGCATTCCACTAATGCCAATTTAGTGTATATGTTCCTAATTTGAGTCTTTATACATTTTGAGAATGATCGGGAACAAAGTAGGAATCGTGGAAACAAAGCTTTCTTTGGCTGTCTTGTCTTTTCTAATGAATACTCAAAAGCCTAAAAAATGCTGGTTTTAAAGGTAAAATATGTCCCCCCATTTGGCCAACTTAAATAAAATTCTTTTAAGACTATAACCAACTAAAAAAAAAAAAAAAGACTATACCCAACTAAAAAAGTAAACTATTAGTCACATAAAAATCAGGATCAATGAAGAAACAGAAGTCCCTATGCAGAGAAGAGATTATGTATCGGTTACCAATTATCTGTATTACAGATTTTCTCTGTTTTAAGCAAACTCAGTTTTTAATAATGTGGAATAACAAAAAAATTAAGGACAGATCATTTAAAGTTAAATAAATGATCCTTCCTAAATTTATCTCTGTAAAATAACTATCTTCTCTAAGTACAACTGAAACAATTTCATTTATATGCAAGATTTTCAGTAAATATATCTCATGCCAAAAGAAATGCTTACTTATATTGAACAGATTATATGATCTAAAATTATTTTAACCATTTTCACACTCAAAGAATTAAACAATCTTCCAATTAGAAAAGGCTTTGGCATTTTGGCATATATAATCATAAAGATTAGTTCAATCTTAATCAGATACATAAGCTCAATATAATACCTCTATATGTATCCAGTCTTGCTTGAACACCAAATACTGCCAGCAATCTCTGATTTGGGTAACCCCCCCAAAAAAAGTAAAAATCAAGAATATTTTAGAAATAATGCTTTGAATTAGTTCAGTGGTACTATTTTTCAAAGAGATTAAACTTTTTTACTTAGTATTATTTCCCAACGCTGCGCTTCTGTTTTTGGTAATATTTTATAGTTAGTAACTTCTCTGGTTGCTTTTCTTATGCATATGTAGAGATAGACACAAAAAAAATTACTGAGCATCTATGGTATATATACCATTAAGCTAAGTTCTCTGGGGGCAGTAAAGATTTGGGGGGGAAATGTGCTCCCATGTTCTAAGAGCTCAAAACTGATTGGAGGAATCACCACATAAATACATATTATATGTATGGCCCATAAAATACATATTGTGATGAATTGGTGACTTTATTTTTCTCCTTTCTACTTGTCTTTGTGTAGCATAAACCAAATTAATTTCAATTTGAAAGTCTGACAGCTCTCATATATTGCTGGTGGGAATCTGATGGAAGGCAATTTGGAAATATTTATCAAAATTACAAATGCATATACTCTTTGTGGTACTTTAAAAATTATGTCCACGAATTTTTTACAACACTTTCTTTTAAGAGATGGAGCCCTTGGGTGTAGAGTGAACTTAGAAACTCGCTGCTGCTAATAAAAAGAAAAAAGAAAAGAAAAGAAAAGAAAAGAAAAGAAAAGAAGAGAAGAGAAGAGAAGAGAAGAGAAGAGAAAAGAAAAGAAAAGAAAAGAAAAGAAAAGAAAAGAAAAGAAAAGAAAAGAAAACAAGACTAGGTTAAAAAATGGCACTGTGGCATCTTTCTTGTTCTTTTTCTCAGATCACTCACACTGAAGAAAACCTGTAGCTAGGTCTTAAAGACATTCAGGTGGCCCTGTACCAAGGTCTCCATGGCAGAAAACTGAGGCCTTCTGCCAGTAGTCATGTGATTGAACCATGCTGGAAGCAGACTTGTCAACACCCCAGTCAAGTCCTCGGATGGCTGCCTCCCCGCTAACAGTCTGACTGCAACTTCACGAGGGATCCCAAGCCAGAACCACCCAGTCACACCGCTGCTATATTCCTGATCTTTAGAAACTACATGAAGTAAATATTTGTTATTTTAAAGCCACTATGTTTTGGAGCCATTTGTCATATAGCGATAGCTGGCTCACACACCCTTGGACCCAGCACTTTTGGGGATTTATTCTCCAGGTATAGAAATATCCCCTACACTCCAAGCTCTCGATATCCAACAGAAACTGTTGCATCAGTTATATTTTTGGATAAATCCCTTACTAACCAAAGTTTTACTACTCCTTGAAACTTGAGAACCAAATATATTCAGATAATACAGGTTCCCTTATTATTTGATATATCTGAACTTGGAAACCAAAGGCCATAGATAGCATATGTGTGAAAGGACAAACTACAAGGTCATTCACAGTACCATAGTCTATAATGAAAAGACTGTAACAAGATCGGGAGGAGTGCTTATTTAATTATGGCTACACAATGGAAAACTATACAGTTGTAAGAAAGAATACTCTCTCTGCGTTGATATGGGAAGATTGCCAGGATATACTGTTTAATGAAAAAAAAAAGAGCAAGTATTAAGTAGTATGCATAATATGTTATCTTCTTTTATAAAAGAGAAGACGAAGAATATGTGTTCATATTTGCTTTTATTTGCATAAAGAAACTCTCAAGTGATTCTCTGGAAGGGAATGAAAGTGGTTATCTCTCTGGGGGCAAGGTGGGGATTGGCTAGATGGGGGACAGAAAGGAGAGTAAGACTTTTCACCTTTTAACTTTTAATTTTAACCTTTGAACCATGTGAATGTATTACCTTTTAAAATCATGAACATTTTTTTCTTTTAATTTTTTAATCTTTATTTTTGAGAGAGAGAAACAGAGTCCAAGTGGGAGAGGAACAGAAAGAGAGAGAGGGACACACAGAATCGAAAGCAGGATCCAGGCTCCAAGCTTTCAGCACAGAGCCTGATGCAGGGCTCAAACTCACGGACCCCAAGATCACAACCTGAGCTGAAGTCGGACACTTAACCAACTGAGACACCCAGGCATATCATGAACATTTCTAACATGGCTGAAAGTGCAGCACAATTAATACTCAAATTGAGTTTTTCAATCAGTGTATAAAAATTTAGAAGCAATCAACTTATACAACTCAACACTCAAAAAACAAATAATTAAATTTAAAAATGGAGAGAAGACAGGAACAGACATTTCTCCAAAGACATTCAGATCACCAACAGACACATAAAAAGATGCTCAACGTCACTCATTATCAGGGTGCAAATCAAAACTACAAGGAGATATCACCTCACACCTGTTAGAATGGCTAAAATAAAAAACACAAGAAAAAACAAGTGTTGGCAAGGATGTGGGGAAGAAAGGGACCTTCATGCACTGTTGGTAAGAACGCATACTGGGGAAACCACTGTGGAAACCAGTAAGGAGGTTCTTCAAAAAATTAAAAATAGAACTATCCCACAGTCCAGTAGCATTGTAATACTACTACCGGGTATTTACCCCCAAATACAAAAACACGAATTCAAAAAGGTACAGATGCCCCTATGTTTACAGCAGCATTATTTACAATAGCTAATCTGTGGAAGCAGCCCAAGTGTCCATCAATAGATGACTGATTAAAGAAGATGTGGTACAGGGATGCCTGACTGGCTCAGTCAGTGGAGCACACAACTCTTGATCTAGTGGTTTAAGTTCGAGCCCCATGCTGGGTGTAGAGATTACTTAAAATTAAAATCTTAAAAAAAAAGATGCTGTGTGTATGTATACACACACACACACACACACACACACACATATACATATATACACAATGGAATATTATTCAGCCATAAAAACAATGAAATCTTGCCATTTGCAATGACATAGATGGTCCTGGAGAATATTACTATGCTAGGTGAAATAAGTCAGTCAGAAAAAGACAAATACAGCCCCTCTGGAAAACAGTGTGGAGGTTCCTCAGGAAACTAACAATAGAACTCCCCTATGACCCAGCAATAGCACTGCTAGGAATTTACCCAAGGGATACAGAAATGCTGAGGCATAGGAGCACATGTACCCCATTGTTCATAGCAGCACTCTCCACAATAGCTAAAACATGGAAAGAGCCTAAGTGTCCATCAACAGACGAATGGATCAAGAAGATGTGGTTTATCTATACCATGGAATACTACATGGCAATGAGAAACCAAGAAATCTGGCCATGTGTCGCAACATGGATGGACCTTGAGGGTGTTACGCTGAGCGAAATAAGTCAGGCAGAGAAGGACAAATATCATATGTTTGCACGTATAGGAGGATTAGGAGGAACTTGACGGAGGAACAAGGGGGAGAAGAAGGGGGGAAATGGTGGGGGAAAGGGAGAGAGGCAAACCATGAGAGACTCTTGAATGCTGACAAAAACTGAGGACTGATGGATGTGGGGGGGAGGGGGGATGGGCATGGAGGAGGACACTTGTGGGGATGAGCACTGAGTGTTATGTGGAAACTAATTTGACAATAAACTATTTGTAAAAAAAAAAAAAATTAAAAATAGGAAAAAAAAAAAGAAAAAGACAAATACCATAGGATTTCATTCATATGTGGAATTTAAGAAATAAAACAAAAGAACAAAGGAAAAAAAAAAAGAGAGACAAATCAAGAAACACACTTTTTTTTTAGGATAAAAAGTGCATTTTATTTTTTTAAGTTTTTATTTTAATTCCAGTTAGTTAACATACAGTGTTATGTCAGTTCCAGGTGTAATTCAACAATTTCATACCTCACCCCTGTGCTCATTACAAGCAGTGCACTCTTTAATCCTCATTACTTAGTTTACTCACTCCTTGCCCTACTTCCACTCCAGTGACTACCAGTTTGTTCTCTAGAGTTAAGAGTCTGTTTCTTGAATTGTCCCTCTCTTATTTTTTTTCCCCTTTGCTTGTTTCTTATGTTTCTTAAATTCCACATAAGTGAAATTACGTGGTAATTTGTCTTTCTCTAACTGGCTTATTTCACTTAGCCTTGTACTCTCTAGCCCCATTCATGTCATTGTAAATGCCAAGATTTCGTTCTTTTTTTATGGCTGAATAATATTCCTTTGTATCTATATACCACATCTTCTTTAGACATTCATCTCCTAATGGATGTTTGGGCCGCTTCCATACCTTGGTTATTGTAAATAATGCTGCCATAAACATAATGGTGCATATATCCTTTTGAATTAGTGTTTTTTGTATTCTTTGGGTAAATACCCAGTAGTCTGGTTACAAGATCATAAGGTGGTTCTACTTTTAACTTTATGAGGACCTCCATACTGTTTTCTACAGTGGCTGTACCAGTCTGCATTCCTATCAACTGAACAAGTGGTCCCCTTTCTCTCCACATCCTCGTCAACGCCTGTTGTTTTCTGTGTTTTTTTATTTTAGCCATTCTGACAGGTGTGAGGTGTTATATCTCATTGTAGTTTTGATTTGCATTTCCCTGATGTTGAGTGACATTGACCATCTCTTTATGTATTGTTGGTGATCTAGAGGTCTTCTTTGGAGAAATGTCTGATTGTGTTTTCTCTCCATTTTTAAATTGAATTATTTGGTTTTGGGGTGTTGAGTTTTAGAAGTTCTTTATATATTTTGGATACTAAGCTTTTATAAAATATATCATTGGCAAATATTTTCTCCCATTGAGTAGGTTGCTTTTTAGATTTGTTGATTGTTTACTTTGCTGTGCAGAAGCTATTTTTTTTTTAATCTTTATTTATTTTGAAAGAGAGAGAGAGACAGTGAAAGTGAGCACATGAATAGGGGAGGGGCAGAGACAGAAGGAGAGAGAAAGGATCCCAAGCAGGCTCCATACTGTCAGGATGAAGCCCAGTGCAGGGCTCAATCTCACCAACAGTGAGATGGTGACCTAAGGTAAAACCAGCAGTCACTTAACTGCCTGAGCCACCCAGGTGCCCTAGTGCAGAAGCTTTTTATTTTGATACAGTCCCAATAGTTTTCCCATTTGCTTTCCCTGCTTCAAGAGACATCTCTAGAAAGGTGTTGCTATGGTCGATGTCAGAGAAATTACTGCCTGTGTTCTCTTCTAGGACGTTTATGGTTTCATGTCTCACATTTAGGTCTTTAATCCATTTTGAATTTATTTTTCTGTATGGTGTACGAAAGTGGTCCAGTTTCATTTTTTTCCATGTTGCTCTCTAGTTTTCTCAGCACCATTTATTGAAAAGACATTCTTTTTCCCACTGGTTATTCTTTCCACCTTTGTTGAAGATTAATATCATATAATTGTGGGTTTATTTCTGATTTTTTTATTCTGTTTCATTGATCTATAGGTCTACTTTTGTCCCAGTATCATATTGTTTTGATTACTACAGCTTTGTAATATAACCTGAAGTCCAGAAGTGTGGTGCCTCCAGTTTTGCTTTTCTTTTTCAAGACTGCTTTGGCTATTTGGGGTCTTTTGCACTTCCATACATATTTTAGTTGTTCTAGTTCTATGAAAAATAATGTTGGTATTTTGATAGGGATTGCATTAAATGCGTAGATTGTTTTGGTAGTATAGACATTTTAACAATATTTGTTCAAATCCACAAGCATGGAACATCTTTCCATTTCTTGGTGTTATCTTCAATCTCCTTCATCAGTGTTTTACAGTTTTCAGAGTACATGTAGGTCTTTGACCTCTTTGGTTAGGTTTATTCCTAGGTATCTTATTATTGCATCTTTTGGGTGCAATTGTAAATGGGATTGTTTAGATTATAGAAACACAACAGATTTCTGCACATTGATTTTGTAGACTGTGATTTTACTGAATTTATCAGTTCTAGCAGTTTTTTTGGTAGAGTCTTTTGGGTTTTCTACATAGAGTATCACATCATCTGCAAACTGAAAGTTTTACTTCTTCCTTACCAATTTGGATGCCTTTATTTATTTTTGTTGTCTTATTGCTATGGCTAGGACTTTCAGTACTATGTTGAATAAAAGTGGTGAGAGTGAACATCCTTGTCTTGTTCCTGACCTTTTTTTTTTTTTTTAAGTAATTTTATTTAGTTATTTCTTAAATGTTTTATTTCTTTCTAGGGGAGAGAGAGAGAGAGACAGCGCGAGCAGGAGAGGGTCAGAGAGAGAGGGAGTCACAGACTGAAACAGGCTCCAGGCTCTGAGCTGGCTGTCAGCACAGAGCCCGACGCGGGGCTCGAACCCACGAACTGGGAGATCATGACCTAAGCGAAAGTCGGACACTTAACCGACTAAGCCACCCAGGCGCCCCTTCTTGTTCCTAACCTTAGGGGGAAAGTTTTTAGTTTTTCCCCACTGAGTATGACATTTGCTGTGGGTTTTTCATCTATAGCCTTTATTATGTTGAAGTATGTTCCCTCTAAAACTGTGCTGAGGGCTTTTATCATGAATGGATGTTGTACTTGCCAAAGGCTTTTTCTGCATCTACTGAAATTATATGGTTCTTATCCTTTCTCTCATTGATGTGATGTATCACAGTGATTGATTTGCAAATAGTGAATCACTCTTAAAACCCAAGAAAAAAACCCATTTGATTGTGGTGAATAATTTTTTAAATAATATTTTTGAATATGGTTTGCTAGTATTTTGTTAAGAAGTTTTGCATCTATACTCATCAGGGATATTCGCCTGTAGTTCTCTGTTTTGGTGGTATCTTTATCTGGTTTTGGTATCAGGGTCATGCTGATCTCATAGAATGAATTTGTAAGTTTTCCTTCCTTTTCTGTTTTTTGGAATAGCCAAGAAACAGACTCTTAACTATAGAGAACAAACTGATGGTTATCAGAAGGGAGCTGGATGAAATAGGTGATGGGGTTTAAAGAGTATACTTACCATGAAGAGCACTGAGTAATGTATAGAATTGTTGAATCACCATATTGTACACCTGAAACTAATATAACACTGTATGTTAACTATATTGGAATTAAAATTAAAAACTTAAAATTTAGAAGCAATGGTAAACATAACTAAAATACTAAAACTTTCAAAGTCAAAAGTACTTATACCATAATTTTCATTAGTTTCTTCTCTTCTTAGTTATCCTAATTATACTTCCTCAAAATTATCACAGCATTAATTCTGTGTTCTAATACATTATAAACGATTACTTGAAATGTTTATAAAATTTTAGAGTCATAAGAAAAAACAGATTAGTAGAGTCCAAAGTTGGTCTCCACACAATCTCTTGGGAAGCTACCCAACAAGACTGCTTGGCCCCACCACAGATCTATCAAATTAGAACTCTGTTGAGGTAGAGGGCCAGACCTCACAAACTGTAGTTAAAACAAAACAAAAAGAAAAGAACAAAATATTCCTGGGCTGATACTGACATAATCCCTGCCCCCGTGGACACACATGAAGGAATTAGGATTCAAACAGATGAAGAAATCTTTAAAGAGATCTAACACTAGTGAAAACCAGAACTATCACTTGAACACTCCTCTTGGAACCCTTAGTCCAGTCTTCCTTTTTCAACTCCTGCTGCCCCAACTGCCAGTGAAGGACTCAAAGGAAAAAGGATGTACTACAATATCATGTATATTCAGAGTCTCCCTTTTGTCAAAATGGGATTTAAACTAAATTGGATTAAGTTCTTCCTTTCCCTTTACCCAATGTCCACTTAGGCTTTGTTTCTGTTCATTTTTCAGCTATAGAAGACAACTGTACATTTGTGTTGAATGGATTGTAAGATATTTTGCATATTTTATACACTTTTCCCAGAACAGGGAAGTAGGCAATCTGGCCCTGAAACTCTGGCCATAGACTAGAACAGGGGTTGTGAAAGTAGGGCCTATGGGCCAAATGCAGCCCAGTACCTGTTTTTGAAAATAAAGTTGTATTGAAACACAGCCACACCTCTCCATTTTCATATGTCTATTATTGCTTTCTTGCTGTAACTGCAGAGTCAAGTAGTTGTGACACTACTGGGCCCTTTGCAGAAAACTTTTGCTGATCCTATTCTCAAATCATGAAAATTATCCTCTGTCATGAAAATTATCCTCTGTCATTAAGGAGAGACATGGTAATAAGAGTATCTTTTTTAGTTATGTTGTGATGATGATTATAATGACAGTCAGTTCTTCTGTGCAGGTGATAACTAGCAACAAATAACTAAAATGATAGGGAGGAGAAACACAAGACCGACAAACAAAAGATCGACAAGCTCAATATCCAGGACCTGACTACATGATAAATATTACAGATATATGAAATGGGGGAGACACTTTGGCTCTCAATGGTGACCCAGGGAGACCCTGCCCTGCCTCTCAACCCACCTGTTCTGCCAGCCAGGCAATGTGCTTGACCTCCTTGCTGCCTCCTGCTGTACTGGTTGCACCAAGCATGGCATTGAGCTCAGCCAATACCTGTGGGAGGAGAGCCATTATGTTGGTGTGGATAGCTACGAACCAGGAGTGTGCTGTAGCTGTATCTTTGCAGCGTAGGATCAACGTGTTCCTGCTATCAGGAGAATGTAGTTCTATCAATCTGTGTGGAAAAAGAAAAAGAAAAGCTAGGTCAGAAGTCATCAAACCTGCCAGAGTATAACATACATAACTGGAAATCTATTTTAATTTTAAATTCCAGAATAAAGATACTTTCTCTTAATTCCTTAGGGTCCAATTCCAGAGAAAACCACATGTGGAAAGATAATCATCAGAAAGACTAACTGCTGGGTCTGTTGTTTTAGTGTGTTAATGTAATGACCTAAAATGAAGGAATCCATTGTATGGTCTACAGTAAAACACCTCGCTTTGCTTTAATTTCCATGTCAAAGAAATGGAAACCATGCTTGTTGGATGTCATAGGCACATTGTAAAGAAGGATATGATATTTCTTAAATATGTAGAAAATTCTGGTGTAAGGTATTGCTAGGTAAATAAATCCTACTGCCAAATAGTGAACTGAAATTTTCACCATGCGGAATAAAGAAAAGAGAAAATAACCGAAGAATATTATTCTTTATGAAAATCTGAAACTGTTTTTTAGTGTCTGGGTAACATTATATGGTTAAATCAGCCACTGAGTCATAGCAGAAAAACAGTTAAGAGACCTTCAACCCTACGACTATTATTTGTTAATGCTCAACTGAGAACAATCTAAATTTCAAAAGTTATCTTTAGGAATTTGCTAAATGTTTTTATAAGTACATTGATCAAATTTCTTAGAAAGTAACTTATTGAGCACTGTCTTCTATTTTGGTCAAGGTTTTTGCCAACATGAGTTTAGAAAGTCAAGTACTGTTGTGTTCTAATGGGGGAGCATATACACCTTTCAAAATGGGAAAAAGAAAAAGCTCTCAGGAGTGTTCTTCTTGGTGGGTTAGAAAATGACCAACTGCCACCGACCAAGGACAGATCTTTTTATTCTTTCATCTTTCTGAAGACAGTTTTTGCTGCCTTGAAGCACTGTCACGAGATCCTACGCCACCTGTCAAAGATAAGCAGTTTACATGGATACTAGCACTCCTGCCTTGAAGCTTGTGCACCCCTCTCTTTTGCCACATTTCTCAGCCCTTAATGATTCCCAAGTGTTTTGACATAGTTAATATGGCAAATACTAACCGTCACTTGGCCAGTCTGTCCTTTCTTAAATAAACATTTATTGAGCACCTACTATATGTCAGTTAGTGTGAAACACTGACATTGGAGATAGAGTGGTGAAAAAGATAAAAATAAGATAGGTTCTATCCTCACTGCACTTATTATCTAATGGGGAAGGCAGAAATTTAACAATTAATGTAACTATGGGTTAAAAAAAGTGCTCCTATAAAGACTGTGATTACTATGAAGTTCTTGTTTAAAAGAGGCAAGATGGCAGGAACAAAGCAGGACTGCAAAGGAGGCCACTACACCTCTGAGGCACATTTACTGAGCTACTGTCCTGCTTTGAAGTGGTTTGTGTGTTTGTTTGTTTATTTAATTTATTTATTGTAGTTTAATAATTTTTGAGATAGAGACAGAGCATGAGCAGGGGAAGGGCAGCGAGAGGGGGAGACACAGAATCTGAAACAGACTCCAGGCTCTGAGCTGTCAGCACAGAACTCGATGCAGGGTTGGAACCCATGAACCGCGAGATCATGACCTGAGCCGAAGTCAGATGCTTAACCGACTGAGCCACACACGTGCCCCAATTTATTTATTTTTTTAAATGTTTATTTTTCAGAGAGACAGACAGAGCATAAGAGGGGAAGGGGAAGAAAGGGAGACACAGAATCTGACACAGGCTACAGGCTCTGAGCTGTCAGCACAGAGATCGACGTGAGGTGTCAAACTCACTGACCGCGAGATGATGACCTGAGCTGAAATCAGATGCTTAACCAACTGAGCCACCCGTGTGCCCCTGAAGCAGGTTTTAAACACATCTACCTTGTACTTACCTATCACCTATCTATTCACTTGCCCTCTCACTGGAGTTAGTCATCCAGCTACCAGTCTATCCATGTTTTATATGCCTTCAAAGTTCTAGGGCAATAGCCAAAAGGCCAAGAAGCTCTAGAAAATAGCCACAACATAAAATAAGATCTGGGAACAATCAAAATGTCACTTAAGTCCATACTAGAAAATTCATGTTAGTCAGAAAAAAATCTTTAGATAGCAAGTCATAAGGTATTTGCTTTTGTTTTAGTTGCAGTTTTAATGAATTTATTTATTTGGTTTCTTATACTTTAGCTAAATATAGTGAGAAGTAGCTTGGACCAAAATTTATGGGGTTTGAGGAACAGATTAAGTCTGGATACTAACTGGTAAGCAATGTGGAGTCACTGAGGATTCTCGACAGGGGAACAACATATCAAAACAATCAAATAAAAAATAATTTAATAAAGTATTTGTACATCTATGTGTATAGCAGTATCATTCATATAGCCAAAAGGTAAAAACAACCCAAATGGGATTGGACAAACAACTGACGGGATGGACAAACAAAATGTGGGATGATACAAACAATGGCATGTTATGCAGCCTTAAAAAGCAAAGGATTTCTGACATCAGCTGCAATATGGGTGAGCCTTGAGGACACTGTGCTAAATGAAATAAGCTAGTCACTGAGGGGGAAATGTTGTATGAGTCCACTTTATATGAAAGATCTACAGTAGTCAAACTCATAGAAACAAAACTAGAATGGTAGTTGCTGGGAAGGGGGGCAAATAGGGAGTTGTCTAATTAATAGATCTGGAGTTTTAGTTTTGCAAGATGAAAAAGTTCTTGAGATTGTGGTTATATACTTAAAATGGTTAAGATGGGAGAGCGCTTGGGAGGCTCAGTCAGTTAAGCATCCAACTCTTGATTTCAGCTCGAGTCATGATAGGGCTCCATACTGACAGTGTGGAGCCTGCTTGGGATCCCCCCTCTCCCCTCTCCTTCTCTGCCCCACCCCACTCACACTCTTTCTCTCTCAAAAAGAAATAAATAAACTTAATGGTTAAGATGGTAAATTTTATGTTATGTGTATTTTCCCACAATTAAAACCATAAAGTAAATTAATTAGAAATAACCTTATGGTAGGATGTAAGATGAGTTACAGTAGAGAGAGAAATGGCCTGGGGAGATTTAATTGGACCTAAGAAAGATGAAACTACACAGAGCTCACCAGTAGGACAGACTACTAGACAGGAGGAATTCCTCCATCCTAAAAGCCAGCAAAAGTAGAAAGAGGAAGATAAACAACTTAATATTCATATTGACCTTTACTTAGTCCTTTATGTTATTTTATCATATTTATTATTTATTCTTTTTTATTTTATATTTCACTATATCAACTGTTGCTGTCATGGTCTTTAAGCTATTTATTGGCTAAAATATTGATTACATTCTCTAGAAGAAAAATAGCTATATATCTGTTATGGGAAGAAGATTTAAAACAGTACATTGTACTCAATAACAATAAAATATAACACTAAAAGGTAGAATAACTTCTATTATAATTCTTTGGAGGAGTTAATAATTGCATTATTCAGAGAAACTATTCAACTAATCATTAAAGTAGCCAAACCTAATTTAGAGTATAAATTTATTTAATGACAAGTAGTTATCTATAAAATACAATGCTAGATTATTAGATAATGTATGAATACAAACCCAAAACAAGCTGTTTTATAATTTATTTATACTAATCTTAAAAAAAAGTATTTCCAGTATTTCTAGAACCCTCTATATACCACAGCAATTGAGTATACACATTTAGTCTATTCCTTCCTGAAATCCCACTAAATACAATGAAAGGGGATTTTTGAAAAACATAATGGATTTTTTTATTTAGCAGTATTAGGTTTACATAAAAAAATGAGTAAGAAGTACAGAGAACTCCCAAATACCCCTCCTTGTCTCTCCATAATATACTCAATCATTAACATCTTGCATTAGTGTGGTACATTTGTTACAAACGATGAACCAATCCTGATATAATATTCCTTTAAAACATTTTTAATGTTATTTATTTTTTGAGAGAGATAGAGAGAGAGCACACACCCGTGCACTAGTGGGGTAAGGGCAGAGAGAGAGGGAGACACTGAATTTAAAGCAGGCTCCAGGCTCTGAGCTGTCAGCCCAGAGCCTGAGGTGGGGCTTGAACTCACAGACCATGAGATCATGATTTGAGCTCAAGTTGGACTTTCAAATGACTGAGCCACCCAGGTGGCCCTAAAAATTGTTAGTTAGGCACCCCTCAACATGGATACAATATTATGAACTAAAATCCCAATTCACTCCTTGCGTTATATTCGGAGTTTTGGCAAATGTATGCCATGTCTCTACTATTACTGTATTGTAGAGAATAATAATTTCACTGCTTTAAAAATCCCCTTTGCTCCACCTATTGATTCCTCCATCACTCAGGCCCCAGCCCTGACTTCTGGCAACCACTAATCATTTTATTGTCTCCACGAAATCATACACTATGTTGCTTTTTCAGACTGGCTTCTTTCACTTAGCAATATGCATTTAAGGTTTCACCATGTCTTTTGTGGTTTGAGGGCTTATTATTTTTTTATTGCTGAATACTTCAATGTCTGGATGTACCACGATCACCTATTAAAAGGCTTCTTGTTTGCTTTCAAAGCTTTGGCAATTATGAATAAAGCTTTCATAAACATTTGTGTGCAGGTCTTTTTAAGAACATAAGTTTTCAACTCTTTTGGGTAAATACCAAGGAGCCCAACTGCTAGGTCAAATAGTAAGACTATGTTTAGCTTCGTACGAAACTGTCTTCCAAAGTGGCTGTACCATTTTTGATTCCTACCAACAATGAGTTGGTAGGAGTTCCTGTTGCTCAATGTTCCTCTTTAGTATTTGTGCTGCCAGTGTTTCGGATTTTGGCCATTCTCATATGCATATTGTGGTATCTCCTTGTTTTAATTTGCAATTCCCTGATGACATAGGAAGTTGAACACCTTTCATATTCTTTAAAACAATTTTTTTAATGTTTATTTATTTTGAGAGAGAGAGATAGAGTGTGGGGGGAGGGGCAGAGAGAGAGGGAGACAGAATCAGAAGCAGCCTCCAGGCTCTGAGCCGTCAGCAGAGCCCAAAGCGGGGCTTGAACCCACGGGCGATATCGTGACCTGAGCTGAAGTCGGACACTCAACCCACTGATCCACCCAGGCCCCCCAGCACTTTCATATCCTTTTTTTTTTTTAACTTTTTAAAAATGTTTTTATTTATTTTTGAGAGAAAGATAGAGACAGCGTGAGCAGGGGAGGGTCAGAGACAGAGGGAGTCACAGAATCTAAAGACAGGCTCCAGGCTCTGAGCTAGCTGTCACAGAGCCCGATGCGGGGCTTGAACCCACGAACCGTGAGATCCTGACCTGAGCCAAAGTCGGACGCTTACCCAAATGAGCCACCCAGGTGCCCCGTACTTTCATATTCTTATTTGCCATCTGCATTTCTTCTTTGTGAGGTGATTGTTCAGATCTGTTGCACATTTTTAATTGGGTTGGTTTCTTACTGTTGAGTTCTAAAAATTCTTTGACGGCCCCATGGGTGGCTCAGTGGGTTGAGTGTCTGACTCAGTTTTGGCTGGTCATGATCTCATGATTTGTGCGTTCAAGTCCCACATCTGATGTGCAGAGCCTGCTTGGGAATCTCCCTCTCTCTCTCCCTCCCTTGCTTGTGTATTCTCTCCTTCTCTCAAAACAAATTAAAAAAAAAAAAAAAAAGAATTCCTTGTATATTTTGGATACCAGTCCTTTATCTGATATGTATTTCACAAAGATTTTCTTCCAATCTGTGGCTTCTCTTTTCATTCTCTTAACACTATGTGATAGTTAATTTTATGTATCACCTTAACTGGGCTAAAGGATGCCCAGATTCCTTGCAAAACACTATTTCTGGGTGTGTCTGTTAGGATTTTTCTGGAAGAAAGTAGCATTATCAATAGAAAATGGCCTTGGAGTGCCTGGGTGGCTCAGCTGGTTGTATCCAAATTCGACTCAGGACATGATTTTGTGGTTTGGGAGTTTGAGCCCTGCACTGGGCTATCTGCTGTCAGCACAGAGTCCATTTCAGAACTTCTGTCTCCACCCTCACCGCCTCTCCCCTGCTTGCACTCTCTCTCTTTCAAAAAAAAAGGGTTGCCTGGGTGGCTCAGTCTGTTAGGCATCCAACTTTGGCTCATGTCATGACCTCGTGGTTCCTGGGTTCGAGCCCTGCATCAGGCCCTGTGCTGACAGCTCAGAGCCTGAAGCCTGCTTTGGATTCTGTCTCCCTCTCTCTCTGCCCCTCCCCCATTCATGCTCTGTCTCTGTCTCTCATAAATAAATAAATAAATAAATAAATTAATTAATTAATTAATTAAAAAAGTTAAAAAAAATAGAAAGAAAATGGCCCTTGCTAATTTGGGTAGGCATCAACCAATCCACTCAGGGCATGAATAGAACAATAGGTGGAAAGGGTAAATTTGCTTTCTGCTTTACTTGAAACATCCATCTTCTCCGGCTCTTGCATACTTGTACTCTGGGTTTTTGGGCCTTTGGACTCAGACTGAATTATACCACAGGCTTTCCTGGTTTTTCACCTTGTAGACACCAGATCATGGGACTGGCCTTCAAAATGGCCTAAGCCAATTCCTAAAATCTATTTCTCCATTCATCCAACCATCCATCCATCCATCCATCTCTCCACCCATCACCTGACCTATTGTTTCTGTTTTCCTGGAGACCTTATTACAAGTGCCTTTCTACTAAGCAAAAGTTTTTAATTTTCATGAAATTCAACTCATCAGTTTTTTTGGTTTCTGTTTTGTGCTCTTGGTGCTGTATCTAAGAAGTCGTCAGCAAACTTTAAAGGGGATTGATTGATAGATTGATTTTAAGTAATCTCTACCCCCAACGTGGGGCTCCAACTCACAACCCCAAGATCAAGAGTCACATGCTTTACCGACTGAGCCAGCCAGGTGACTCTAAAGGGGACTTTTTTTTTTTTTTTTACAAATAGTTTATTGTCAAATTAGTTTCTACATAACACTCAGTGCTCATCCCCAAAGTGCCCTCCTCCATGCCCATCCCCCCCTCCCCCCCACATCCATCAGTCCTCAGTTTTTGTCAGCATTCAAGAGTCTCTCATGGTTTGCCTCTCTCCCTTTCCCCCACCATTTCCGCCCTTCTTCTCCCCCTTGTTCCTCCGTCAAGTTCCTCCTAATCCTCCTATACGTGCAAACATATGATATTTGTCCTTCTCTGCCTGACTTATTTCGCTCAGCATAACACCCTCAAGGTCCATCCATGTTGCTACACAGGGCCAGATTTCATTGTTTCTCATTGCCATGTAGTATTCCATGGTATAGATAAACCACATCTTCTTGATCCATTCATCTGTTGATGGACACTTAGGCTCTTTCCATGTTTTAGCTATTGTGGAGAGTGCTGCTATGAACATTGGGGTACATGTGCTCCTATGTCTCAGCATTTCTGTATCCCTTGGGTAAATTCCTAGCAGTGCTATTGCTGGGTCGTAAGGGAGTTCTATTGTTAGTTTCCTGAGGAACCTCCACACTGTTTTCCAGAGGGGCTGTACCAGTTTACATTCCCACCAACAGTGTAGGAGGGTGCCCGTTTCTCCACATTAAAGGGGACTTTTAAAGAGCATCATCCTGGGGCGCCTGAGTGGCTCAGTCAGTTGAACATTCAACTCTTGGTTTTGGCTCAGGTCATGATCTCATGATTCATGGGTTCAAGCCCCATGTCAAGCCCTATGCTGACAGTATAGAGCCTGCTTGGGATTCTCTCTGTCCCTTTCTGTGTCCCTGCCCCTCCCCTGCTCATGTGCTCTCTTCTCTCTCTCAAAATAAATAAATAAACATTAAATTTAAAAAAAACTTAAGATAGGCAGAATGCATGCAGGGGAAGGGCAGAGAGAGAGAGGGAGACACAGAATCTGAAGCAGGCTCTAGGCTCTGAGCTGTCAGTATGGAGCCTGACGTGGGGCTCGAATTCACAAACTGGGAGATCATGACCTGAGCCAAAGTCAGACACTTAACTGACTGAGCCACCCAGGTACCCCTAAACACATTTTTTTAAACAAATAAAAAGCATAATCTTGGGGCACCTGGGTGGCTCAGTCAGTTAAGCATCGACTCTTGGGTTTCGGCTCATGTCATGATCTCATGGTCTCATGAGTTCAAGCCCTGCACTGGGCTCTGTGCTGGCAGTGCAGAGCTTCCTTGGGGTTCTCTCTCTTCCCTCTCTTCTCCTCCCCTAATCATGCTGTCTCTCTCAAGGAAATAAACTTAAAAATATAAATAAATAAAAATAAAGAGCATAATCCTACAAGAAAGAACAGAAGAAGAGCAACTACAACAAAATTTTGGAAGCTGGTAAACAGAATGAGGAGTTAATGAGTTAAGCAGGCCTAAGAAAAATGGGGAGAGTAAATTCCTAGCCAACCCATATCATAGAATCTTGAAGAGGATGAAAAAATTAGAGGCACCAGTTACCTCTGGGAGTGGGAGTAAAACACACAGCTAAAATAGAAAGGCTGGCTGAACATCTCTTCCAGCATGTCCCACACCCAGCAGCCAGTGACTGCCCCACCCTCAACCCAGCAACAGATTCATACCCACTCTCATCCCACTAAACTGGTAGAAGAGCCAGTGATGTCCCTAATTCAGTCCTTCTATTAGGTTGGTTGTTTGGGGCTATTTATTTCCACCTGGCTGCTTTGGCACTGTAACCAGATTAATATCCTTTAAACACATGCTAAAAAGTTTGGTCGCAAAACCATGACGAAAATTTCTTTCACTCCTCCTACTGACCTACTTAGTACTAAAGATAGGAATCTGTTCATCCTTCTCTAGGCACAAAATGTTCACCTTCTGAAAACGTCTTTACACTTCATACTGTTTCTGGGACAGTCTCTCAGACTCCTTTCATACAGTCTAAACTCTGAAAATCCTGATGTCAAAGATCCTACTTATTAATAACTGGAAGAATGGGAAAGAAATCTGTTATAAAATAAAACTAAACCTGATTAAACAGGATAAGATACAGGGACCACGAGGCTGGGAAAAGATGAAAACAGACACTAAATTAGTTTACAAGTCAGGAGCACCAAATTTTCATGAAAAGGGAAATCTAAGTGTTTCTTTTTTAAAATATTAATGTTTATTTATTTCTGAGACAGAGAGAGAGACAGAGCACGAGCAGGGAAGGGGCAGAGAGAAAGGGAGACACAGAATCTGAAGCAGGCTGTAGGCTCTGAGCTGTCAGCACAGAGCCTGATGTGGGGCTCAAACCCACAAACCTCAAGACCATGACCTGAGCCGAAGTCAGATGTTCAACCAACTGAGTGATCCAGGCGCCCCTGAAATCTAAGTGTTTCTTAAGAACAGACTATGAAATAGAAAATTAACTTACAAGAAACTGAAAATAAGCTCTAAAACATGACTGAGGATTCTAGCATCCAGAAGACTTTGCCTTTGGAGAAGGGGCCCCAGAACTGATGAAGGAGACAAAGCATTTCAGAAAGTCTGTTGTTTTAAAAGAAAAACTTGAATGAAAACTCTGCTCATAAAAATTTGAAGGCAGTCTGCCAGAAATTGTTTAGCTTACAGGAGAGAGGAGGAGACAGCTACAGTGTGAAAAGTTTTGGCCTCTAATCAAACCACTGAGGATTTCCTGAGAAATACAAGTACATTTTGATCAGATGAATCAAATCAATGTTTAGGTACACCAGATATAAGATTCTGCAAGTCTAGCCTGCTTACTTCTTCTTTTAGTAAACATATATATATAACATATATTTTATTCAATAATAATATTGTTTTATAAAGCCAAAAATTTACCTTTTACATGGAAAATAGCCAATGTGAAGATGACCAAGACTTTGTGAACCAGTTCAAGGTAAAAGATTTATATTTCTTAAAAGTAGCATTTAAAAAAATGTTTATTTTTCAGAGAGAAAGAGCGAGCACAAGTGGGGGAGGGGAAGAGAGAGAGGAAGACAGAGAATACCAACCAGGCTCCACACTGTCAGCACAGAGCCCCACATGGAGCTTGAACTCAAGAACTGTGAGATCATGACCTGAGTCAAAACCCAGAGTCAGACGCTCAGCTGACTGACCCACCTAGGTACCCTGAAGAGCAGCATTTAAGAACACCTTGTCCTTGCTGAACTCTACACTGCTCGCAATGCCGTCTGTGAAGGAATGGGCTCATGTTCTTCCTCTGGACTTCATCATTATTTATTTAGCTTTCGCTTCCCACAATGAACTGCTTATAACTATCAGAAGCCTCTAGTGAGGTCTTGAGAACTCAATGTGGGGAAAGAGAGCAAACTTCCTCCTCATTTACTCATTCTGATGATCAGCACTTTTTTTCAGCACTAGACACCAAAACTAAATCAAAGTAGTAAAACAGAAAAAAAGGATGTTTCCCCTCTCATGTTAAATAAACTTTTGGTTTAGAAAGTGAAACCTTTATGTTGAAATAAAAGATGATCCAAAAAGAGATTCTGCTACACACGACCAGAATAGTTAATATTAGAAAGACTGACTCCAATGTTGGCGAGGATGTGGAACAATGCAATCTCTCATATATTGCTGGTGTATTTAATTTATTAATACAGTATTAATTTATTGATAACAGTATTCCTTTAAATGGCACAATCACTTTGGGGAAAAAGTCTAGTAGTTCTAAGAAAATTAAACCTTCTTTTTTAAGATTTTATTTTTAATAATTCTACACCCAGTGTGGGACTTGAATCTATAACCCAAGATCAAGAGTCATATGCTTTACCAACTGAGCCAGCCAGGCACCCCCAAAACTAAACTTTTTGACCCAGCAATTCCACACCTAGGAACTTACCCAAGAAAAATGAAAATATATGCCTGTAAAGGGTTGTACAAAAATATTCATAGTAACTTTATTAATATTAATTAATATTAACTCTGAACATATTAACTCTGAGTTAATATGAACTCAAAACTCTAACTTTATTAACATTAGCTCCCATTGATGGGAAAACAGATAATGAAACCGTGATATATTCATATAACATCAATCAGCAATAAGGGATAAAAATTTTTTTGACATATGCAACAAGATAAATGAATCTCAAAAACTTTAGGCTGAGTAAAAGAATTCTACCACAAGAGTACATATAATTACATTTATACAAAGTTTTATAATAGTTAAAACTAATCTATACTAGGAAGTCAGAATAGTAGTAGCCTTTGAAGGTGGGAGAAAGAATTGACTGAGAAGGGGCACAGAAAACTTTCCAGGGTGATGGTGATGTTCTTTATCTTGATAAGCTTGGGATACAAAATTATATGCACTTGTCAAAGTTTATGATTTGTGCATTTTATTATATGTAAATATTTCCTCAAAAGGAAAAAAAAACTACAATGAAACACTGAATTACTTATCTATATGCATGCTTAAGTATTTAGGAGGGAAATATTGACTACAATTCATACTGAAGTGTATCCAAGAAAAGTAAAAGGGAGTGATGGATGGATAGATGGGTCAATCTGTGCTAAAGCAAGTACAGTAAAACGTTCATGGAGAATCTAGGTGGTGGGAAAATGAATGTTGACTATAGAATTCTTTTGACCTTGCTATATGCTGGAAGATTTTCCCCAATAAAATGTTAGGGGGGAAATAAAGAATGATGGGAAACCACATGCCTACCAAGGGCTTAAAAACCATATAAGTACTTTCACATTAGGGAACATCCAGGCCTATTTCTTGCTCTGAGTTTTACAAGAAACTATGTTGAAATTAAAATTTTCAAACAGAAATATGGTCAGTTATATAAAACTGCAACTTGATAAATGTTTTGCTCACAAATGTCCTAACAAGACTTATTTTTACTATTACCACAATGGACTGTTTTTTAACATGGCTTTAAATGTTGCAGCTGTGTTATTTGTCATGACATTTTCCTGTGCCAGAGCTAACATAAATTTAAGGATCAAAGAGCTTCAAGTGATTTTATAGATATTATCTTATTTATCCTTGAAGTAGTTCTAAAAGACTCTAGTGGGCAAGCATTATTATGTCCATTTTACAGACAGAAAACAGGATAGAGGAATTAAAGAATGTATTTAAGGTCCTAAGAACATGACACCTATAATAATAGTATACTGAAAGCTTACTAGGCCGATTTTACAATCATTCTCTTATTTAACCTGCACATAAGCTTTCATTTTATACAGGAGGGAACCAAGGTTTATAGAAAGCAAATACCTTGGTTAAAGTTACAAAGCCCATTATCTTAACTACTATCTAATTAGTTAGTGGGTTCTGAACATTTTTTTTTTACTGCTAAGAAATACAAGATAGATGTTCACATTCTTGTGAACATAACTGAAGTTATGCATAATTTTTCCAGGTACTTGTAATTCTACTACTTTTCTTTTTGTCTACACAGCACAATGAAATGCAAGTAAGAGCGATAAAAGAAATAACCTTGAATCTCTTCCAATTTATATTTTATAAAAAGCAAACTATCTACAAATTTTAGTATTTCAAGTAAAATGAGAAACAAATTACTTTGCAGCATTAAGACTGAGAATCTACAATAGGCTGAATCTCTTAAGACCTTTCCTTGTATTGTATAATATGGCCCAGAAGACTGACACATTTTACTGAAGAGCAAGGTATGATACAACTCTTGTATCCCAAACTGCTCTCTCCAATTGGTTCTGAAGGCGTATTTCAAAACTGATCCTGCACCCAATATCTTTAGCATTTACCATTTATACTACAGAGAATGCAGCCCCAAGTTTTAATAAAGGCCAGGGTTAATGAGCTCTAAAAGATGTCTAGGTAGAAGATAAAGTAGTACAACATTCAATAATACAGCCAAGTCATATCACCTTCTTCCTTGTTCTCCCCACTCCCAACACTCCAGAGTTCTATGGAAACTTTATAACCCTTTGTCTTTTTCTCTAGTACCCAGCTGTATCAGCAGCACTATGGGTGCTACAGACTGAATGTTTGTGTCCCTCACATCATATGTTAAAATCCTAATATTAGGACATGGGACCTTCGGGAGGTGGTAAGGTCATGAAGGGAGAGAATTCATGAATGGGATAAGTGCTCTTATAAAAGAGACCCCAGAGAGCTCTCTAGACTCTTCTGCCATGTGAGGACATAGCAGGAAGACAGCCACCTATGAATCAGGAAGTTGGCCCTCACCAGATACTGAATCTGCAGGCGCCGTATCTTAGATTCCTATCCTGTCCCAGAACTGTGAAAAATAAATTTCTGCTGTTTATAAGCTATTCAGTCTATGGTATTTTGTTATAGCAGCCAAAACAGACTAAGATAACAAATCTATTCTCATTCTCAGAAATGATTTACAATGAAGAGACTTAGCCTGAAAACTCTGGTCAGCTTCATAACTGGTTGACAAATTTAGTTGCTGTTTGTTCTTTATCACATTGTTTCTCTATTCTAGTTCCTTCTTTGTGGTCCCTACTAATTTTTTTAGGTTCATGATTAACCAAAGGCTCTATGTAAGTATTTCTCATTTGAAGAAAAAAAATTAATTTTGACTTAAGAGGCAAACTAATTTACAAACTAAATTCTTACTTTATGAAAAAAATAGTGCATTTCTTTAAAGACCAAGCTGCACTGTATTTAGATATGATTTAACATGCACACAATCTTTCAAAAATAAATCTATATGTAACTTGGAACAATTTCTATAATATCTTGAACTTCTAAAAGAAAGCAAACAAAAATTATATAAATATATCAGAATAAAATTTTCACAATGTATATGCATAGTTGGTAGTTAAGACTTTTTTAAGCTGCTCTTTCTTGAGAACCTACTATATGCCTAGCTCTATGCAAAGGCAAATGCAAATATGTATTGGCTCATTTAATCTGCACATTTAGTTAAGTATTACTATCGTTTTTAACAGACGAGGATATGGTAGGTAATGGAGATAAAAGGATTTGCTAAGAGCTTTCCTTTTAGCAGGTCACCCTAATTGTGATTTCCACAAGGTCTGTCTGGTTGCAGAGCTCAACACTTTCCAGCACACCATATATTACAGAGTGGGACTTCGAATGTTCCCATGGCCTAAAATGCCCAAAGTCATTCAGCTTCTTGCTGTCTTCTTGTGATCCATCCCCTCCTGACTGGGCACCTGTTTTGGCATTCAGATCAGAAGAGATGATAAAAGTGAAGGTACATTATAAAAAGTCTGTCCTTAACTATGTCTTTGGATAAGTTTTTTTTATCTCTGTCTCCCACCTTGTTTTTCCCTAATCTCTAACCTAACACTAGGTTTACCAGTACCACTTCATGGAGTCACTGAATACAAAGTCACAGAACCCAAATGGTTACAGAACTAGGAGGGACGTTAGAAACTATTCAATCCAGGGGTGCCTGGGAGGCTCAGTCGGTTAAGCAGCTGCCTTCGGCTCAGGTCATGAGTTCGCAGTCTGTGGGTTTGAGCCCCACATCAGGCCTCTCTGCTGTCTGCACAGAGCCTGCTTTGGATCCTCTGTTCCCCTTTCTCTCTGTTCCTCCGCCAAATGTTCTCTCTTTCTCTCTCTCTCAAAAATAAATAAATTAAAAAAAGGAAAAAGAAAAGAGAAAGTATCCATCCAGGGGTGTGTGGGTGGCTCAGTCAGTTAAGCGTCCAACTTCAGCTCAGGTCATTATCTCACAGCTTTAGCTCAAGCTCCACAAAGGGCTCTTGGCCATCAGTGCAGAGTGGAGCCTGCTTTAGATCCTCTGTTTTCCTCTCTCTCTACCACTCCTCTGCTTTCTCTCTCTCAAAAAATAAATAAACTAACATTTGATACTGAATCAGTAATTACATTGGTTGCTTTAAAATGAGATCAGGGCACTGGCTGACTTGGATGGTGAAGCATGCAACTCTTGGTCTTGAACTGACTGTGAGCCCCACGTTTGGTATGGAGAGTACTTGAAAATAAAATCTTAAAAAAAAAAAAGAAATTATTCAATTCAGCTCTCCCTTTTTACAAATAAAGAAACTCAAGGGGCGCCTGGGTGGCTCAGTCAGTTGGGCGTCCAACTTCAGCTCAAGTCATGATCTCACAGTTTGGTTCATGAGTTCGAGCCCTGCATCAGGCTCTGTGCTGTCAACACAGAGCCAGCTTTGCATCCTCTGTCTTCCTCTATCTCTGTCCCTACCTCACTCGCACTCTCTCTCTCTCAAAAATAAACAAACATTTAAAAAAAAAATAAGGAAACGCAAGAGATGTTAACTTGCCAGGGTCACATTGCTAGTAGATACAGCCATACCTATAATCAGATCTCTGACTTTATACACTAGCCACAGTATTAGGAGTTTCCACGTAAGGAGACATTTAAAAATTTTTCTTGGGGCACGTAGGTGGCTCAGTCAGTTAAGCATCTGACTTTGGCTCAGGTCATGATCTCACGGTTCGTGGGTTCCAGCCCCGTGTTGGGCTCTGTGCTGACAGCCAGCCTAGAGCCTGGAACCTGTTTCAGATTCTGTATCTCCCTCTCTCTCTGACCCTCCCCTGCTCACACTGTCTCTCTTTCTCTCTCTCTCTCTCTCTCAGAAATAAATAAAACATTAAAAAAATTTTTCTTTAACAAGAATTTTTTAGATTATAAAGTAATTTCATAGTGAGAAAAGTACTAACACTCCAGAAAAGTGTGAAATGAAGAGCAGAAGCCCCTTCTCTTCTAAATTCTAATCCAATTTTGCTCCCTGGGAGTCACCACATTAAATTTCTTGCCTGTTTGTGCAAAATATTTCTATACAATTACATGTACATACATGTGTGAAGTAATCTAAATATGGAACTCCAAAGATTACTCTCTCATCTCAGACTGATGTTTTCCTCTGTATAATTTAGTCAACAGTCATAGTATTAATAATACGCATAAGTTATACTGCAACACATCCTTAAGTTTATAAAGCTGTCAGTGATTTTCTTCTTATGTACAGCTCACCTGTTTTCCAGATCCGGCATGCTTAGGTTTCTAGCAGCAAAGCACATTTTGAGAGGGATGACCTTCCTGTCCTTGGTGCTGTTCTGGTGTTTTGGAGAACCAGAGTCCTCACTGCCACTAAAGCTTGGTGACTGAGGAGATGCACCTTCCCATGGTAGATCTGATACTAATGATGGCTTCTTGATATATGGTGTTACTTCTCGGATGAACTTGACTACGAACAAAAATCAAACAAGAAGTTACTGTTTTTGCTTCCTATGAAAAATGACAACTGAAATACACACATACACATAATATCTGCCAGGAAGTGAAAAAAATACACAGCACACAGAATCTTAGAATTGGAGGGTATTTGAGGCCACGTAGTCCAAATGAAATACCACTACTGTATTCTAAAAAGTTTAACTTTTGTACTTTTGCATGTATTGTTCCTTCCGCTTAGGACTCCTCTCTTTCTGTCTGTCTGGTCAACTCTACTCCAGAGTCACCTCCTCAGCAACTTTTCCTGTCAACTCCTTCTAGGGTATTACCTTTACACTGTTAACAACCTCTTGCCACCCTGGGTTGTAATCCTTGCCAATATTTCCATTTGCCTGCTGGATCTGAGTTCCCCAAGGGCAGGAATTATGATTCATTCTGTCTTAATATCCAACACCTAGGGGAGCCTGGGTGGCTCAGTCGGTTATGTGTCCGACTTCGGCTCAGGTCATGATCTTGCGGTTTGTAGGTTCAAGCCCCACATCAGGCTCTGTGCTGAAAGCCAGCTCAGAGCCTGGAACCTGTTTCAGATTCTGTGTCTCCCTCTCTCTCTGACCCTCCCCTGCTCACGCTGTCTCTCTCTCTCTCTCTCTCTCTCTCAGAAATAAATAAAACATTACAAATTTTTTAAAGAAAAATGATAATATCCAACACCTAGATCAGTGTGTGCTCAATACATGTTTGAATAAATAAGTAAAGAAATAAATTAAAAATTAAATACTTGAATTATTTCCATAGTTACCCAGCCATGAGTGAATCTCCTGGTGATAGATTTAGTACCTCCTGACACAGTACTACCTAGCTTTAGACAACTCAACATTTACAAACTTCTTGAAGCTTCCACCCACTGTTTGTCCACCAACTGAAGTCATACAGAAAAAACTTAATCTCTTCCAAATGAGAATCCTTCAATTATCTAAAGACTGAGATTATTTTTCTTTCTCTTCTCCCAACTAAGCTAAAAATCTCTAGTTCAATTCAATACAACTCAATGAATATCTTTAGCAACCTACCAAGTGTCAGTAATTAGGCTAGCCACTAAGAATACAGTAACAAATGAAGCAAGAATCCTGCCCTCAAGGAATGCCCCATCTCGTAAGGGCGACAGCTATGTAAACATCGTTACAGATTTGAAAACAAGTACAAACAAATACAAAAATAAAGTGTATTCAAGATAAGGTATTTAATAGTAGCCCTAAATTAAAACACAGCTTTTAGTAGACGGAAAACTTTTTCCTTTTTAAGTTCAATTTTAGGATTCATAAAATACTTCTTTTCCCTCAGTCATGACTGGCAACTGCTGTCATTTGAGGCATAGGGTTCTTGTTTCAAAAACCAGGTAAACCGTAGATTATTAAAATTTCAAATGGCATTAAAAATGTAAATAGTTGAATGCAGATACGTCAGTCATCATTACCTCTGCTATCACAATATATCAGTATTCTACTTCTCTCTCAAATTCTTTTTTTTTTCTTCTCTCTCAAATTCTAATGCAGTAGGTCATCAGAGTAGTATCATGGGAATTAAAATAACTAGAAAGATATGATCATTATCAATGCTTATCAATATCATAATAGTCAGTATTAATATTCTTATAGCATTAGAAGCTTTACAAGCCTAGGAAACTAACAGATTACTAAATCTAAAAAACAATTTCAGATGTTTCTAAAAACATACTTACCAGTATTTAAAATACTTCCTTTTTTGAACAACTAATACACACACATAAAACAAAATTCAAAAAATATAAAAGAGAGGTGCCTAGGTGGCTCAGTTGGTTAAGCGGCTGACTTCGGCTCAGGTCGTGATTTCGCAGGTCGTGAGTTCAAGCCCTACATCGGCCTCTGTGCTGACAGCTCAGAGCCTGGAGTCTGCTTCAGATTCTGTGTCTCCCTCTCTCTTTGCCCTTCTGCTGCTCTTTCTCTGTCTCTATTTTTCAAAAATAAATAAATGCTAAAAAAATTTTTTTTAAGTATAAAAGATTTTATAATAAAAAGTCTAGATTTCTAGCAGCCCAGTTCCCATCCCTTGAAGCAACCATATGGATTTCTAGTGATATGCTAGATATGCTAAGCATATGTAAAAATAAACACACATGTGTGTGTACCTGTACTTCACATAATGGTAGTTATAATGACTACTGTTCTGCACGTTGCTTTTTTCACTTAATAATACTGATAACAGTCTTTTATAAGCCCATTCTACAGCTCATTCTATAGCATGCTTTGGACTCAGATGGATCTGGTTCAAATACCAGCTGTTTTCTACCTCAGTTACTAGACCTCACTTGACTATTCTGAAGTCCTTGTCTATAAAATGGAAGCAACACTAAACAAGTAAAAATTTCAGGCATATACTAAAAATTCAATAAATAGTATGTGCCTCTCATTTCCTTCCCTAAATTGAACAGTTAGAAAAATTAAAAATTTTTAACAGCAATCAGTAGAAAAATAAAATTATTTTCTTATAAATTATTAAATAAGATCTGCTGTAAATACGGATGATCATAGAAAATGTAACAATGCTAATGTCAGCACGTAGATATAGTTTATGTGTGTTTGTGTATGCATGTGGGTGCTTTCTATGCAGTTATAATACGTGCATTTATTTCCAGGTGGAGAAGGTAAAAGCTGTCCCAGGTCACCAAGGAGATTTTTTCATCCTAGAAAAATGAGCAGGGGTGAAGCCAGTAATATCCCTGGAGCGGCTGACTCAGGCATTTCAGTACATGCTTTAGTTTTGTGTTTTCAAGAAAGGATTAGATCACAAGAACTTGAGTAGAAATTCCTAAGTTTCCAGTCACTGCCAATGGCAGAGACTTGCTTTTTGAACTTGTAAGACAATATATCCACTATTGGGCTACCAATGAAAGGAAATTAAAAGCATTCTAAATGACTATTCTTGAATATTATAGTGGCAGCAAAAGGATCCTGTGCGATATACTCAGAAGTTTATTCAGTAACACAGTCGCATCACTGAACTGATGACTACACATATGTTTAAATAGACATACATACAGAGTATGTACATTTCATGGTCTTATGAAAGAGCAGTGGTTTCACTTGAGTTGATGAACATGATGCCCATTCTAAGTGGCCATCCATAATGGCTGAAGAACTGTGAATAGACATGTCTCTTGTTTTAATTTATTTACTTAGTTGGGGGAGGGGTAGAGAGAGGTGGGGAGGGGCGCCTGGGTGGCTCAGTCGGTTAAGCATCCATCCAACTTCAGCTCAGGTTATGATATCACAGTTCATGGGTTCGAGTCCCACATAAGGCTCTGTGCTGACAGCTAGCTCAGAGCCTGGAGCCTGCTTCAAATTCTGTGTCTCCTCTCTCTGATCTTCCCCTGCTCATGTTGTCTCTCTCAGAAATAAATTTAAAACATTAAAAAAAAGAAAAAGAGAGAGAGAGAGACAGGGGAGAAAAAGAGAATCTCAAGCATTAACAGTGCAGAGCTGCATGCGGGGCTTGATCTCACTAACCATGAGACCATGACCTGAGTCAAAATCAAGAGGTGGACACTTAACTGACAGAGCCAACATGCACCTCTAGACACCTGTTTCTAATTTACCTGAGATTTGTGGGAGGCGGGAAGTTAACCATGTTCTGTTTTAGTTCTATAATCAGACATCTCCAGTTACCACAGTATTTTAACCTGGACACCTGGCTAGCTAAGTAAAGACTCTACATGGCAGTCAGGTCGACTCAGAACTCAATATATTTCAGAATTATTTCATTTTGCCTGATAGCTGAAGATCATCCTCAAAATGTTTAATTAAACACTTTTTATAGTGTTTTAAGTGTTAAATGATGATCACATCTACTGAAAATGAGAGGCTTCCCTGCCTCCTAAGAGCATCATTATAACCCTTTTCTCATTAGAATGACAAAAACATATGCATGAATTGTACACACACCTGGAAAGACGTCTGCAAGGATTTTCATTAAAATACCAGCAGTGCTTTATATATAGGCATAAGATTGCCTTTTTAAAAAAAAAAATAGTTCTGGGGCGCCTGGGTGGCGTAGTTGGTTAAGCGTCCGACTTTCGCTTAGGTCATGATCTCGCGGTTCGTGGGTTCGAGCCCCGCGTCGGGCTCTGTGCTGACTGCCAGCTCAGAGCCTGGAGCCTGTTTCAGTCTGTGACTCCCTCTCTCTCTGACCCTCCCCTGCTCACGCTTGCTCTCTCTCTCTCTCCCCTAGAAATAATAAAAAAATTTTAAAAAATATATATAGTTCTGTATATATGAAATTCTTACAAATCCATATAATTTATAAAACTTATTTGAGAAATGAAGACAATTTATTCTGAAACCTTGCTCAAACTGTAAACATGGAACTGTCTTAAACTGAAATCCTGTTGAGTCTTCAAAAACTATAATGCATTGGATGGGATCCAAGATCCAACTGATTCTTACTAAATTCCATACTCTAATGAACAGGTTTACAGGAGGCCTGTGCATTTTAATGAGGTGCCCTGCTACCCTGCTATCCTGCTTTGGGGCATTAGGCAGCATCAGATTTTGAGTCGAAAACCATTTTATGATTTTTTTCATAGTGCAGATATAACTTACGGCTATAAACATAAGTGTTCTAGTAAATCAATCACCTTCTCCTCCAAACATTTTCTCTTCCAAGCATCTCTCATATCATCATCTTCCTCTTTATCTCTAACATTTACCTTTTTTCTTACCTAACCTGGTGACCGTTACTATGAGTTTAAGTGAAACCAATGGATCCAACAATATGGGGAGAATGGTGTCATCATTCTCCCCAGCTTTTGAAAACAAGTTTGTCTCTGGGTTATGCTGAGGGTGGAAGAGCTGGCTTGTCATTTCACTCACAAATGAGTTATGAGTGACATCACTGTGGAAGTATTCTCGAAAGAGGTTTCTTCTCTACCTCGTCCCAAGATCCTCCTCTAAATCAGGAATCTGATAGATGGCTACCAGAAACATTAGGGAGGAATTATTTATTTTCAGTAAAAAGCCTTTTACATTCTCAGCTTGCTGGTGTCTTTCAGCTCAAGTATCCTGTCATTTTGGGTAGACTGCACAGTCTAGAGTCTGCCACTATAAACCCTAAACATATTCAGAGTGGTTATGGTTCCACTATACCTTTCCATTTTAAAGCAACATTGCATATTCACTAATTCAATGAGCTCCTGGTATGTGCCAGAAACTGTTTTAGCAACTTAGAATAATAAATCCATGAATAAGACGTGCAAAAAAGGATAAATGTAATTAATAAGTAAATTATATTCTAGAAAAACAAAACTTATGTTCACATAAAAACCTATAAACAAATTTTTTTAATTTTTAATTTTAATGTTTTATTTATTCTTGAGAGGGAGAAAGAGAGACAGAGCATGAGTGAGGGAGGAGCAGAGCGAGAGAGGGACACAGAATCCGAAGCAGGCTTCGGGCTCGGAGCTGTCAGCACAGAGCCTGATGCAGGGCTGGAACTCATAAGCCACGAGATCAAGACCTGAGCCAAAGTCAGATGCCCAACTGACTGAGCCACCCAGGTTCCCCTACACAAATGTTTTTATCAGCTCTATTCATAAGTGCCCAAACTGGAAACAACCCAAATTTCCTTCAGTGGGTGAATGAAAAAATTAGCAGTACAACCAAAGAACAGAATATTACTTGGTGATAAAAAGTAATGAACTATTGATATGCTGAGCAACTTAGATGAATCTCAAAGGTATTATGCAGAGTAAAAGAAGCCAGTATTGAAAGGTTACATACTAATGATCCCATTATTGAAAAGACAAAATATATGATTAAGAACAGATGAGTGGCTGCCAGGGTTAGGAAAAGTAAAGATGTGATTCAATTTTTGGAGTATGGGACTATTCTATATTATGACTGTGGTGGTCATTATAATTTATACATGTGTTAAAACTCAGAACTGCACAGAATAAGAGGGGGGAAAGGGCAATTTTAATGCATGATAATTAAAAGATAAGAAAAAAATAAATTATATAGTATGTTATAAGATGTTAGGTGTTATGAAAAAAAAAACAGTAAGAGAAGGCCAATGGGGAGTGCTGCAAAGGGGGAAGTCAATCTGCAATTTTATTTTTTCAATTTTAAATAAGCTGGTTAGGGTAAGCCTCATTAAGAAGACATTTGAACAAAGATTTAAAGGAGGTGGAGGAGTTAGTCATGCAGATATCTGGGAGAAGCATTCCAGATAGGGAGAACAGTGTTAAAGCAGTAAGGAAAGTCAGTATGACTAGCACAGGGTAATCGTGGGAGAAAGAGTAGAAAATGGGAGAACACAGATAGTGGGGGTAGGAGGCAGATCCTGTAGGGACTTTTAGGTCATCGTAAGGACTTTCAGCTTTTATTCTGAAATGGTAATACATAGGGAGGTTTTAAGCAGAAGAGTGACACAATTTAACTTGTATTTTAATCATTCTCACTACTATACTGAAAATAGAGTGAAAGAGGAAAAAGGAAAAAGACCAATTATTAGTGAAAGATTATCCGGGCACCTGAGCAGCTCAGTCAGTTAGGCGTTGACTCTTGATACCCGTTCAGTTTGTGATCTTGTGGACATGAGATTGAGCCCAGCAACAGGCTTCGTGCTGGGTATGAAGCCTGCTTGAGATTTGCTATCTCCTTCTTTCTCTTAGCTTCTCTCCGGCTCAAACTTTTTCTCCCCCCACCCCCTTAAAATACATAAACATTTTTTTAAAAATAGAAAGAAAGAGGGGCGTCTGGGTGGCTTAGTCGGTTAAGCGTCCGACTTTTGCTTAGGTCATGATCTCATGGTTCGTGGGTTCAAGCCCCGCGTCGGGCTCTGTGCTGACTGCCAGCTCAGAGCCTGGAGCCTGTTTCGGAGTCTGTGACTCCCTCTCTCTCTGACCCTCCCCTGCTCACGCTGTCTCTCTCTCTCTCCTAGAAATAAATAAAAACATTAAAAAAAATTTAAAAATAGAAAGAAAGAAATGAGGTGCCTGGGTGGCTCAGTCAGTTGAGTGTCCAAGTTCGGCTCAGATCTCCCAGTCCATGAGTTTGAGACCCGCCTTGGGCTCTGTGCTGACAGCTTGGAGCCTAGAGCCTGCTTCAGATTCTATGTCTTCCCCTCTTTCTCTCTGCCCCTCCTCCACTCGTGCTCTGTCTCTCTCTCTGTGTGTCTGTCTCTCAAAAATAAATAAACATTATAAAAAAAAAAAGAAGTGAAAGATTATGGTGAGAGACCCGGGAGACAGGAATGAAGGTGGTGAGAAATGGTGAGATACTCTACTAAAGGGAGACCTACTCAGATATCCTGACAGATAGGATGGGGTGGGAGAGAGGGTGAGAAAAAGAGAGAAATGGAGGATGATTTTGAGATTTTTGCCATAAACAACTGGAAGGACAGAGCTGCCATCAGCAGGTTTACGAAGAAAGCTCAGTGAGTTGATACGGGATTAAACAACCAAATCTAACTGGAAGCCAGATACATGAGTCTGCAGTTCAGGAGACAGGTCTAAACCCGAGCTATAAATTTGGGAATAACTGGTATATGGCTGATACTTAAAACCATAAAACTGGAAAAGATTACTGTTATCAGTCAGGGTCCCAGCAGCAAATGAATGGCACAGGATTTAATGAAGAGACAATTTATAAAGGTGTGGGCAAGAGTTCAGGGAAACTACAAGGGAAAACAGAGTGTGGTATCCTGTTTACATACCTAGGCCTAAAGGAAGCAGGAGAGGAAGTGGTTACCAGACCCAGGGGAATCCTGTAGGGGACTGACTAGTGACCTTCAGTCAATTCTGCTAGACTCAGAGCCAAGGGGATAAATGCTCCAATTTCATTTTTATCCTCTTTCCCTCTAGTCCCTCTGTTGAGACACTACACTGACCAACTCAACAAAAGCCAAAGGACAAAGAAGCTTGTTGATGTAACTGATGCAGGTCAGTCTCCTGGGGAAGAAAGCAGGTAGAGAAGGAAGAATGAACCTAGAGAGGCAAATGGAAGACTTCCAGCATGATCACCAAGGAAGTAAGCATAGATGTGGAAGAGGACTTTCTACTATTAAAGGGTGAGGGAGAAGAGAATGAACAGCAAAAGAAACAGGAGACTCATGAAACGGAAGTACTCCATAAAAATACCGGCCTACAATAGTACCAAGTTTACCCGCTCTGAGAAAGCCATGCTTTGATCTTACTAGCCCGGACTTGGTTCCTCCCTCTCTTTACCACGTTTTTTTTGGGGGGGGGGGGGCGGGGGGAGCTTATGCTTGTTTCTATTTTCTCTTTTGCTCCTTAACCTCTCCTGAATAAAACTGCATTCAAAAGATTAATAATGTTTTCTTACTCACTCACTCCAAATTTCTCAATCCTTTTTCTTGCCCATTTCAACATGTGACAGTGCACTCCATCAACTTGTTTTTATTCCCCCTTTCTATGCCTTTATTTTCGAATGCCTTGTTTCTCCTCATATACCTGCAATGTAGCTGCTCCCCAAGGCTCCAATTTTAGCACTTTCTTCGCACTTTGTCCTCTAGTCTCTAGCAACTTTCAGTACTAGATCCTTAAATTTAACAGATCTCTAGGACCAGTTTCTCTTGTTGGTCCCAATTTCTGCCACTTGGGTGCTGTCCCAGCCCTTCAAAATTAACATATCCAACTGTGAACTAATCTTCATTATCCTTAATTCTCTCCTGTGTGCATTATTTTCATTGTTAGCATCAGCATTCTTCTAGCCATCCAGTATCTAAACCAGTAGTATAGAAAGTTTAGTGTAGGGGCACTTGGGGGGCTTAGTCAGTTAAGCGCCCAACTTCAGCTCAGGTCATGATCTTGCGGTCCGTAAATTGGAGCCCCGCATCAGGATCTGTGCTGACAGCTTGGAGCCTGGAGCCTGCTTTGGATTCTGTGTCTCTCTCTCTGGTTCTCCCCGGCTTGCACTCTCTCTCCCTCTCAAAAATAAACAAACATTTAAAAAAATAAAGAAAGTTCAGAGTAAGGCCCAATAATCTGTATCTTATTTTGGATTAAAGACCTAAATGTGAGACTTGAAATCATAAAACTCCTAGAAGATCATAAGAAGTAATTTCTTTGACATCAACCATAGCAACATTTTTCTAGCTATGTCTCCTAAGGCAAGGGAAACAAAAGCAAAAATAAACTATTGGGATTACATCAAAATTAAAAGTTTTTGCACAGTGAAGGAAACAATCAACAAAAAATGAAAAAGCAACCTCCTGAATGGGAAAAGATTTTTTCAAATGATATATTTGATAAGGGGTTAATATATGAGACATATAAGGAACTTATACAACAACAACCACAACCACAACCCCCCCACACACACACTCTCTCCCAAATAATCCAATTAAAAATGGGCAGAGGATGTGAGTAGACATTTTTTCAAAGAAGACATGTGGGTGGCCAACCAACACATGATGAGATGCTCAACAGCACTAATCATCAGGAAAATGCAAATCAAAACCACAATAACACCTTAAACCCATTAGAATGGCTAGAATCAAAAACTCAAGAAATAACAAGTGTTGGCAAGAATGTGGAAAAAAAGGAACCCACATGCAGTACTGGAAGTAATGTAAATTAGTATAGCCAATGTGGAAACCAGTATGGAGGTTCCTCAAAAAATTAAAAACAGAAATTCCATATGATTCAATAATTCTACTATTGAGTATTTACCCAAAGAAGGCTAAAACAGTAAAAACACTAATTTGAAAAGACATATGCATCCCCATTTTTACTGCATTATTTACGGAGCTAAGATATGGAAGCAACCCAAATGTCCACTGATAGATGAATGGATAGAGAAAATATGAGGGGCGTCTGGGTGTGTCAGTCAGTTAAACATCTGACTTCCGCTTAGGTTATGAACTCACAGTTCTCAGGTTTGAGCCCTGCATCAGGCTCTGAGCTAATAGCACAGAGCCTGTTTGGGACTCTCTCCCTCTCTCTCTGCCCCTTCCCCTCTTTCTCTCTCGTTCTCAAAAATAAATAAACATTTTTAAAAATAAAATTAAAAAATAGGGGCACCTGGGTGGCTCAGTCGGTTGAGCATCTGACTTTGGCTCAGGTCATGATCTCACAGTTCATGGAATCAAGCCCCACATCGGGCTCTGTGCTGAGAGATCAGAGCCTAGAGCTTGCTTGGGATTCTGTTTCTCCCTCTCTCTTTGCCCTTTCCCCACTTGCTCTCTGTCTCTCTCTCTCTCTCAAAAATAAATAAACATTTTTTAAAAAAGAGGAAAAAAAGCAGGAAATTCATGCCTCTTTGTATTTTCTTTGTCTGAAGACATGGGAGGAATGATTCGTGAGGTAACTGAGGAATAACAAGATGATCACCCAAACCTCAGATCTAATACAAACTGCAGTTATAATTCTTTGGATTTGCTGTACCATCATTTCCAAAGTCATACTTATTTTCTCATTATTGCCTTATCATAACCCTGTAAAGTTAGCTCATTCCTTCTTGCTAGTCACCTGGAGGGAAAAATTTCTGGTACAGAACCCAAGCATATCCTCAGAAGCAGTACTTGTGCTTGTAAAATATAGTTTCTACATTTTCCAGTAAAAAAAAGTAGCTATAGTTTGTGTTGGTCCTGCGATTTTCAATTTGCTTCATTCAATCTGCTTCCTTCCTTCTCCATTTCTTTTTTTTTTTTTAATGTTTTATTTATTTTTAGGAGAGAGAGAGAGAGAGACAGCGTGAGCAGGGGAGGGTCAGAGAGAGAGGGAGTCACAGACTGAAACAGGCTCCAGGCTCTGAACTGGAAGTCAGCACAGAGCCCGACGCGGGGCTCGAACCCATGAACCGCGAGATCATGACCCAAGCGAAAGTCGGACGCTTAACCAACTAAGCCACCCAGGCGCCCCCTTCCTTCTCCATTTCAATCCAAGGCCTTTCCAAGTCAATAAAAATGGGAGACATATCCTCTTCAAGCCTCTCAAATTACTCTTGGAAAGACAAGGAGAAGCAAGTTTCTTTTGGAACCTCCGAGCTACAGTGTAATGAGTCTAAATAAGACAGAAATGAGGTAGTTCTGAAATCTGTTCCCAGCAATTCAAATTCAGGATTTTTAAAGTATAGCCATTTATAATACATTTATGCAAACTGGCAAAAAAAAAACCTGACATATTTTTAGGCCTCAAATTTTAACATGGATATTTATTACTTTTATACAAAAGTATTAGCTTTCACACTTGTATATATACAAGCAGAGAACAAAACACTAGATTTAAATAATTTGTGTCTTTGGACTGTTTACTGTATAATTTCTCCTTGGTAGTCTTTAACTACTAATCTTACATGGTAAAATTAGTTGTGGGTCATTTATAAAGTACATATTTTTTAAGTGAATTTCAAAAGTGATTTTCTTTGGAATGTTTCCTCAAACTGGAAAAGAATATGCAAGCTTTTCAACTTTTTATAAAAAAAAAGGTTTTAAACATCTTACATTTCCATTTTTACGTTTTTGTAAGGAAGATGGCTACCAGCAAACTTCCCTGTGGAAAGTGCTGTACATTAAGTCTGTGTGTTTAAAATCTTTTATATAACTAATCCAAAAACTGAGAGGCACTGCAACTGACAAATTACTTCAAATTATGTATTTTTCTTTTCCTAATAGTTTCTCGGCCTTTTGGCTAAGATCAAGTGTAGTACATATTTCTCTTTTCCTTTTGGTGTTGAGATTTTTATTTATCTTCTATGTCCTATCTCTATTATTATGCCAATTCCACTCTTAGTACTTCTTTCTTCTAATAAAATAAAGTATTACTGGAACGCCTGGGTGGCTCAGTCAGTTAAGCGTCCGGCTTCAGTTCAGGTCACGATCTCACGGTCAATGGGTTCGAGCCCCGTGTCAGGTTCTGTGCTGACAGCTCAGAGCCTGGAGCCTGCTCCGGATTCTGCATCTCCCTTTCTCTCTGCCTCTCCCCTGCTCATGTTCTGTCTGTCTGTCTCTCTCTTTCGTGTGCAAAAATAAATAGACATTAAAATTTTTTTTAAAATAAAGTACTGGTTTATCAGAAACAGCTTTCCAATCTGTTTCAGGTCATTCTGCTTACTTCAAAAAATACAAAGCAGAGAGGACTACTGACAACAGTGGAAAAGTCTTGCCAACCTAACAAGATTAGAATAAATAGGAAGATAGGTCTTTGTTTAATCTCATTTTCACTGAAGAAGAGGCAATGAGAAAGCAATCTGAATAAGAAGGAAGAGGATGGTTCAGAATAACTTATATTGTTCTTAGTCTCCTGCTGAAATATTAAAATAGAGGCTAGTTTTTTATGGGAAAAAATGAACCCTACCATATTTTATAAAATACCATAAAATGACTCATACACTATAAAACTAAAGGCCAAACTAATGGTATCAGAGTTGCCAAGTACCAAAAGCAAGTTCTCAGTTTTATATATATAAAAAAATTATATACTTAGTATGTCCATAAAGAGATCAAGAACATTAATAGCAGTTATATTTGCACGACAGTTATAGGGACTTTTATTTTTGCTTTGTTTTTGTTTTTTGAGAGAGAGAGAGAGGGAGGGAGGGAGGGAGGGAGAACCTTAAGCAGGCTCCATGCCCAGTGAGGAGCTGGATGCAGGCCTCGATCTCACAAAGGTGAGATCATGACTTGAGCCAAAAACAAGAGTCAGATGTTTAACCAACTGAGCCACCCAGGTGCTTCAGCAACTTCTATTTTTGAAGTTAACTGTTCCTATAATGTTTAAACTTTTTTTTTTAATGTTTTATTTATTTCTAGGAGAGAGGAGAGAGAGCAAGCGTGAGCAGGGGAGGGTCAGAGAGAGAGGGAGTCACAGACTGAAACAGGCTCCAGGCTCTGAGCTGGCAGTCAGCACAGAGCCCGACGCGGGGCTCGAACCCACGAACCGCGAGATCACGACCTAAGCGAAAGTCGGACGCTTAACCGACTAAGCCACCCAGGCGCCCCTGTTTAAACTTTTTATAATAAGCATGTATTCTATTAAAGTTAACTTTAAAACACATGCTGCCAGCTAATAAAAATGAATTAGAAAAGGAATTTCAGAAATAGATTCAATAGCAGAAATAAGGCAACAGTGGCAGAAAAGTCACTATTCAATAAATGCTGGAAAAAAGAAGTATTAGGGGCGCCTGGGTGGCTCACTCGGTTAAGTGACCAACTTTGGCTCAGGTCATGATCTCATAGTTCGTGGGTTCGAGCCCCACGGGGGCTCTGTGCTGACAGAATAGAGCCTGGAGCCTTTTTCGGATTCTGTGTTTCCCTCTCTCTCTGACTCTACCTCACTCACACTCTGTGTCTCTCTCTCTCAAAAATAAGTAAACATTAAAAAAAATTTTAAGGGAAAAAAAGGAGTATCAGTATTAAATTATCTTAAATCCACAGCTCACACCCCATAATGCATTTGCATTAACTTATAATTGATGCCCTTTGCATAATTTTTGTAAAATCACTGAAGTATAAAAGCAGAGCAACAAACTTTAAAGTCAAATGACTCTCAGTTCAAGTCTTGATACTTCATTGACCTTTTGGGAGGTTTGAAGCACATAACCTCTCTGAACCTCAGTTTCTACACTTATAAAACACAAAATACCACTCCTAAAGGGCTGTTGTAGGTATTAAATGAGATAACATATGAAAGGTATCTAGGCCTGAGCTTGAGCCCTTGTAGGTACTGAACTCTGGTGTGTACGTGTGTGTGCAATTATTACAATATACTCTGGAGGGAGCAGAGTAGATAGAGACTAAGATTGAGTTTGAACTGACTAGATTTGAAGTTCAGTTCTACCAATTATAAACTTTGTGATTTGGACAAATAATTTCATTTCTCAATTTCAATATCTAATCCATAAACTCTAATATTAATCCTAAAGCCAATTTTGCTGAGTTATTGAGAGGACTAAATAAGATCAACTAATAAAATAAAAGTAAACTATTTGAGAGTCTGGAAGATAGTAGGCATTGAACAAAAATGATCTACAGGATGGGATTATTATGCAACTATACCGTTAATTCTTTAATGAATATGCAGAGATGGCAGTGAAGATATCCCCAGAAAAACAGCAATTGTTCTGTCTCCCCTTTCACAAAAAGACCAATTTTGACAGCACATAGCCTTCCTCATTTATATTCCCGTAACACTCCACTCATCACTGTAATGGTACTTGTCATGGGTCACAGTTTCTGTTTTCCCCATCTTTTTCCACTTGACCAAGGTACTGAAGGGATTAAACTCAAGACACCATAAAAGTCCACCATAATTATGACACATCACTTCTATAGTGTTTATCTATCTGTGGTTCTTTTGCTTTTTCCTTCTAGTACCTTGTCAGAGCTATGCTGCAGTTTGTGCAGGGCTATTTATGGCCCTGAAGACATTCTCTTACACATTCATGAGGGAAAATCCATGTATTTTTCTAGTGTGCACCCAATCTTTCTGTGACCCTAGCTTGACAATACATTTGCTTCTAACCTTTTAGAGCAAGTCGTACCCTACTCCACATAACATCATTATAACAATATGCATGCTTAGTAACTGCACAAATGAATTTTATCCATTAGTCAAAATTTGGCAGCACATATTCTGGCAGTGTTTGTAGCAGCGATCACCAACACACATAAGATGCATTGTAAATACTGGTTAGATGAAGAATGAAAAATTCTGTCACAAATACAGACAGATTTTTGTAGGCCTAATTTCCCTGTCCTGGTGAACCATGAAAAGTATTTATGGCATGGGTAATAAAATCCAGTTAAAAAGTGTTGTTTATAGTGGGTCGCCTGGCTGGCTCAGTTGGTGGAGCATATAACTCTTAATCTCAGGGCTGTGAGTTCAAGCCCCATGATGGATAGAGGGATCACTTAAAAATAAAATCTTAAAAAATTTGTTGCAGGGCACCTGAGTGGCTCAGTCGGTTAAGTGTCTGACTCTAGATTTCAGCTCAGGTCACCATCTCACAGTTCGTGAGATCAAGCCCCACATGGGGTTCTGTGAGAGGAGCCTGCTTGGCATTCTCTCTCTCTTTCTCTCTCTCTCAATCTCTCTCTGTCCCCCCCAACCCTGTCCCCTGAGCACATGTTCTCTCTCTCTCTCTCAAAAAAAAAAAAATTTGTTGTTAACAGCTATATTAACAACATAGCTTCATATACTAAAGGTTATCATACAACTTCTGTATGTATCCTCTTTGTTGAGGTTCTCCTCAGCTAAATTTGCTATTAGAATTAATCTGCCATTAGAACAAAATTCTCCTTAATAAACTATTATCTACTTAAGCACATGGCTTATGGATGCACAGTTAGTACTTGCAGTGACATAAAAATTTGATCCTATTGTGAGGTCAATAGTGGATTAAAAAATTCCTTTATAAGAAAATCCTTTCCTCAATAGGAGGAAGTAGGCTTTTAGCTACTTTTTAGCTATTCCTAACATAAATGACAAGAAACAAATTTTTACTCTTAAAAACCATGCTTTCTCCCTTTTCATCAACAAAGAACTCTCTCTTATGTATTAAGCATATAGGATATTTACATTGTCTGATACACATATTCCATCCTCATATTGTTTAGTTGAGAGGTCAAATGAAAACATTTACCCTCAAAAAGACCAACTAATAAAGTAGACATTATAAAAGACAAAGTGTGATAAATGCTATAAGAGAAATAGAAATAAAATGTTACATATAACTGGATGTAACAAAAGCAATTAACTGAAAAATACTTAATAAAAATACGAATAAAGTAACATTTTCCCATTAGACCAGAAAACATTTTTTAGCTGTTTAAGCTCAAGGAAATCCTTATCCGTATTTTTGTTGCTAAGTGGATGTATCTTGGACTAGCTGGACACACCGGATGGTTTGTTTAGATCAGCACCTAAGTGATAACTATAGACGGAAACACAATATTAACCAAGCACAATAGCTGTGTTCAAGGGGTCAGCAAGCACTCCATCCTGCACATCCAGTCAGATTTACCCGTGGGGAAGAATGCCATCCAAGTTTCCATATCTTTAAACACTTGGTAATTTTTTTTTATTGTACAAAAGAACTGCTATTCGTACCTGCCAAGCTTTTGTTGTCATTAGGGATTTTCTGACCAAATTGGCAGAATTAACTGAGTTCAGGAAGAGAAGAAGAGACAAAGATGTGTTCATGTTCTTTTCCCCCTCATTCTTATGTAACAAACAGCTAAGGAGTCAGTTGTAGTCAACTGAGAATTGTCAGAGTTCATAGGAATCAACTGGTGAACGCTGAGCTGAAGTGCAATACATTATTCAGTCCACATAAAACAAATGTATTCACTGACAATTTTTATTAATTTTTTAAAAGATAATGAAAACAAAAGCTGGAACATTTGAGCATCAAAATACATAATAGTGGCATGGAATTATAACCTACAAAATAAAGAAAATAGCCATGAGTCTATATTGATATAAATAACTGAATAAGTAAATAAATGGGGGAGAAGGGACAGCTCTTATAGAACAGTTCCAATGAGTAAGTGTCGAAAGAGATAAATAAAAAATCATTAGACCACTACAATAATAATTGTATTATTCAGCACAACCTGCTGGTGAATGCTAAAATTATTGAAAAGGGTTTTTTTGGGGGGGATGGTCTAAATGGGTAAGGGGCAGTAAGGAATCTACTCCTGAAATCATTGTTGTACCATATGCTAACCAACTTGGATATAAATTAAACATTAAATAAATTTTTAAAAAATAAAAAGGAATAAAATTATTGAAAAGTTTAAAGAGTAAAGGGTGAAAGTTTAAAGAATAACAGGATATTTGCAGTTTCAATTAATCTCTCCCAAGATATTTATTAATTACGAAGGGAAAAATAGTAACATTATGTGGAGAAATCTGACAGTAATCAAGTTTTACAACACCGGTATTGAGACACATTGATGCCATGGGCCCTAGGTTCCCATATACACTGAAGAGGAAATATCACCTCTGTGGCATTCTTGCTAAAAACACCTAAGAAGCTCAGTCCATTCATGATAAAATGAAACAAACTGCAATTGACAGACATTACAAAATGATTCAAATGATTTGAAACTGAATACCACAGACAATTAGTTAACAAATCTATCATCTTACATAATTAGAATTTTGTGCAATGAGAAAATCTACCCTGGCAGCACCTTTCAAGTATATATAACACAGTATTGTTAACTATAGTCATCATGCTGAATGACAGATCCCCAGAACTTATTCACCTTATGACTGGAAGTTTGTAGCCTTTGATCAACACCTTCCCATTCCCCCCACCCACTTTTATTTCATTCTTAATGAGCCAGAGTAAATTTGAGGTGTGAGAATAATGACAAAATAAAAAAATACCGTCATTCTAAAGGTATCTATAGTTAATTCCAAAATTCCATTAAGATACTATTATAGAGCAGCTTTGGACATCTGAGGGTTTGCTCTTGTGACTGACAGCCACTCTGCGTTAATATTAGGTTCCTATAAGCAGTAAAAGTGCTTATCTTGAGATTATATTTATCTTTACACATGCTAAATCCTCCTCCTCTCTCTCCTGGAGATTATTTTAGGAAAGGAGAAAGATTTACAAGTTTTAAGTACACATGAATTACAGAGGTACACTCAATATAGCCTAAATAAGTGACTATATTCAGAGATTGATGACATAGCTATCAGGTGTATTATGTTTGGCCCCCCTGCTCGCTCTCTCTCTCTCTCTCTTACTCACTCACATTCATCCAGTGTCTTGGGGACAAATATTCATCTAAAAACTTACAAATTTTAGGGCTAGACAAGACCTTAGTGATAATTCAGTCCAAACTGTTCATTTTTAAACTAAAATTAAAATTAATTTTAATGAGTTAAATTAAACTAAAATTTTAAGAAAAGTGAGGCTGAAAGAAAAAAGTAAACTTCTTCCAAGACATATAGTCAGTCTGTGGGAAAGCCATGGCTAAAAACCCATGTCATCTTTTCCTGAGTGTATCCTCAGCTTTCAGTTTGCTTTTTTATCTTTTTATTTTTTAAAATTTTTGTTTTTAATGTTTTTGTGGGTTTTTTAAAACAGAGAGGGCACGTGGCGGAGGGGCAGAGAGAGAGAGAGAGAGAGAGAGAGAGAGAGAAGGCAACAGATCTGAAGCAGGCTCTGTGCTGAGAGCAGCGAGCCCATTTTGGGACTCGGGCCCACGAACTGGGAGATCATGACTGAGCTAAAGCTGGACATTCAATAAACTGAGCCATCCAGGCGCCCCTGGCTTTTTAAATAGTTTTTAATAGTTTTAAATTGTTAGCTGGCTAACAATCTGCAGAAGGTTAATTTTATTACTACTTTATCATTAATATATTTTAAAACCTCAAGCCAGAGTCCTTTCATCTTGTTATAATTCACCTTTTCTATATGAGACATAAGACTTTAAAAATACAATCAGAGGGGTGCCTGTGTGGCTCAGTCTGTTGAGCATCTGACTTCGGCTCAGATCATGATCTCGCGGTTCATGGGCTCGAGCCCCATGTCAGGCTCTGTGCTGACAGCCAGCTCAGAGCCTGGAGCCTGTTCCATATTCTGTGTCTTCCTCTCTCTCTGACCCTCCCCTGCTCACGCTGTCCCTCTCCCTCTCTCAGAAACAAATAAAAACATTTAAAAAACAATACAATCAGAGATCAATATTTAACTCACTAGTACACCCACTCTGAAAGCAAATGGTGCTCTCTGGGCTACCAGAAGCACAGTGGGGCCGTAAGAGTCACAGACGCTATCTCCTTCCTTGTCATGGCCATGGCAGCAATGGCATGGGGGGAGGATGGTTAGAATAGCAGCACAGTAGCCCCAGCCAAGTGAAAACTAAATAAAAAAGTATGAGATAAGAATACAGTTTTTCAGGGGTAACTGGGTGGTTCAGTCTTGGCTAAAAGCACCCAACTCTTGATTTTGGCTCAGGTCATGATCTCACAGTTTGTGAGTTCAAGCCCCACATCGTGCTCTATGCTGACAGCACAGACAGCCTGCTTGGGATTCTCTCTCTCCCCCTCTCTCTGCCCCTCCCCTGCTTGTGCACACACACTCTCTCTCTCAAAAATAAATAAATAAACTTTAACAAAAAGAATACAAGTTTTCAAAGGAAAACTATTATTTTTTGGAAAAAACTGTGCTTCCACGTGACCATCCCTTTAGAACCTATATCTCCACAAGTGCCTTAATTATATTTTTTTAGATTTCAGTTTCTTTATATGTAAAACATACCCTTAAGGGGTTATTGTGCAGATTAAGTAAATTAAAGTATGGAAAATGATTTCAGAAATTATAAAAGCCACACAAATTTGAGAAATTACTGTTATTACCAAGCAGAACTTGACAATCATTTTCACCAGGTTCAGAAATTAGCATGGTACCTGGCAAAATGCAGGTGCTCGCTAAGTGTTTATTAAATGAATTAGTGTACAAACCTGGCTCAGACCTCCTCCCCAGGGCACTATCATAGACCATAATGGATTACCTGTGGTGGGAATTTAGAAAAATGACCACAGTGCCTTTCTGAGTCTGACCTATACACATCAGAGGACTACTGTGAGGGCTAATGAGATAAAGTTCATAAAGGGCACCAGGGCTCTGGCGGGGGGGAAAGGGTCCTCTTGGTACCTGTGTTCTTGAATGTATAAGCCCATCACATCACACAAAAACACAGAACAAAATAAAGCTGAAAATTCAAGTGGAATACAAGCCTTTTATAAGAAGAAAAAACTGAATAATTCTTAAACTTGGATTATTCTGCTGAAATGTTCAGTGACTGGATGAAATGTCTTGATACCATACACACTAATCTTTAAAAATGCCTCAGTGCTCTAATTTTATAATTATGTTTTTTATTTTTTATTGGTAGAAATCTGAAAATTAGAAAAGTGTGAAATACTATCTCAGCAACAAGGCAAAGAGGATGTCTAGAATGAGTAGGAAAGCATACACATAGGAACCATAATGGGATCTTTAATAGGAAATGTCTCCCTTTTTTTATGTGGGTTAAAAATAAGAACTGGAAGAATACAAAAACACTAATTCAAAGGGATACATGTACCCTGATGTCTACAGCAGCACTACCTACAAGAGCCAAATTCTGGAAACAGACAAGTATCCATTGATTGATGAGTGGATAAAGAAGATGTGATACACACACACACGCACGCACACACACACACGAGAATAATACTCGGCCATAAAAAAAGAATGAAATCTTGCTGTTTGCAATAACATGGATGGAGCTGGAGTATTATGCTAAGCGAAATAAGTCAGTCAGAGAAAGACAAATACCATATGATTTCACTCATATGTGGAATTTAAGAAAAAAAAATTAACGAGCAAAGGGAAAAGAGAGGCAAACCAAGAAACAAACTTTTCTTTAATGTTTATTTATTTTTGAGAGACAGAGAGAGACAGAGCATGGGGGAGGGGGGAGGCGGTGTAGAGAGAGGGAGACACAGAATCCAAAGCAGGCTCCAGGCTCCAAGCTGTCAGCACAGAGCCTGACGCGGGGCTCAAACTCACGAACCATGAGATCATGACCTGAGCCGAAGTTGGATGCTTAACCAACTGAACAACCCACATGCCCTGAAACAGACTCATAACTATAGAGAACAAACTGATGGTTAGCAGAGCAGAGGTTGGGGGGATGGGTTAAATAGGTGATGGGGATTAAGGAGGGTACTTGTGCTGAGCACAGGTGATATATGTAAGGGCTGAATAACTATTTTGTATGCCTGAAACTAATATTACACTGTATGTTAACTAACTGGTTTTTAAACAAAAAAATAACCTGGAAATCTCTGGCAACACATATGTTGGGCTCCCCAGCCTCATGCAAAATTAGAAGTGTCCAGTTACTTTTCTCTTGTCTTCTTTCTCAATACTTCACACCCTCCCTAAGAGACAACAATGTGGTTCTTTGTTCTCATGTAAAATAATGCTCACTCTACAAGAACTTACAAATGCAATTCACAGATCTCAAACTGTGGTAAAATACTGAACTCCTAAGACCCTTAAGTCATGAAATCCAATTCTCACCCTGAACACAGCATATTTGAATTTTTAAAAAAATTTTTGAGAGAGACAGAGCATGAGCAGGGGAGGGGCAGAGAGAGAGGGGAAACACAGAATCTGAAGCAGGCTCCGGGCCATCAGCCTAGAGCCTGACGTGGGGCTCAAACTCGTGAACTGTGAGATAAAAACCTGAGCCAAAGTCAGGCGCTTTACCAACTGACCCACCCAGGCATCCCAGAAGTATATTTGAAATTTATAATTATTGATAAGCCGTTCTTACAAAGGGTTAAAATCAATATTTTTTATAGTTTTATTTGTGCCAAAGGCACAACACACTGTACAAAAATCCTAAAATAATAGTATTTCTCATAGTATAGCCTGCTGGAATAAAGAAGAAAACAAGAAGTACATAAGTAAGAACATAAAAGAAAATAGATAGAAAGCTCTCAAGGTGTTGGACAGTTATTTTCTCACTGAATAAGCATTTACAGATCAAACCTATTCAGGGCAAAATACTGGGAAACTTAAGACAAACAGAACACATTCCATGTCTTCAAGAAGCTCAAAATATAATAGAAGACATAATTATGCATTACCATCCTCACTACTCATTTAATGTTGTGTGTGCCAAAAAGAGTTTTGCGTTTTTATGTTTTATGTGTATAATCTCATTTAATCTCACAACAACCCTATAAGACATTACCCCCGCTTTACAAATGGAAACCAAGGTCTTAGAGAAGTAAAACAAAACAAAGCAAAACAAAAAAACTTGCCACTTGCCACTATGCCATTAAGTAGCAAAGATGGAAAGAAAGACCAAGCATGTAGCTAGTTAGTACTCCTATATTTTACCAATGAACAAATAATTAAGAATGATTATAGAACTATATATATATTGTATTATATGTATTATAACAACAATGTATTATATGTATTATAATACAATCTATTGTATTATATACAAAGTATATACAAATGTATTATATACAAAGTAAAAAAGGTAACCTAAAAGAGTACTTGACTTTGAAGAGAGAAGAAAGGATGGAGTCAGTCAGGAAAGGTTTCACATAGGAGACCTGATCTTTGGAAGATAGGCAGAAGTACGTTAGGCAGACAGGGCAGAAATGAGTGAGCATGGCTGGGGTTACAGCACAGAGGCAAGGAGGAGCATGAAACATTCAGAGAAATGTAAGTAGGTAGGAAAGGCTAGAGTGTAGGGTTCAAGGTGGAGAGCCGTGATCTGCTGCTGAAACACTGGTTAGGGGCGCCTGGGTGGCTCAGTCAGTTAAGCATTTGACTTTGGCTCAGGTCACAATCTAATGGCTTGTGGATTCAGGCCTGCGTTGGGCTCTGTGCTAACAGCTCAGAGGCTGAAGCTTGCTTTGGATTCTATGTCTCCCTCTCTCTCTGCCCCTCTCCTGCTTGTACTCATTCTCTCTCTCTCAAAAATAAATAAACATTTAAACAATAATTATTAATTAATTTTTAAAAAGAAAGACTGGTCAAGGGTTATCAGCCACTATGAAAGGTAGTCTTGGCTGTTAAGGATTATTCCTCCTTAAAGAGCTACCAAGGGGGGCACCTGGGTGGCTCAGTTGGTTAAGTATCCGACTTCAGCTCAGGTCATGATCTCACAGTTCATGGGTTCAAGCCCCTCATCCGGCTCTGTGCTGACAGCTAGCTCAGAGCCTGGAGCCTGTTTCAGATCCTGTGTCTCCTTCTCTCTCTGACCCTCCCCTGCTCATGCTGTCTCTCTCTCAGAAATAAATAAAACATTAAAAAAAGAAAGCTACCAAGGTAAGTATACAAAAGGAAAGAAGTGCCCTAAAAACTACAAAAGACTTTTCTCTCAAGGCAGAGTCTGAGATCATTACCAAAACACAGATCACAAACTTCCTAAGAAAATGGATAAATGTATATTTTATAAGAAATGAGTTAGGTGCGTCTGGGCGGCTCAGTCAGTTGAGAGTCTGACTCTTGATTTTGGCTCCCAGGGTCATGGGATCTAGCCTCGAATGGGGCCCTGCGCTTAGCTGAACATGGAGCCTACTTAAGATTCTCTTCTTCCTTTCCCTCTGCCCCTCCCCTGCTTGTTTTTACCTCTCTCTCAAACAATTAAATTAAAAATAAAAGAATTGAGTTAAAGAAAGGACACAAATAGATCTTATTCATGCATCAAACACATCACATGAGTTGTGAGTAGGACATTGTAAGACACATACTACAGTGTTCCTTCCCTCAAGTAATAACATATAATCAGGTAAAGGGATTGTCTCCGTGCACTCCAAAGACACCTGCACAGGTTATCCCAAATTTAGCTTTAGCCTTAATCCACAAATCCAAGGAAAACAAACCACAACAACAGAGGCCACATGGGAAGCCCTTTCAATATAACTTGCTTCTTTTTTATTTCAAGTTCATACTGAAGAATAGTTAAAGAATGATTAAATAGCATTAGAATCTTTACATTTATAATGGTGAATTAAGCAACTTTAAATTATATATACACACAAAACTACTGGACAGAAAAAAACCGGAAGTTTTTAAAGTACATGTCCAAAAGTACTCCAGAATTTTACCCTAAGCCTCAGTTCAATAAATAAAAGATTCCCTTTTTCCTTTCATTGCTTTACAACAATTTTATCTGCCCCTTCTTTTAAATCACAAAAGAAACTGGTCACCTATAAGCATTTTAATATCACAGAAGCAAACAACATGAAATGGCTCTGTGAAACTTCCCTAAGTGATCACTGTGAGAACACAAAATGCTTACCACTATTATAATAAATCATGTAGGTACATCTATAAGAATATAATAATATATTCTCTTAATTTAGAAAACGATCCAATGTATAAATAGAAAAAATCTGAGGAAAGGGGAATCTTTAATTTATACACTTATCCAATGTATAACAGAAGAAATCTGAGGAAAGGGGAATCTTTCGTTTATACACTTACTGATTGCATTTTTTAAAGTACTCAATTATGTTGTGATAAAGTTATTTTTTAATTAAATAATAAAAATGAAAATGTCAAATTTACCAAAAACTAAGGAAATTACCAAATAGAGATCTCCAGAATTGTGCTATGTGTATAACTATCTTGCTAAACTCTTAGTGTTTTGTCCCCTAAAGTTGTACATTTTCTTAGTTATGTAACTGTCTCAGTATTAACAACATTTGGGATGAATTCTGATCACAATTAGTAAGAGTGTAGGCTCTGGCGTCAGACAGCCTGGGTTCCTATCAGACCTTCTCCACTTGCTAGCCATTCATATGTGGGTGTATCTCAATACTTCAAGTTACTTATCCTTAAAACAAGGAAAAACAGTCCCTCCTTCATGGAGTTGTTATGCTAATTAGTTAAATGAGAGTAAGCACTTAAAACAGTATCTAGAACACGGTAATTGCTTAATAACTGTTTCCTTAAAACATTTATTTATTTTTGAGAGAAAGACAGCATGATCGGGGAGGGGCAGAAAGAGAGGGAGACACAGAATCTAAAGCAGGCTCCAGGCTCTGAGCTCTCAGCACAGAGCCCGATGTGGGTCTTGGAACTGACAAACTGCAAGATCGTGACCTGAGCTGAAGTCGGACGCTTACCTGACTGAGCCACCCAGATGCCCCATTTTGCTCAATAACTGTTAGGTATTATAATTATTACCCATTCTCTTAACAGTAGTAACATTAATTTTTTTTTAAATATGTCAGATGTTGGGGCACCTGGGTGCTCAGTTGGTTAAGGTCTGACTCTTGATTTCAGCTTAGGTCACGATCTCATGGTTCATGAGATGGAGCCTCACTTTGGGCTCCACACTGACAGTGCAGAGCCTACTTGGGGTTCTCTCTCTCTCCTTTCTCTCTGACCCTCCCCACTTGTGCTCTCTCTCAAAATAAATGAGTAAAACTTAATAAATAAATAAATAAATAAATAAATAAATAAATGAGTAAGTAAGTAAGTAAATAAATAAAAGGCTCACAGAAGGTATTTTCCTGTAGGGAAAATGGAGATTACCTACATTTTGCCCAAATAGTATATTTACCAGAGACATGAGTCTCACACATGAGTCACACACATATACATGCAATGGAATATCATTCAGCCATAAAAAAGAATGAAATCTTGCCATTTGCAATGACATGGATGGAGCTAGAGAGTTTAATACTACGTGAAATAAGTCAGTCAGAAAGCCAAATACCATAGGATTTCACTCATAAGTGGAATTTAAGAAACAAATAAGCAAAGGGAAAAACAGAGAGAGAGAGAAATCAAGATGTAGATTCTTTTTTTTTTTTAATGTTTACTTATTTTTGAGAGAGAGAGAGAAAGAGACAGAGAGAGTGCTCACAAACAGGGGCGGGGCAGAGAGAGATGGAGACACACAGAATCTGAAGCAGGCTCCAGGCTCTGAGCTGTTAGCACAGAGACAGCCTGACGTGGGGCTCAAACCCACAAACTGAGAGACCAAGACCTGAGCCAAAGTCGGACACTTAACAAACTGAACACCCAGGATCCCTTGTAGATTCTTAATTATATAGAATAAACTGTAGTTACCAGAGGGGAGGTGGTGAGAGCTAGGGGTGGGAGAAGATGGGTTAAATAGCTGTTGGGGATTAAGGGGTGTATTTGTTGTGATGAGCACTGAGTGACATATGAAATTGTTGAATTACTATGTTATAGACCTGAAACTAATATTATGCCATATGTTAACTAACTGGAATTAAAATAAAAACTTAAAAAAAGAAAAAAGGAAAAGCCATTATGTCACACACACCAAACAAGATGACAGAACACACACCCAAAGATAAAACAGGGAGACAGAGAAGGAAAGAAGGAAGAGAAAACTGGAGGCCTTTCTTCCTGCCTTATGAGGGATCACAAGAAGCATCTGTGAAATTTGAATTCCGGTAACAACCTCTTCCCTGGGATAGAATTGAGGCCAATTACAGAGAAATTACTTAATGTTTCTTCCCTTGAGAGTAAACTGGGTTTTGCATATGTTGATTCCCCTTAGCTACGGGGTGCCGCTCTGTACACAGGCAATTTAAAATATAACTTTAGGGGAACAAACCAAGATTATCAGTATATAAAAACTATGAACATATGAGAACGATGCAGCAGTAACATTACCAAATAATTTCCATTACTACTTCCATAACTGAATTCAACAACAGTTAAACCAACAATTTGAATTAAGCAGAAAGGTAATTTGATGCCAAGAAAGATGTGGTAAACTGGAGAGTGGAAAAATACTTGCTTAAGCCACAGACTATTCAACTGAGATGGATTATTGAAAGGGCCCATGCTGTAGATTCCCTTATGCTGGTATATCATCTGAAAATATCTAGCTTCAGTTTAAAACAGGATATTCTTAAAAGTTTTAAGTTTCCCAAAGCTTAAATCAGTAGTCAGTTCATTCAGTTTGTGGGCAATGCACTAACTTAAGATCCTTTCTTTCCACAAACCAAAATTAATCAATCATCTGTCCCTGTAAAGAATTTGTGCTTCTGAAAGAATTTTAAATCTATGCTAGGAAAGGCCTGAGGAAGCAGGTCTAAATGGAATTGTGGCAAAGTCTCACTTCTTAGAAACTGCTGTCTCAACATGTTTTTCTTTTGAGAAGCAACAGAATTCCATATATGAAATAAGACTTGATGTGGGATGCCCCAGTGGCTCAGTCAGTTAAGTGACTGACTCCTGATTTGGGCTCAGGTCATGATCATGTCACAGTTCGTGAGTTCAAGCCCCGCATTGGACCCCACGCCGACACTACAGAGTCTGCTTGGGATTCTCTCTCTCCTTCCTTCTGTGCCTCCCCTGCTTTCTCTCTCTCTCTCTTTCAAAGTAAATAAATAAAGGGGCGTTGGGTGGTTCAGTTGGTGAAGCGTCCAACTTTGGCTCAGGTCATGATCTCACGGTTTGTGGATTCAAGCCCAGCATTGGGCTCTGTGCTGACAGCTAGGAGCCTGGGGCCTGCTTCAGATTCTGTGTCTCCCTCTCTCTTTGCCCTTCACCTGCTCACACTCTGTGTCTCTCTCTCTCAAAAATAAACAGTAAAAAAATACTATTCAAAATACATAAATAAAAACTTTAAAACAATAAAAAGATAGTCCTCACCAGTTTCTAGCTTATAAGGCAATATTAAGGAGAGGTGCTCAATAAATAACAGATTCCTACTGTAATAAAAAGGGAAGAGAAGGACTTAAGGAAGTTGCTTTAAATGGAAAAAGAAACAACAAAAATCCAAAGATGAACATTATTTTTAAAAATAGTGCATAAAATTTATGACCCGCATTTATATATGAATAATAACCATCATATTATATTTTGTTATAAGTTCGCTCTATCTATCTATCTATCTATCTATCTATCTTTAATTCAGAGAGAGAGAGAGAGAAAGTGCAAACAGGGAAAGTGCAAGACAGAGAAAATCTTAAGTAGGCTCCACGCTCAGTGCAAAGCCCAATGTGGGGCTTGAACCCATGACCCTGGGATTATGATCTGAGCTGAAATCAAGAGTTGGATGCTCAACTGACTGACCCACCAGGAGCCCCATCAGCTCATTAAAGGCAGGACTTTTTGTTTATTCAAAATAATGCCTACTAACTGGGAAGGTGTGAGGAGTTACTCCCGCTTTCTTCCTTAGACTTAAGTGAAAACTGGAAAGGACAAAAACAATGAAAAAGCCTCCTAGCTAAAGAGAACAAAGGAGACAGGACCAGAGGCTGTAGCCCCTTGATCATATAATGAGGCTACAAAAAAGTTTGCCTAGCTCATGTTTAAATTTGATACGCCTGTAAGGGATCACAGAAAGGCTGGGAACAAAAAGATGTAGCTAAACATCACAGATACTCAGGTAATAGCTGAAATTATAGGAGCAGATGACCTAAACATAGGTTGTATACCAAGGAGATGAATCAGGATCCTATTGCTTCACTGACCTGCTCCTAAACTAGCTAGCACCAGGTTCTCCCAAGAGGCAGAATGAGATCCTGAAACAATTTTCTACCCAGCTATGAAGTATAGAAAGGAAGTGAGATTAACATTTTTTGAACACCTATTATGTGCTATGTACTTTATATAAAAAACTTTACATAACCTTCACAATCATTTGACTGAGAAAGAAACAGGCTTAAAGTATTTTCCTGACATCATGCAGAACACCAGGTCGGTTTGGCTCCAAAGCCAACACTGTTCCTATAATACAATCATCAGCAGAGATTCACTTGGGTATATCCTGCTCAACAGTACTTTCTTTTGTCCTGGAGGAGAGGCAACCCTGGCCTATTCTCATCAGCTCATTGGGTCATAATAAGCCATGGATCCTCTAGCTCCTACCTTGATTACAGCTCTCAGGCTGTGCCTCGGCTGGTTCACGACAGTGTTCAGCCTACGCCTACTGCCGAGGAGATGCTGCATGGACGAGGTCATGGAAAAGGCATACATGAACTGCTGGGAAGTTAAAAAACATGTAAGAAGCAGATTCTCCCAGGGTCAAGACTTCACTTCTATCATTCTCGCTAGTGGGAAGGATAAGGAACAGTCCACAATAGTGGATATTTCACAAATAATTTAAATCTTCACTGTTTGTTGTTGCTTTGTAGCAGCAGCTTTGCCTCTCTAATTCTACTTTGCTCAAGCAAATGTTAAAATTCACCTTCTTTTTCAGAGTAAATGCGGTGGATTGTGGCAATTCAAGTCTCCACCTGGCAACAGAGAGGACAAAAGAAACCTGATTGAGATGAGATATTCTAGGAAAAAAAGGTAGCAAAACTGATCAATCTTACAAGAATAAGTAAGAGCTGACTGCTCACAGAAAACACTGTAACCAAACGTAAAAGAAAACAAAACCAACTTATATAAAAATAAATCCCAGGTGCAGTACAAACTTAAGTGTAAAAAATAAAACTTAAGACCCAAGAAGAAAAAAGAGAGAAAGAAAAAGTTTTAATCAAACCTAAGATGATTATCCTTCAAATAAGAAATCCAAAATAACGATTTCAAACTTTTTTTTCTGAAAATCTGTGAATAGCTTCTCAGGGGAGTCTCCTGGGAGGTGGAGAGGGAGATGTGTTGGTGTTGACAATAAACACAAAAACACAATCTAATAGGGTTAAACGTTCCTTTCAGACGCACTTTGTTCCCAAACTGGTTAATACCCAACGATTTACTAACAGTCCCCGCCCCCAACTTAAAAATACATTCCTTCCATAAACAATTTTAGATTTCTTCAAATGGATATAATGAATACCTTACTAAGCAGTATTAAAGGGTTTTATGTCCATGCCTCTTTAATCCTTTCTATTTTGCCACATCCTCCCCTCCCCATTCAGCATATCAACTTGGCAAAAATAAGGTAGCCTGATGTTTTAAGTACAGACCTGCCTTTCACACAGCCTTACAAGTTCAAGACTGCAACTTTTGGTTCACTGTATTCTCTCCCATTTATTAGCATTAATGAGTAGTCCTCCTGGTTCTGTGGCATTAATACCATTACAATGTTACAGCTGTACAAGGTGCTTAAATAAAAGGTAAAGGAGGCATCAAGATCTTTTAAATAATCATGTATTCACATGTAATACTTCATTCTTCCAGGTGGATGCTGTTTTCCTATGGCTTTCCTGAATATTCTGCTTCAATACCAGCCCCTGAAATCGTGATAGGGAGTAATTACAATAAAATGGAGAGAGAAGACTCAATTTGTCTGATACTTAGAGCAAACACACAGAAATGAATAGGTCAGCAGTGTAGAGCAAAACGCTTGGTAAAAGTTACACAACAGTCTTGTGCCATTACCCCACAAAGAGAAATAATAAGGCTCTTTAGGGTAGAAGAACCTTATCAGTCAGTTGAGGACAAAGGAATAGCAAAGAAAAACAGTCAATACAAAAAAATGATTGCAAGATGGATCATATATCTAAACTTGAAATACCACCATAAAACTTCTAGAAGAAAATATAGAATATCTTTGTGACCTCTAAGTAAGCAAAGATTTCTTAGACAGGACACACAACACCAACCATGAAGAAAATATTTCAGCTCAGCTAAATATCCTTAATGGAAATGAGTAGACAAGCTACAGATTAGAAAGAATATTCACAACACACTCATCTGACAATAAACTTGTATCCAGAATACAGAATTCTATAAGAATAAAAAGATAAACAACCCAGTAAAAATATACATAAAAGACTTCGTTCCATCTGCACTGTCAGTGCAGAGCCTCACACGGGGCTTAATTTCACAAACCATGAGATCATAACCTGAGCCAAAATCAAGAGTTGGAAGCTTAACTGACTAAGCCACCCAGACTCCCCTAGAGCATATGACTCTTGATCTTGGGGTCATAAGATTGAGCCCCACATTGGGCTTGAGTTTACTAAAAAAAAAAAAAAAAAAAACAAAAAAAAAAACCAACTGATACAGATAAAAACCATGAATCTCAAAAGTATGATGAAAAGTGAAAGAAGACTTATGCAAGACAGTGCCTACTGTATGGCTCCATTCCCACATAAATTTCAAGAACAAAACTGGTGAAAGAAATCAGAAAGTAGTTATCTGCATTGAGGATGGGGAGAGAAACTGACTGGAAAGGGCAATGAGGGAACCTTCTGAGAGTGACAGAAATGTTCAACAGCTGGGGCGCCTGGGTGGCTTAGTCGGTTAAGCGTCCAACTTTCGCTTAGGTCATGATCTCGCAGTTCGTGGGTTCGAGCCCCGCGTCGGGCTCTGTGCTGACTGCCGGCTCAGAGCCTGGAGCCTGTTTCAATCTGTGACTCCCTCTCTCCCTGACCCTCCCCTGCTCACGCTGTCTCTCTCTGTCTCTCCTAGAAATAAATAAAACATTAAAAAAAAAAAAAAAGAAATGTTCAACAGCTCATGTAGTAGTTACAAAGTTATATAAAATTGCCACAACTCATTGACCTGAATGCCTAACAACATATTATTGTATTAATTATATTACAATTTTCAAAAATGTTAAGGAGTCAAAAATAATCCAAGTGATAGTTAAGTAGTCCAGCACCAAGAAAAAAATCTGACAGCTTTTCTATGTCATTTGAATTTTCAAAACTGTGAAATATTTAAAATATGCTAAAAAATGTAGCGTACAATAAACATTCACATAACTCAACTTCATCAGTCTTTTTTTTTTAACATTTATTTTTGAGAGACAGAGTGTGAGTGGGGGAGGGGCAGAGAGGGAGAAGGAGACACAGAATCCAAAGCAGGCTCCAGGCTTTGAGCTGTTAGCACAGAACCCAAAGTGGGGCCCGAACCCACAAACTGCGAGATCATGACCTAAGCTGAAGTGGGAAGCTCAACCAACTGAGTCACCTAAGCACCATCCCCACCCATCAACTTCATCAATCTTAAACATTCTATCATATTTGTTCAGGTTTATTTCCTAACCAAAAAACCCCCACAAACTTCTCTTTCACTCCATTCATTTTCTCGTGCCCTAGTAGTAACCATATTCTGAATTTGGTGTATAACAAATTCATTATTTTTCTTGTATTTCAATTCCATTGACCTAAAAAATAAACTGCACTGAAAGAGCATTTTTAGGTCACCTGTATTTTATTTTATTTTATTATTATTTTTTTTAATGTTTTATTTATTTCTAGGAGAGAGAGAGAGACAGCGTGAGCAGGGGAGGGTCAGAGAGAGAGGGAGTCACAGACTGAAACAGGCTCCAGGCTCTGAGCTGGCAGTCAGCACAGAGCCCGACGCAGGGCTCGAACCGACGAACCGCGAAGACCATGACCCAAGCGAAAGTCGGACGCTTAACCGACTAAGCCACCCAGGCGCCCCATGGTCACCTGTATTTTAAATAACCTTTTTATACTTGAGATTTGATCCTCTGTATGTTTCATCCTTCTTTCATTTAGCAAACATACATAATGTAGTGATACAATTGCTGTTTTGCTAGGTTCCAAGGACACAGTTTACAGGAAAATGCCTGGCGTAAAAATAATTTCATGCCAGTGTGCTAGTAGTAATAGAGAATAATAAAACTTTTTGCAAAAGATGTTGATTCCTTACCTTGTCAAAATATTCCAAACATCTAAATCATTATAGTAAATTTGCTTGACAACAATGGCCAAGACAAATATAATATTTATTGCAAATAATTTCTCCCTTTCACTTGATTTTTCACACTAAACAGGGCAAAGAGAAAGGAATTATTTGGCATCTACGTCCTGGAGTTTGGTCTTTCTTTGCCAATACTCATTAAGAGAGTCTTGCCCTCATTCACTAAAGAACAATGAAGAAATCTCAAGTTACACAATAATCAGTGGCAAAATTAACTGCAATCTAGATCACTCAATATCCCTTCTTCCTAAGTGATTTTTTTCTGCTTGAAGACAGCTTTATAAATGCTTTATAAATGCTGCCTGTGTTGGTCTAAGGAGATTAGTTACAATAAAAGATAGAAGAGCAAAGGCTGATTTATCTGCATATCTACAACGTAAAATCTCTTATCTGGCACTTGTGTTTATTTCTATCACAATAAAGTTCACAGTAAGGTATTACAAATCCATCTGAATGGATGAGATTAAATTGGGGCACCTGGGTGGCTCAGTTGAGCGGCCAACTTCGGCTCAGGTCATGATCCCACAGTTCAGGGGTTCGAGCCCCACATAGGGCTCTGTGCTGACAGCTCAGAGGCTGGAGCCTGCTTCAGATTCTGTGTCTCCCCCTCTCTCTGCCCCTCCCCTGCTCACACTCTGTCTCTCTCTCTAAAATAAACATTTTAAAAAAAAAGATAGAGAGATTAAATTGTATTTAGGGTATTTTTAGTGTTAAAAATAATTTGATTATATTTCAGCTCTCTGACAATCCATGTATTTGTATACAATCAGTTTATTTTAACTACAACAGTGATAAAATATGAGAACTAGGAGATATCCTATTTTTAATAGATAAGAAATATAACGCTTGTAATGTTGAAATTATTTTTCCCAAGGTTACAAGAAAGCTAATGGCTGTCAGAAATGCTTTGTTTTCTTTTTCTCCAAAGTATCTTGTCCTCTTGTGCTTAGGTTTAGAATCAAGTATTTTTGGTACCAGAAGACCCAGGTAGTTTCTGTAACTACCACATCCCAAGGACCAGAGATGTCTTAAGGATCCAAAAGACTTCTTTTGAGACCCAAGCACAAAAGAAATAGAAGGGAATTAAAAACAAAACAAAACAAAAAGATAAGAGTGGGAGGAAACTGGTTGGTTGGAGAATAACAGATCTTACAACCACAATCTCCTTAGAGAGGAGCAGAGTGAAAACATTTTTCTTGTCAAAATATACATATGAAAATACATATACAAATATATATGAATATATTTATATATCTGCCAGACTTGGCTGCTAAAAAACAGCTTGGCAGCATTTAAAGTTATTTTGTCTTTATTTTCCAGTATCAATGCCATTGACTAATTTTGTGAGTAATGTTATTATTCTGTATCTGGAAATGAAATTAACAAGTACAAAAATCAATTCTATGACACTGTAGGTAAGCAAAGCAGACCAATATTAAAACATCTGTGGTGAGCAGTGACTTTCAGAAATTCACTTTAGTCTTTTTTTATTTTTTGGCAGAATTTATATTTGCCCAGAGCCAGCTTAAGTTTTTCAATTACTTTTACTTTACGTTCACTGAAAAACAAATAGTCTTATTTTACAATGTAATTAATAATCTTTGAAGAGGGGCGCCTGGGCGGCTCAGTTGGTTGGGTGTCTGACTTCGGCTCAGGTCATGATCTCGAGGTTCGTGGGTTCGAGCCCCACACTGCGTTCTGTGCTGGCGTCTCAGAGTCTGGAGCCTGTTTCAGATTCTGTGTCTCCCTCTCTCTCTGCCCCTCTCCCATTCATGCTCTGTCTCTCTCTGTCTCAAAAATAAATAAACTATAAAAAAAAAATTTTAATTAGATTTAAAAAAAAATAATAATCTTTGAAGAGACTAATGCCAAACATTTATCCTTAGCATCTAAAATATTACTAGTGGTTTTTTAAAATGTACATAACCCCTATTGCAATGAAAACAGCTAACAATTTAAATACTTCTACTGGCCAACAATTACAACAGAATGAGGTAAATCCAAGACACTTAGTGTTCAGTGAAACAGACTGTGTTTCATTCGGGCAAACATTTATTTGTAAAAGTAGATATGGTTTGGAGTCATTTTTCAAAAGTAAAATAACATAGTAATATACTAAAAATGGAACAGCTACCTAAAAAAGTTTGGTTGTGGGGTGCTGGATGGCTCAGTTGGTTGAGCATCTGATTTTGGCTCAGGTCATGATCTCATGGTTTGTGAAGTGGAGCCCCATATCTCTCTCAAAAATAAATAAATAAACTGGGGCGCCTGGGTGGCTTAGTCGGTTAAGCGTCCGACTTTCGCTTAGGTCATGATCTCGCGGTTCGTGGGTTCGAGCCCCGCGTCGGGCTCTGTGCTGACTGCCAGCTCAGAGCCTGGAGCCTGTTTCAGTCTGTGACTCCCTCTCTCTCTGACCCTCCCCTGCTCATGCTGTCTCTCTCTCTCCTAGAAATAAATAAAACATAAAAAAAAAATTAAAAAAATAAATAAATAAAAATAAATAAATAAATAAACTTAAAAAAATTAAAAGAGCTTAGCAGAGTGAACTCTCAGTAATATCATTATTATTTCCATTGTTTTAATTTTTTATTTACAATTTAGTTATAAAATATCTTGGGGCACTTGGCTGGCTCAGTACAGCATGTGACTCTTGATCTCAAGGGTCATAAATTTGAGCCCTATGCTGGGCATACAGATTACTTTAAAAAAATTGTTTTTTAACTCTACAGCTTCAACATCTGCCTTGTAATGGTGAAGGCAGTTTTGCCTAGAAGCCACCCCATTGCACATTTCAGTTTGGTGAGGATGCCAGTCTTGATATAACAGGGTTGGACACATGACCAGGCCTAGATCACAGTCTCCATCACCTTAGAAATAGTGCTAGTTTGAAGAGGTAGAGAAAGCAGAGTGAATCAGAGTACTTCCCAGAGACTGAAATGCAGTTGCCAGAAGAAAAATGTTTCTTTTTTAACAGGGGTTATTAAGTTAGGGCGGTATATTCCTAGACTGCCAATGCCATTTTAGCTGACTAGGCAGAATTAGACTCTTTACAGCAGATGTTGCAGCCAAGATAATTTGACCCTTTGGATCCCTCTGGACCCAAACCTAGATCAGCCCCCAGTCTTAAGAACTATGTGAGGCAATACGTTCCACTTCTGCTCAGTTTGGTGTGGGTTTCTGCAATCAAAATACTTCTTACTAAAAACTGTACACATCTATTTCGATAGACAAACATTTTTCTCTATCCCAACCTATCTTTAACTTCAAGGCCTGCCCCTGAGCTCTATGTATACATATTTTTTTGTTGTCTCACTTATAAAATAGTCATAATGCATACTTGTGAAGCTGCTTGAAATTCATACCAAAGTAATGTTCAAAAGTAATGTTCAAAAACTCAAATAAATGCTGGGAATAATTTATTATTCACATTGGAGTGTCAACAGTTTTTGAAAAGTTCCAACTAGCTGACCTGTACCCAAGTTTATTCTTCTTGTGTTCCTTTTATATCTGTCTATAAAGTTTCTAAATCTCTTAACTAATAGAGCAATTTCTCATTTATGCTTTAAGACTATCTTCTGATGTTTTTAGAACATCGTATGGCTGACTGTTGTTTATGTCTGCTTAGCATCCATTCTCCCTTATTCTGGTAACACCATCTTTCAGAGAAACCCCCACTTTCAGCCCACATAGAGCCAGGGGAATTGCCCTATTCCCTGGCTCCAAGGGAAGTAACTGATCTGGGCCTAGCCAACCAGAACATCCCATACTCCTTGCCACATGATTAAAACATAGATGAGTGAGGTCCAGTACTTCTGGCAGAATGATGGGAAACAGATATTACAAAGACATTAATTTTCTTCAAATTAATTTATGAATTTAACACAATTTTAATCAAAATCCCAAAGGATTTTTTTAATGATAAAATCATTCCAAAATTTATCTGGAAAATTAAGTATACTCTCATACTTATACCATCCTGCAATTGTTTACAATTATTTTTCAATTTTTTCTTGACTTGTATAGCCCACTTGAATGATCAGATACTAAATGTTAAAGGTATAGTACACAGTTTAGTATGTTACAAAACACTCAAGTTGAATAAAATAGAAAATCCAGCATCAGATTGCAGAATACAACAAATTAATTATATTAAAAAGGGACATTTCAAATCAATGAGGAAAGGACAGGTCATGCCTATGGTGGCGGATACACAGAACGTGTACCGTACCTTACCCGTCCGGCACACTCACTGTAGACATCACTAATTAAGCAGAGCATGCTTTCCTGCTGCACCCAGATATGGCTTTGGAATCTTTCCCTACATGGGAAAAGGCTGCACTCCAGGCAGCCCCATCAAACTATTAGACAACTCATGCAAGGGCACTATTTGACAAATAATGCTAAGGCAGTTAACTGTTTGGAAAAATAAAGTTAAACCTCTACTGCAGACCATATGCCAAAATAAATTCTACAGAGATTAAAGAGTTAAATGTAAAAAATGAGATCATAAAAAGACTAGAAGAAAGCTTTTGCAAAAGATATTCTCAGAGAGAAGCAGAAGCTCTAAGGTGAGATGTTAGAGGGAGTGAGGGAGCAGTGGTCTTCAGCACTGCCTTGGTTCCTGACATCACTGACGCAGGGCTGCTAAGTTTCTTCTGGAGTCCTGAGACTTGTCTGTATCCTTTACAATACCACCACCATTTTACTTGAACTAGCTTAAACAGCCTTTTGCGCTTTAAAACCAAAAGCACATTAAATAAGGCACACACACTTTCTTTAAACACTTTTTCTTTGTTGATCAATTCATTTTACGAATAATAAAGAAGTTTATTATTTTTTTTAAATAAGAGAGAGGGCACCTGGGTGGCTCAGTCAGTTCAGCATTCAACTTCAGCTCAGGTCGTGATCTCCTGGTCTGTGAGTTTGAGTCCCGTGTTGAGCTCTGTGCTGACAGCTTAGAGCCTGAACCTGCTTCAGATTCTGCATCTCCCTCTCACTCTGCCCCTCTCCCGCTCATGCTCTCTCTGTTCCTCAAAAATAAACAGTTAAAAAAAAAAATTAAATGAGAGAGAGCAAGCATGCATGAGCAGGGTGAGGGGCAGAGAAAGAGGGAGAGAGAGAATCCCAAGCACGGTCCACACTGTCAGTACCGAGTCCCATGCAGGGACTTGATCCTCACTAACTATGAAATCATGACCTGAGCCTAAATCAAGAGTCAGATACGTAACTGACTGAGCCACCCAGGTGCCCCAGTTCATGATTTTTCTGAATCTCTTTCAAAATCAAAGCTTCCCATTTTCCAAGTGTGAAGTATAACATTTTATATACATGACAGATTATTCTTAACTACAGTTATATGTCAAAGCACTCTAGCAACATCTTGGGATCCAGATCACAGAAACAAACTAACTTGGAGTTTTGTAACTCTCTTACGCTTTCCAAAAAGCAAATATACTGACACCATAATCACTGGCACTTTGTTCCTATATAAAATCATTGCATGAGATCTGTTTTTAAACTGAAATCAAACACAAATTGTATGAAGAAATCAGCGTAGTTTCCTCAGAATGGCACTCACATACAAAAACTAAATCAACTGTATTTCTCTAGACACAAAACACTAAGTGCACCAGAACATATGATCATTTCTCCGAAGCTAACAGCTCCTTTCTCTAATCTAGGGGGTAAAAAATGCTTTAAAGGAAGAATATGCTCTCATGCTGTGTGACCAGATGTAAAGTACTGTTTATAAAACTAAAATTTTTCTTTCCAGTGTCCAGAGCCAGCATTTATATCACCTAAGTGCTTTATAACAAAGCTGAATGGTAGAAGCTTAACACCCTCCCAAAGTATTCGATTTTTCCCACTGTCAACAACCATTCTCCAATTATCCCTGGATAGAAATCTCAGGGCTAATTGATTACATCCAATCTGCACCCACAGACCATCATTTCTTCCTTTAAAACAGTGGCTCTCAATTTTCTACCCAATGTCTCTGATGGATCAAATGCCTGTGCTAGCAACAGAGGTGCAATGCCAGAGATTCTATACATGTAGTCAGAAAGAGGCTTTCTGGGTAGAAAAAGGTCCCCAGCGGATTCTGCTCACCCCTGGCAAAAATCATTTGCTTTAATATGTTCCTTAAATGTGTCTTCGTCTCTATTTCCTGCTACTACCACTACCCCATTCAGTGATTATCTTTTCTGCTTTGGCCTGCTTTTTACTACAACAGCTGTAGTTTTCCTACCTTTGGTCTTTCCTCTTTGCATTGGATCCAGATCATCCACTGCTGCCAACCCAAAATTCTGTTCCCATCATGTCACTTCCTGGCTCAAATATGGATTGCATCAGTTCCCCACCCGTTCTAACTCTTCAGCCTCTTCTCTTGTCTGTTGGCCTTTTTCCCTTGCTCTACAAATACGTCCCAATTCTTTCCTATGTAAAACAAAATAAAGAACAACCAGCTATAAAACTAAAATGTTCTTTGGACGCTTCATTCAATTCTAGTTACCGTCTTTGCTTCTTTGATTTTTCTGAGAACTTTTAAAAAGCACAGTCTTTCGCTCCTGTCACTCTGCTGAAATTGCTCTTATGAGAACTCTAATGATCTGGTTCTCTAATTACCAAATCCAATGGACTTCTTTTTTATTCTTTACTTTCTTGGCTTCTATAGCATCTGAAGATGCTGATCACATCCTCCTTTTCAGAATTCTTGCCTCACTGACTTTCACTGCACTGTTTTCTCCTGGCTCCCTCTCTACCTCCCAGACCATGTCTTTCCAGATTCTTCTTCTTTCTACTCCTTGCTTCAAATGTAGGGGTTCTGTAGGGTTCCATCCCGGTTCTACCTCCCTTTATAATCTGCACTCTCTCTTGATGATTATATCTATACTCATGGCATCAATTACCACTTTACCCTAATATCTCATAAATTTTCATTCAGTTCTCACATTTGTCTTGAATATAGACCACACTCCAGGCCAGCTACTGGACTTTTGCACCAGGATATCACACAGGTAACTCAAATTCAACATGTCCGGAACCAAACTTATCTTCACCCAAAACAGAATTCCTCCCCTGTTAAGTCTATTACCTGGTTTCCTAAGCCAGAAATCTAGGAGTTTTCTCCACTTTTTCTTTCCCTCAATCCCCAAACTGATCATTTAGACCTGCTATTTCTACCTCAATATTTTTCAGTCTCAGTATCCTTAAGGTGTCACAACAGCCCCCTAACTGCTTTCCCTTACCTTATGTCTTGAGCTCCTACACTCCATCTGCCACTCTGAACTTTCCAAGACATTACTCCCTCATTTATTTTTATTATTTTTTATTTTTAAATGTTTATTTATTCTGAGAGAGAGAGAACATGAGTGGGAGAGGGAGAAGGAGAGGGAGAGAGGGAGGGAGAGAGAGAGAGAGAGAGCGTGAGAGAGGGAGAGAGAAAGAGAATGAATGAATCCCAAGCAGGCTCTGCACTGTCAGCTCAGAGCCTGATGTGGGGCTCAAACACATGAACAATGAGATCATGACCTGACCTGAAATCAAAAGTCGGATGTTTAAATGACTGAGCCACCAACGGGCCCCATCACTCCCTTATTTAAAGCCCTTTAAATTAACCTGGGTGGTTTCCCACACCTAAAACTTTTGACAGCACACACCATTAGGAAAAATGTGAATCTACTACACTCGATCTGTGAATACTTTTTAATGTATGTATATTATTAAACATCCACAAAATATAGAAATCAAGAAAGAATGAGATGATGATGAAATAAAAACATGAATATATTTCTGATGATGTCATACTATCATTGTTACTATAATGACATTGTTACTATACTCAAACTATAATTTACTCTTAGGATCAAGTTCATCAACAATGATAATGTATTAGTCCACATTTCAAATAAGTCTTCTTGGCAACTTCATTTTTTAGGCTGACTTCTTGACCATATGGTTACCTTGCAATGTGACAAAGAACTCCTGGTAAGAGAAATGTTAGCTTTGCCTTTTTATTATTGTTTGTACTGTTATAATTACCTTCAATCCATGGTTTCTTTGTGCAAATCTTTAAGACACTTGTTTATTTTGTGAAGACTAATTTAGTTAAAAGCACATGAGACATGTCCACTCAATCAGGTTCAAGTAAACTGCAATAAGTTGCAGTATGATAATAGCAGACAAATGAGTAAGGTCACCAGTATCAGTCCCTTTGCTTTGTGAAGCTGTCACTCTTTCTTTGAGATACTACCTTGTGTACCAAATGTGTAACGGCCCTATCTTGTAAGCCTAAGAGAACCAGTGTCACCAATACATTAAATATTAATAAACCTCAGGGTCTTTTTTCAGGTTGAAAAGTAAATATAAGCCCCACTGAGAGACCACTGCTTGCACTGCATACAAGGCCCTTGATGATCTCTGGCCTCCGCCCATCTTTCCAGATACACATTTCCTGTACTTACCATGCCTTACTTCTCTCAACACACCAGCTACTTATCACTTTCCAGCCTTTGACACACTGCCTCCTTTGTCCTTCTTTCTCTTCTAGGGCACCAAATTCTCACCTCTTTTAAAGCACTCATCAAAACCTATTATAACTGTTTCCATCCTAGCCTAAAGGGCTGAGATTACCCCCAATTTTTAATTCCAGGGGTCTAAACAAAACACCTTGTTTGCAGTAGGAACTTAATAAATGTTGACTGACAGAATGAAAAGGTTAGGCTTTCAAGGCTTTGTATAATCTGGCTCCAATTTATCTATCCAGCTTTATTTTCTTCCAAATCCAATCCTATTCTCCTCACTTCATATCATATGCCATGCTCATTTTGGCTTTTGCTCAGGTTATCCCCTCAATTTGGAAACCCTTCCATCTACAGAGAAGTAACCAGTCCCTCAAGCCTCAGATCAAATTCTCCTTTTCCCATAAAGTCACACTCTTTCACCCCACAACTGATCATTCCCTTCAGGAACTCTTGAAGAGGGAGTACTACCCATTTGATCAATTACTCTCTATGTGGCAGTTTTCTCTTTTCAATTTCACTCTAAGCTCTTAGACACCAGGGACTACCTTCAACTTACTTTGCACGCTGACCTCACACAACACACTGCAACATGATAATGCTCAGGAGATCTAAGAGACCTGAATGACTGGCTGTAGGTAGCACGGTACAAGGCAGAAAGCAATGACCTGGGTTTTAGTCCAAGTTCCACCACTAATTAGCTAGTTGACTTCAAACGTGTCATTTAATCTCTCTGGTCATTAACTCCTCAACTGGAAGATGAGACTTTACAACTGTTAAAATTCCAGGTAAGATTTTTCCTTTTTCCCAAAGAACATTAAATTTTTCCTCTAAAAATCAAGAGAAATTCTGAGACCTTTAGTAACCCACTTAACTTCGATGAACTTTGGCATAATCATTTTGTAAAACAAAAATAAACAGCCCATCACCTCCAAAGGACTGTGTAAAGATCAAATGAGAAAATATAGATAAAAAGGCATAGATAATTTTAAAATGTTAATAAAAATATAAGGCTTTGCTATAGTATTTAGTGGGAAATGCAAGCAACTGGTATTTGTTGTTCAGTTAGTTAAGACAGTGTGTAAATCTAGCTAGGAACAATGATTGGATCCTTGAACAGTCAGTCAGCTCAGAACGGCTGAACACTTCCTTAGCCACAGGCTGTACTTCATTCCTTCTGTACAAAGACACACATTTGATCACAAAGTAAAGTAACCTTTATCCCGGAAGAATTACACAGCAGGTAATATATTAAAGTTACTAAGTTATCAGTTAAGGTCTAAATTAAAGCCTGGTTTTGGTTTCTAAAAATGTTCTTAGAATTTTCATAACTACTCTATATTAGAATCAATAAACTTCTCATATTTTGATAATAAATTGGAGTACATATTTTAGCATGAGACTATGAGAAGTAATCTGGTTACAAAGACATAGTTTCTCATATAAACATGTCTAATCATTCAAGTGAAACATGATGAGGCTAGTTAAACAAAAAGAAAGGAACACAGAAATACAAACTTCCTGACAATTGAGATGTTCTTGTAGAGATAAATTAATGACTATACATGCAAAATCTCAAAGAAAATGTCAGATGTTAAAAAAGAAAGGAAGGAAGGAAGGAAGGAAGGAAGGAAGGAAGGAAGGAAGGAAGGAAGGAAGGAAGGAAGGAAAGAGAGAGAGAGAGAGAGAGAAAGAAAGAAAGAAAGAAAGAAAGAAAGAAAGAAAGAAAGAAAGAAAGAAAGAAAGAAAGGGAAGGAGTGAAAGAAAGAAGAAAATTNAGAAAGAAAGAAAGAAAGAAAGAAAGAAAGAAAGAAAGAAAGAAAGAAAGAAAGAAAGAAAGAAAAAAAGAAAGAAAATGTCAGATGTTTTCCTTAGGAGACTCCCAACTGTCCAACATACATTGAAGAAAGTCACAGTGCAGGAATCCAAACTAGCTTCTTTAACTTAACAGCCTAGTGATGTCAGCAATATGTTACATGTCCCCTAACATACACAAAGAACCCTATTATATATAACACTCAAAATCTCAAGCCATTCTGGATACAAAAATTATTTTCAATTTTCCAGTTAAGTTTCATGCCAGTCCACTTCCTCTATACACTTAACCATTTTCTCTTCAGTAGATTTGATAACAAAACCTAGAATTACATTTAGGCAATAAATGACTTTCCAACAATATTCCAATGACTATTGCTTCAAAAGTACTGATCATTTCTCAAATTATCAAACTTTTTTTAATGTTTTATTTCTTTTCTGAGAGAGAAAGAGAGAGAGAGAGAGAGACAGTGTGAGCAGGGCAAGGTCAGGGAGAGAAGGAGATACAGAATCTGAAGCAGGCTCCAGGCTCTGAGCTAGCTGTCAGCAGAGCTCGACACAGGGCTTGAACCCACGAACCCACGAACCATGAGATCATGACCTGAGCCGAAGTCGGACGCTTAACTGACTGAGCCACCTAGGTGCCCCTATCAAACTTTCTTTTTTTAACGTTTATTTATTTTGAGAGTGAGAGAGGGTGTGTGTGCCAGCAGGTAAGGGGCAGAGAGAGGGAGAGAGAGAATCCCAAGCAGGCTCCGAGCTTAGCACAGAGTCTAAGGCGGGGCTCAAACTCATGAACCCTGAGATCATGGCCTGAACTGAAATCAAAAGTCAGAATCTTAACTGACTGAGCTACCCAGGTGCCCCTAAAATATCAAACCTTCAGTTGAATACTTTATACGGTCTTCCTTAACCTCTTCTGGTACACTTTTAATTGTACAGTCTATTTTTTGGTCACTTGGTTAATTTCATAGTTCTAAAAAATATAAATTCCAGAAGCTTTCTGCTTAGATCCTATTTTTAGCACTCAGGATACAGTAAATTCAACATCCGACATCTGATAGGTGAGTAGTCACCTCTTTACGGTTACAATCTGAATAACTCTGCATAGCATATCTTAGTATCAATGCTAACAACAGTCACTAGCCAAAACTGCAGGTACACAGTGAGCCGTACGTTTTAAGGTTCCGAGTGGTAAAAATCACTTTTTGGCCTTTTGGCTAAAATCAAGGGTAAGGTTCCACAATCAATCAATCAATCAATAATACACTGAATGAAAAATTTTTAAAAAGTAAAAGAAAACAAAAAAATTAAGGTGGGGTGCCTGCATGGCTCAGTTGGTTAAGCATCTGACTTTATTTAGCTCAGGTCATGATCTCCTGGTCCATGATTTCGAGCCCTACGTTGGGCTCTGTGCTGACAGCTCAGAGCCTGGGGCCTGCTTCGGATTCTATGTCTCCCTTTCTCTGTCCCTCCCCTGCTCACGCTGTCTCTCTCACTCTCAAAAATGAATAAATGTTAAAAAAAATTTTTTTAAAGGAAAAGAAAAAAATCAAGGGTAAGCTTCTTCTGAATGGTAAATGTAAAGAAGAAAAATCAGAGGAATGGGAAACTAAATGCAAAAGGTTTTAAGTTTATTTATTTTAAGAGAAAGAGAGAGCATGAATAGGGGAGGGGCAGAGAGAGAAGAGAGACAGAATCCCAATCAGGCTCTGCGCTGCCAATGCAGAGCCCAATGCAGGGCACAAACTCAAGAGCCATGAGATCATAACCGGAGCCAAAATCAAGAGCTGGACACTTAATCGACTGAGCCACCCAGGTGGCCCTAAGTGCAAATTTAGAAATAAAAATGTTGGCCTATCCAAGAGATGGTAGGAAAATAGGAAAACAAGATTAGAAAAAGGTATTTGCATCCAAGAAATGCAAACTCATTTCTTAACCTGTTCACCTAAAGTAATTCTTGTTCTTACCATATTTTTCGTTTCAAGTAAAATTGAGCCTTGGATTTTAACAACTTGTTATCCTGGCTATTCTGAGTGCTTGTGTTAATTCACAGCATACCTTCATTACCTAGTCCTACCTTTCTCATTCAGAGTTTTGTTTTTGTTATTGGAGATCACTGCTGTATTCCCAGTCCCCAAAAGCGTCTAGCACAGAAACTGTCAAATGAATAACAACCCTTTGAGGGAGGTATTATTACCATCCTGGTTTTTCAGATGAGGAAATCAAGGCTTAGCAAGGTTGAGTAACTTGCCTAGGGGTTACAAACGACTACCCAGAAACAGACCCGTGCCTGTCTGACCACAAAGTCCTCATTTGTACTTACCCTCACCGGGTAGAGTAACTTCCTAATGTTTCTTGTTTGTGTGTATTTTCTGGTGGCAGCTTTATCTTAGGGGAAGCTTTAACTTCTCCATCAACCTATTCGCAGGCATCTTCAACCTCTGATCCCCCACTAAGGTCTTCTGTACGTCTCTCCTGCCTGTGTGCTGTGTCCTCTCCAGAGTTCTATTATAACATCACTTGTAGCCCTTTGCTGTATTTCTCCTCTCTCTCTTATCTCAACTCCAAACTTCCTGAGGGCAGGAATCAGGGAACTTCAAGCACCTCTGGCACATGATAGAGTTGAGTAATGTTTGATGTATGAATGAATAATCCTGACAAATCCATGAAATAATAAGGAAGCTCAGTTCCCTAACCACAGGCAACCAGAGACTACTGCTTTCCTTTACTAGGGGGTGGCAAGGTCATGCCTAAAATTCCCTGCCCACACCACAAAGGAGTATCACTGTGCTACACTTAAAACAGCTTTTCAAGTTTTGAGATATCTAATGGAAAAACAATACGGTCCCAGAACTTTAAGAGCTAAGCATAAAATCTATCTCTTAGATGTAGCCTACCTGGATGGAAGTACAGCTCTCGATTTTAAATAACGTTTGACTGTTTCAATCAAATGACTGTTTTCAGTGATTTTGCATATTCTAAGTAATTTTATTTTTATATCTCTTTGGCTTGAAAGTGCAATTTCATACTTCTCCACACATATAAAGACAAAAACTGCTTGTCTTTTACAAAAACTGTGTGTTAGGTAAAAAGGCACTCAATAAATATGTTATTATGCTGCTCTTTGTAAATCCTTCTTCTAAAAACACATGTGGCCTATTTTAGACTAATAAATACTGGGAAACATTTACTAGACAATTTTCATTTAATTGGTATGAATACCAGGCTCAAAATATATCTAAACAAAAACTGTGTTTTTTAAAAATACATAGTATGGTGAGCCTGGGTGGCTCAGTTGGCTAAGCGGCCAACTTCGGCTCACGTCATGATCTCACAGCTTGTGGGTTCGAGCCCCGTGTCAGGCTCTGTGCTGACAGTTTGGAGCCTGGAGCCTGTTTCAGATTCTGTCTCTGTACCTTCCCCGCTCACACTCTCTCTCTCAAAAAAGATAAACAAACACACACACACACACACAAAAAAGAAAAATTTTAAAAATACATGGTATAAGGGGCACCTGGGTGGCTCAGTCAGCTAAGCTTCCGACTTCAGCTCAGGTCATGATCTCACCACTGGTGAGTTTGAGCCCTGCAATCGGGCCCTCTGCCATTAACGCAAAGCTCACTTTGGTTCCTGCCTCCCTCTCTCTCTGCCATTCCCCAGCTTGTGCTTTCTCTCTGTTCCAAAAAAATAAATAAATAAAAATATGTGGTGTAAAGACATGAAATATCTGTCCTTTGCCACTGAGAACTACATAAATAGTACTTTAATATTCTGGCTCTGGGGTGCCTGGGCGTCTCAGTCAGTTGAGCACCAAATATGGCTCAGGTCATGATCTCATGGTTCGTGGGTGAGAGCCTCACATCAGGCTCTCTGCTGACAGCTCAGATCCTGAAGCCTGGTTCGGATCCTGTGTCTTCCTCTCCTTCTGCCCCTCCCACCCCCAAAATAAAATATATAGTAAAAAAAAATTCTGGCTCTAAGAATTTATAACCGGGGCACCTGGGTGGCTTAGTCGGTTGAGCGTCCGACTTTCGCTTAGGTCATGATCTCGCGGTTCGTGGGTTCGAGCCCCGCGTCGGGCTCTGTGCTGACTGCCAGCTCAGAGCCTGGAGCCTGTTTCAGTCTGTGACTCCCTCTCTCTCTGACCCTCCCCTGCTCACCTGTCTCTCTCTCTCTCCTAGAAATAAATTTAAAAAAAAAATTAAAAAAAAAAGAATTTATAACCAAATGCATAGCTAGACCAATTTCAAAGTACACATTTAAAATTACAGATTTTAAAATAAATTTTTTGGAGTGCCTGGATGGCTCAGTCAGTTAAGTGTCCGACTTCGGCTCAGGTCATGATCTTGTGGTTCTTGGGTTCAAGCCCTGCTTTGGGCTCTGTGCTGACAGCTAGCTCAGAGCCTGGAGCCTGTCTTCGGATTCTGTGTCTCCCTCTCTCTCTGACCCTCCCCTGCTCACACTGTCTCTATCTCTCTCAAAAATAAATAAAACATCTTGAAAAAATAAAATTTTTTAAGTTAATTTTACTTATTTTGAGAAACAGAGCACAGGAGGGGCAGAGAGAGAATCCAAAGCAGGCTCCACATTGCCAGCATGGAGCCCAATATGGGGCTAAAACTCACCAACCATGAGATCATGACCTGAGTTGAAATCAAGACTTGACTGCTTAATTGACTGAGCCACCCAGGCACCCCGGTTACATTTTTTTTTTTAAACACCCACTGCCCAAGCCACAGTCTACAATTTTACTCCATTTATTAAACACTAATTTCTGAGAAGTGTCTGGCCCCACCTATAAGTGAGATATAAATAATACTTATAAATAGAATATTATAAAGATGGGACACTGGAATTTCACACTTGGAGAAAATGCAAACTAACATTTCCCCAAATATTTACAAGCAGACTGAGAAAAAAAGTGAAAGTCACTTTGCCAAGCCGGACTTCTGACCTCTCAGTTTCATGACTGGTCTCCCATTCCCCACCAATTCCCTTCTGCCAGGAATATCCTCCTGACTCATCTCTGCCTGCCTATGTCCATTACTTCCTTGGAGACCTGGCTAGAGATTCAGCTCCTTGAAAAAGGCCTCCTTGACTGACTAATCCTGATTTCCACTACTTCTTAACTTTGCATTCCCTTGGCATTTATATATAGTTTGCATTACATAATCAGTAACTTGTAAGTTGTTTTGCATTTTTCTGTCATTTCCCCAACTAGAGACCAAATACAGAAACATCATCTTTTATATCCTCTTCTATATAGCCAGTAATAAATGTTTCTTGAATGACTGAACCACCAGTGAAAGAAAGCCGACTGCTCACAAATTTCCGAAGAAAGTAACTGGCTTTTCAGATCGCATTTACAATACTCTATCACCTCCAATATGCATGGGTCCTTCAAAGAAATGAGATTTAATGCTGCCTTCTGTAAATTCACCGCAAAAGATCCAGGTTATAGATCACTATATACTTAAAGTAAATAACAGTAGAAGCTATTCAAACATATCTTGGGATTTAACATTTCAGGCTTCATTTAAAGCCTTGAAGCAGCATGCCTGTGAACGGTAGGAAGCTGGCACCAGTCTCGTGCAAAAGGGGCAAAACTCTAGTTGGCAGTAAATGTTCAAACACGTGAGCCTCCGCTGTTAAACAAGGCTCATTAGCCACACAAACTTGCTGCTTCAGCTTTCCATCTTCAATGAAGTGCTATGATCTCTTTGGGTTATTGCTGAGAGCCAACAATGGGTTAAATTCCCATAAATTAACCAGTAGCTTTGTCGGTTTGCCCAAGCATACCACTGGCATCGGTGTGGGTGATTTTTTTATTTTAGTATTATTTTTTAAACAGACCCCGGGAGGACAGATGTGAGTGAAGAAGAAAGCGCCAACCGGGCACTTCTCGGGAGGCAACCCGAAACCTCCAGGACTCGAGCCCTTCAGTCTCCCCCTAGTTCTTAGTGTCAGCTTATCGTGCAGAGGCGGGGCTTCAAGCGCTGCTGCTTTTTACTAAATCTCAACCCAGTCTTCCTTGGGGACTGAAAGCCAACTTCTCGTGCAAGGACCATCAGTTTTTCCACACTCAGAGCCCCAGTAAGCGGAGTCCCGACAGAGCCGGGCCACCAGCGCGAGGAAGCGGAGGGGGAGGGAACGGACCCGCTCCGTAAAGAGGCAGGATAGGAGAAACAAAGTGAGCGCCCGCCAGCCCAGCGCCGCCCGCCGCCCCGCCGCCCGTCGGCCCCGCTCACCCTCCAGCAGCACCTCCTTGCCCGCGCGCTTCAGCGCCTGCACGGCCTGGTCGTGGGTGGCCTGGCGCAGGTCGGTGCCGTTCACCGACAGGATGGCGTCGCCCAGCCGCAACGCCCGGCTCTGGTCGGCCGCCAGCCCCGGGAAGATCTTGGAGATGAGGATGGGCATCCGGTTCTCGCGGCCGCCCTTGATGCTGATGCCCAGGCCGCCCGCCTCCTGCTTCACTACCCGCACCCGGCGCACGGGCGGCGACGCGCCCGCCTCGCTCGCCGGGCCCCGAGGCGGCGCGGGCGGGCTCGGGGGACCCAGGCCGCGGCTGGGGCTCCCGGGCAGCGAGTCGCCGGCGCCGCCGCCGTTCGGGAGGCCGTTGAAGGCGGCCGCCGCCGGCCCTAGAGAGGGCTCGGGCTCTGCCGCCGCAGCGTCGCCCGTGAGGCTTAGAGTCTCTCCGCTGAGCTCCGCCACCACCCGGACCCAGCGCTCCCTCAGAAGCAGCTCCACAAGCCCCGCTTTGGTGGCCCGCGTCCACACCGCCATGGCCTGCCCCGCTCCCGCCGCCGCAGTCGCCGCAGCTACCCTCATTCCAGTCAGGCAGCCTCGGCGCTTCCCCCTTCCCGCCCGAGGGGGCGGGCCCGGCCCCCTCCCTCCGGAGGTCATTCATTATTCATGAGAGGCCACGCCCATCGTCCGGAGGGGCGGGGATAGGCGGGCGGAGCCGCTTCCGGAAGGATAAATTGTAGCGCTTAGGCCAGTCTCTTGCAGCTCGCTGGAGGCGGACAGCCCTAGCGCCTTGGGGTTCCATCTCAAGTTCTTCTCCTTCGGTTCGTCTCCGATGGCCACCCCCGAAACTCCTGACCTCCACCGCGTAGTTCAAGGGAGCAGCCCTTGCACGGAAAGCAAAAATAGCTTCAAGAGCACTTTGCAAGTCTGCAAGACTGGGTTGCACGTTCACTCTTGCATTGATTGGTTCATTATGTATTTACTGAGTGCTCAGCCCTGTTCTCCTTTTGATGCCTGGAGATGAGCTGAATAAAATGTACCCACAATTGAGAGCTGGCGGTCTAGTGGGGGAGGAGAGCGGAGAACCAACCATCCTGGTGTGATACTGTGTGGTTAAGTGACATGTAGAATACACTCTGAGAGCAGAGTGAAAGAAACATTCCTTTGGGTCTGGGGTCAGCTTCACAGAGATATAGAAGGTGAGTAGGTGGAGCAGAAAGAATTGCATAAGCAAAGGTCTGGAGACAAGAAAACAGGTATTTATTACTCTGCTTTGTAATCACCTGTTTGTTTGCCTGGAGTATGAGAGGGGACCATTTCTTTTTCAGCCCTGCAGCCACTATAGGTAGGCCTCAAAGATATTTACAGAATGGTGGTTATTTAGGAAGATGCCAGAATTTCAATGCGAACAGAGCACAGGGTCAGTGGAGGTGGAAGGATAGGACTGTGAAAAGCTTCATATAATTAAATGTGGAAGAGTTTGGACTTGGCTTATAGATCTAACCTTCTTGTCCTGGAGGTCGTGGCCTTTTGTTGTAGGAAATGGTGCGTATCCCCAGAAATTCTATGTGTGTATCTTTGGCTTTTATCCAAAGATATGGGTGTTGCAGTCCACCACTTGCAGCCTAATGGGCTGGGAGAGCTGAGGAAACTGAGGCCCTGAGAGCCAAAGACTGGCCTGAAGTCCACAGTGAGGAAGGAGAAAAAACTCAGGTCTCCCAGCTTCCTGGGCATTACTACATACCTGAAACCTCAAAAATGAGGATCCAGAAATCACACCGCTGAGACAGATCTCAGATCTCAGCAAAAACATGAGGTCAAGGTGCCCTCCAACTTCCCTTAAGCCCTAAAAGTGAAATCCCCATGTTTTCACTTGATAAGAAGAGGGCTACAAACAGAGGGAACGTGCACCAATTCCTATAAAAGGGTCTGTATACCTGCTTGCTCATGAAGTACATGTTGAAGCTCGTGAGCCATGTTCTTGCACCTCTCTATGAATGCACATTCAAGTGTGGGCAGGAACTTTCAAAGAGCCTCCCCTACTAGGAGTTAAAACAATAAAAATGGAGACTGGAAAGTACCCAGAGCCCAAATGAAGAAAGAATTCAAAATGATAAAAGTATCTTACTAAAAAAATCAATCATTACAGCTGAATACTTTTTGCAGTTAGTGGAGCAGGATTTTCCAAGCTGCAAATGTCAGCAGAAGCCCAAACCTCAAATCCTCTCCTAAATCAATTGCAGCGAGGCCAGCTCCCTGTTCCAGCAGGTCCCAGTGTGCCCAAGTGCATCTGCAGTCATAGATGCTTCTGGCTTTGCTCCCGCTGAGGCGTGAGCCCCAAGAGGCCTGAGTTATGTGAAATTTCTGCTTATTAGAGAGCACTTGACAGCTGATTCCTTAGAGTGCAGCACTATTTTGAACACTTACCTGCATAATTATCCAGAGGTCGGGCACTTGAAGACACCTTTATTAGGAAAGGGAAGTGCTTTAAATTATTTCCAAAAGTATCAATACCTTTTGATCAACTGAGCTGGAGGAGGTCAAAGATCTTCCAACTAAATAGTAAGGGCACTTACATAAGATAGTAAGTTACATAACAAAATATATAGCTCTAGGAAGAGAGAAGGTAATGAAAATTCCTATTTGGATTACTTGGGAGTTTTTGCTTACACTATTTTTAGGGGCACCTGGGTGCCTCAGTGGGTTAAGCATCTGACTCTTGCTTTTGGCTCAGGTCATGATCTCAGATCGAGCCCAGAGTGGACCTTCACAATAACAGCATGGAGCTCATTTGGGATTCTCTATCTCCCTCTCTCTCTGCCCCTCCCCTGCTGGTGCTCTCTCAAAATAAACATTTAAAAAATTATTTGTAAATATATCCATTTAAAATTCCAAATTTAGGGGCACCTGGGTGGCTCAGTTGGTTAAGCGTCCGACTTCGGCTCAGGTCATCATCTCACCGTTTCTGAGAGAGAGAGAAAGAGAGACAGCGTGAGCAGGGGAGAGTCAGAGAGAGGGGGAGGCACAGAATCTGAAACAGGCTCCAGGCTCGGAGCTAGCTGTCAGCACAGAGCCCGACGCGGGGCTCGAACCCACGAACCATAAGATCATGACCTGAGCCGAAGTCCGACGCTTAACCGACTGAGCCACCCAGGAGCCCCTTAAAATTTTTTTTTAATTCCAAATTTATTGAGCTGTTTTCACAAGGTCCGCCATCAGAATCTAAATTTCAATGTTCTTTCATCACTACTTTCAGATCAGCCAATCTCTTCCAGTCAGTGTCTCCCAATCATGTCTTGCACATTCCCCAGTGAGGCCAACCTTCAAATCACCTCTTTGCCTCTCTCAAGCACTTTCCCACCTACCAAGATCTCATCCTAGTTTTCACTGTCTACCCAATTTTCGGGGGATTTTTCCTCTAAACAATTTTATTCTATGCCTGCCTGTTTTGCCCAAGTAGGTTATAAAATATAGAAGGGCAGGAACCACCCATTGACTTCTTTTATTTCCTGCTATTCCAAAAATATTGCCTTGCTGAGAAGAAACTCATTAAACATGTGATTGATTGAAATTCAGTGCCTTCTGTGCTGTACTCATTTCAAATAATCCCTCTGAAGTTTACTGGTTCCTTGCAGAGTGAAAATTACCATCTAGGAAATCTCAAGTAGTGGAAATCTACCTACTGTGGATAATGAAATCTGAAATAAAAAGAGTACACATCTGTTTCTATGGTTTCTTAGGGACAGTGAGACAAGCTTAGATAATTTGAACAGGCATGTTATTTTATCTACTTCTAAAAAAGCCATTTCCGGCTGTGATAATTCCTAATAAGCTTTCATCCTGTCACCTATCAATATGTATTCTTTGCTCAGGCTCTTATCTTACTGTTTCTCAGAACGAGGGATGGATCATTGCTACTTTATTTTTTATTACTTATTTATTTTTTTTAATGTTTCTTTCTCGCTCTCTCAAAAAAATAAAAATAAAGGGCACCTGGGTGCCTCTGTTGAGCACCTGACTTCCGCTCAGGTCATGATCTCATGGTTTGTGAGTTGGAGCCCCACATTAGGCTCACTGCTGTCAGTCTGTCCGCACAGAGCCTGCTTCACATCCTCTATACCCCTCTCTCTGCCCCTCCCCAACTTGTGCTCTCCCCCACACAGTAAAATTAAATTAAATTAAAATTAAAACAATAAAATTAGCTCTCTCAGTTCCAGGATCTCCTACAATCCTATGACTTAGGCTCCTATTCTATGCTCTCTCAAAACCCAATGGTCCTTCCCTGCCTTCTCCCTCACAGAAGGTGTATTATATATAGCATGGTAATTAAGAGCATAGGATTTTAATAGGAGTTTGGCTACCGACTAACAATGGGCAAGGGGCTGAGGTGTCTGGCCTCAGTTTCTTATTTGGAAAAATTCAGATACCGTTACCTCTAACAGGGGTTGTGAGGGTTAACTTGGTGTCATATGCTAAGTGTTTAGCAATACTGTTCTTGCCAGCCTGTAAGAGTCCCATAAAAAGTACCTGCTCCTGTTATTGTTACCTGTTGACCTTCAGCAGCAGCACAAATAAAACCTTTGGTAGGAAGTCTCAAATTAAGAGTGTATACTTTATCTAGGAATGTGTCTGCCATAATATCATTTGATTCCAGGCTTAAAAAGCAAATGGTCAAATTAATTTTGGTGACAAAACAGATCTTGTATAAAGCTACATTTTGGTTGAAAGGGAGTACATATTGCCAAGAGTCCGTCAAAGGAAAGAATTAGTGGATCTGGGGTTCGTTCCAAGGTTTGAGTGTTGTGTAATTTCACAAGGAAGGAGGGCCCCAGGCAAAATTGCAGCCCTTAGCAAGCCTGAAGGTCACCACCACAAAGGCGGCCAGATGCCAGAGGAGCAAAAACAAGAGCTCCTCAATTACTACTAAAGAAGAGACCAAAGGAAAAATGAAGCTTGTAAGGAAACCAATCCAACATGCAACTTTGAAAATTTATCCATGCATAACTCTTTCCCAGTATAGACAGTATAAGACAGTGATATCAACTGTCCCTTTCAATAGGCAGTACTCTCTGCCTTCCAGAAGAAATATCCTAAAATGTGTTTTTCTTTCCAGCACTAATATGATGTGAAATTGGGAAAGGTGCATATATATTCTTTAGCTGATGCAAGCACATTTTAAAATTCATCCCGCCAAGATAAATCACTATTTATCTGAAACCCACAAACATGAATTAACTATCTCATGCGTTATGACTATGAAAACCCACATCTGCTAACCACATTCCTAATGAGCAGCAGCTGGTGACAGTTTTGTAGCTCTGTGACTTTCTTTTTAGGAAAATATTAGCAAGGACACACTAAGCAGAAGGTTAGTTTCATTGAATCCACTTAGTTACGGAAAATCACCAGTAGTTTTTGTTGTTGTTTTTTAATGTTTGAGAGAGAGAGAGAAAGAGAGCAAGCAGGGAAGGGGGAGAGAGAGAGGGAGAGAGAACCCCAAGCAGGCTCCTTGCTGTCTGCGCAGAGCCCAACACAGGGCTCTATTTTGTGAACCATGAGATCATGGTCTGAGCTGATATCGAGTCAGGTGCTTAACCAACTGAGCCACCCAGGTGCCCTGGAAAATCACCAGTATTTTTATATTGACAGTCATAGAAATTGCACAATTTGCCATGAAATTGAAATAAGTTCCCCAAATGAAAACCCCCTTTCCCTCAATACCAGTTCCAATAGAATTTGCAGAGCCTCACCATAAGTCTTGCAGTCACCTCTCTTCTTTCCTAGGTCACTGAGCCCCACATCATGTTTACTGATGCACAGGGCCTTGATGTATTTAGTCCTTCATCCCAGAGCTTCAACTCCCTCCTCAGTCGGTTAACACAATGGCCCATTAGAGGGATCCTAGACCCCTTTGAGAATCAGCTGTATGCAGTGGACAGGCCTCAGACAAGTGCTCACTTAAGCAAAATACAGCATTCCAGCTCAGAGGCTCAGGAAGCCCCTAAGCCCTTACGTGGACTCTTTCATGGGCTGAATTGTGTTACCCCAAAGTGGATAGGTTGCAGTCTAACCCACAGTACCTCAGAAGGTGAATGTGTTTGGAGACAGGGTTTTTAAAGAGGTCATTAAGTTGAAGTGAGGTCATTAGGGTGGGCTCTAATCCAACATGACTGTTGTCCTTGTAGGAGGAGCATAGGACACATACATACATAGGGAGGTCCAAGTGAAGACAACACAAAAAGATGACCATCTACAAGCCAAGAATAGGCCTTAGAAGGAACTGACTTTAGGCTGACTTTAGGACACTTATAGTGAGATGTAATAACAAAAAGAAGTATACACATATCACTTTTTATGCCATTCTAAATATTTTTGGTTTCTTCTCTCATTTCCTCTTTACCATTTTTGGAGGGGAAGCTGTTTTTCCCTTGACCTTTCCCAATGATATGGACTGAGTCTGATTGCTCAACTCCACCAGGAATCACAGGCAACCGATGCCAGGTTTCCCAAGGGTGAGCGATGTTCTTCCCAGTGCACCAGGCCTTTCAGTTGCCTGAAGAGGCCTTCCTCAGCAACTCCCTACTCTTGAGGCTCTCGGGAGGAGATGGGTCAGAACTAGTCCAGTGGCCTTTCCAGCCTAAGCAGAAGCCACACATTCCTGGCAGGTTCCCTCTGCACAACAGTATAACCAGGAAAGGCAGTGAGGGCACTGTGTACTACAATGAATTAGCCAGAGAAGTGGAAATTTAATTGGTAAAAAGGAAAAAACACTAGGAAACGTTTGAGAATCTGCCTCTGCTCCCAGAACATGCCTAAGATTGACACTCAGGTTGGGGTTTCAGTCTCCTGCTTGGCACCATAGCTTTAACCTGCAGTCTCTTCAGAATGCCCAAAGCCTCGTTTCCTATGGCCTTAGACGACAGACCAGTCTAGGGAAGTCTGTGGGAAAGGAGTATTTAATTAAAGGGGAAAAAAAGTATTTCAATGTTTGAAGATTTTTGTTATTGTTCTCCCTTGTTCCTGAATCCTATTCTGATCCTCAACCAAATTTACAACAATATAATTAGTGTTAATCTAAGGCATTACCCATCAACAAATTGCCAGTCTTTATAGTTGGATAAATAAAAACAATCGCACAGCGTTCCCACATTCGTTTCACAGCAAAAATTAAAAAAAAAAAAAAAAAAAAGGTACCAGTGCTACTAATACATTGTCTCAGACTTCTAGCCTCCAGAACTGTGAGAAAATAAACCTCTGTTGTTTAGGTCCCCCAGCCTGTGATACCTTTATGGCCAATCTCAGCAGTCACATACAGACCCCACATGTGATAAGCACCCACACAACAGCCTGTTTTTTGCCTCCCTAACTGCCAGTCTCTTTTGACCCTTACTTACACAAATGGGCATTTTTTACTGTGTCATTCCTTTGAATTTGAATAGTTCACAACTGTGTTTTCCACTGAATGAAAGTTTGTTTTTTGTTTTTGTTTTTTTAAGTTTATTTATTTGAGACAGGGTGGAGGGGCAGAGAGAACCCCACACAGGCTCCACACTGTCAGCACAGAGCCCAACACAGGGTCTGAACCCACAAACCGTGACACTATGACTAGAGCCAAAACCAAGAGTTGCACGCTCAACCGACTGAGCCACCCCGGGGACACTGAATGAAAATTCTTAACCACAGACTTCAAGGCCCACTCATACCTAGTCTGATTTCTCACTACCTGTTGGCTCAAGAATTCTTCATCCAAAGTTCATTTATCTTCTCTACACACTTTTCTAAGCTGCTTAGCTTTCCTCTGTGGAAATTGCTCTACACTTAAATTTTCTAGGAACCTCACCTGGCTCTTAGCTACCATATGCAAGGGAAGCTGTCACCCTGCAGGGGCAAGCTTTCCTAAATGAGACATGTATGTTCTCAGTACTTTGGTAGGCTCTGCCTGCCGTTTTGGCCTTATTTTCCTCCATTCGCAGTATATGCTGTATCAACCATGTGAACCTGTGGCAGTCCCAGGACCAGGCTATGCTCTCTCTTGCTTCAAGCCTTTGTACTGAGAATGATCTAGGAATGCCTCTTTTCTTCTCCCTTCCCCCTTGATCATTAACACCCAATTCCAAGAGTTATTAGCTCAAGGACAATCTGCTACCTTCACCTGATCTGCTAACTCTACTGGTAGGTGCTCCTTATCTGTGCTCATCTTTAATGTAGCATTGTTTGTTTCTCCCCCACAACTACGCTGTGAAGTTCTTGAGAGCTGAGATCATCTTTTATCTGTTACAGGTAGACAACATATAGTAGGCACTCAATAAAATGTTCAGTATTAAGTCCTATAACTTCCTAAAGACAAAGGACTGACACAAAGCTAAGCCTTAATATCTGTATCTTTGCTGTCCATATATGAAAGCCACTGGCCACATGTGGCTATTTAAATTAAAAATCAAATAAAAATAATTCCATTCCTGGAGCACCTGGGTGGCTCAGTTGGTTAAGCATCCAACTTCGACCTGGGTCATGATCTCACAGTTTGTGGGTTTAAGCCCCGTGTTGTACTCTGTGCTGACAGCTCAGAACCTGGAGCCTGCTTCGGATTCTGTCTCCCTCTCTCTCTGCCCCTCCCCCACTCATGTTCTGTCTCAAAATTAAATAAAACATTAAAAAAATGTTTTTAATTCCATTCCTTTGCTGCACTAGCTACATTTCAAGTGCTCAATAGTGGGGGTGCCTGGGTGGCTCAACTGGTTGTGCATCCAACTTCGGCTCAGGTCATGATCTCATGATTCATGTGTTCAAGCCCCATATTGCACTTGCTGCTGTCAACACAGAGCCCTCTTTGGATCCTCTGTCCCACTCTCACCTTGCCCCCCTTCCCCCCCCAACGCCTCTTCCCTGCTTGTGTTCTCTCTCTCAAAAACAAATAAACATTTAAAAAATATATATTCAAGTGCTCAATAACCACATGTGGCTAGTAACTATCTTACTGTACAGGAGACAGAACATTTCTGCCACCACAAGCTGATCTGTATCTTAAAATACCTTAAGAATATGAAAGAAAAAAAAACCCCAAAACATTAGGGAAAAAAAAAGAAGAGGTTATGAACATGCAACTTAGTTCAACAGCCAAAATATATTTTAAAAAAGTGAACAATCTTTTTAGTAAACAAATGCAAAATAAAATGAGATAGGATTTTTCACTCATTAGATGGGCTGAAACCAAAGTCTTTCACTACACTGGCAAAGTGTAGGGAAATGAGTACTTTAAAACCCTGTGGATAGAAATCTAGCCACCCCAAAGAACAATGAAAAGTGAAAGAAAACGAACACTGTGTGATCTAGCAATTCCACTCTCCAGAGAAACACCCCAAGGGAGTACTACCCCATGAGGTACGAGGCTGTTCACTACAACACTCTGTATGATTTACACATAAGACTGCCCACAGCACTCAATTATTACAGCTAAATCAAGTGCTCATTCAGACCAAGAAATGCTTAAATGCCTTCCCTGCAGCCTGCGAGATGGAAAATCTTTGGTGTATCATGCTTGCTAATCATATTTACAATTGGGTTCCTTCAACCAAGAGACAGTAGGGTAACAACTCTAAGGATGCCACCTTGGCCTCTCATGAACTGTTGTGTGACCATGGGAAAAATAACTTCCCCTCATGGTGTTCATTCCCGTAAGTATAAAAAGGAGGCCAAGAGGCACAGTTTCTTTCACAAATCTTGTTTCTTCTACCCTCAACCCCAAAAACAGAACAGCTCCACTTTTATCTGTATATTATGGTTCAGAGTACTATTCCATTTGAAAAAAGTTTTGATGCTTAAAAAAAAAGCTTAAAAAACCCTCCAAGCTATGCCTCTTGCCTCCAATATTTCAAGATTTTAGTTTCTGTCTAATTTGCTATAATCTCCAGGCTAAAAGATACCATATCCATCCTGAGATCAGGTTACCAACTACTACGTAAGTGAATTTTTTTTTTTAAGGTTTTTTTTTTTTTTTTAATTTCTAGGAGAGAGAGAGACAGCGTGAGCAGGGGAGGGTCAGAGAGAGAGGGAGTCACAGACTGAAACAGGCTCCAGGCTCTGAGCCGGCAGTCAGCACAGAGCCCGACGCGGGGCCCGAACCCACGAACCGCGAGATCACGACCTAAGCGAAAGTCGGATGGACGCTCAACCGACTAAGCCACCCAGGCGCCCCGTAAGTGAATTTTTAAAGGATTTGAGTCAAGGTGTCAAAAAAGATCTCTTCCAGGTTAGTTTGCAGATCAAAACTTTTCTTCTAGGTTTCACAGATGCCTGAAGATAAAATCCTACCTGAACACCACACATGCATTTAAAACTGCTTTGGGGCACCTGGGTGGCTCAGTCAGTTAAGCGTCTGACTTTGGCTCAGGTCATGATCTCACAGTTCGTGGATTCAAGCACCATGTCAGGCTCTGTGCTGACAGCCAGCTCAGAGCCTGGAGCCTGTTTCAGATTCTGTGTCTCCCTGTCTCTGACCCTGTCCTGCTCACTTTGCTCTTTCTCTCTCAGAAATAAAAACAAAAACGAAAACAAAACTGCTTTGCCTTCCCTTCCCCCAATTTCTCTTAACTTGCCTCAATCAGTTTCTGCTTCATTGGTATTCAAAGTTCTCTACCTAGGAAGAATTTCAAGGCCCAAAGATCTTACTTCCCATACCATTTATGGAAATCCAAATCCCTGGCTGGAAATGTTGCAAAGGAATGCTTTCTACTTTCAAAACTTTTACTTATTCACTCATGATCTGTGAGCCCTTTCTGTCAGAATTACACCCTCCACAATCCACAAGGCTTCAGAATATGTTTAAGGTTAAGTAAATCAAGTCTTAAACTATACTCCATACTCTGAATTTATAGCTCTAGCGTCAGTGAAAAGCAAGTGAGTTAATATTTAAGGCATCGTAGGCTCCTCCTGGTCATATTCAGTGAAGACCAGTGACTGGAACTTTGGTTTCAACCACACAAAAGACGACGTAAACATTTCTCAGGAAGCGCAGGATTATACAGTCTCCTGGTCCAGTCTAAAGCAGACCGGGAGAAAATGTCTAAGGAAATTTACTCAAGTAAGAAGAAAGGAAAATTATTTTACACAGAGGCCCTAAAAAGTTGCAGCTATTTGTTTAAATTACTCTTATTATGGGAATTTCCATGTCTATGTGGATTCCTTGTATATATGCTATTAAATGTAATTTTCTCTTGCTAAAAAATAAAGAATTTCTATTACTATAAAAAACAACCACACATGCACGCGCACGCACACACACACACACACACAATACCTGAGCAGGCAGGGCAGAGAAGTGGCATCCATTATAAACCATGTTTCATCTACTTCCTCTTAGCAAACCTGAAATAGTCTGTCCTTTATGTTATAAAGTACTGGGCTTTGCTTCTCTCATTACTTCTCTGTTAATTCTCTTCCCGCATATCTACTGTAAATTCTCATGTTTTATTGTCCCTTTCCAGGCTGGAGGATGGGCTTTATCTTAGCAAAAGTGTTTCTCACCAGCATTTTACTCATGATGTCATCAGAATCCATCTCCTTCTCTGCCTGTACCACAGCCCTCCATACCAAAACCAAACAAACAAAAACCACACATACTGGATTTCCACAGGCATGCAACAGAATACATCCACTGAGATGGGAAAGAAATTGATCTCCTTGGTTCGGGTTAACTAGAGTTCTTCACTTTCTAGTTTGAAAGACTACATTAAAACTAGTCAGTTGATAATACCCATGATAATAACAATGTCAAAACAGTAGAAGACAAAATAGGTAAAATATATGGCAGGCTTTCGGGTCCCAACCTCCATGTCTACTCTCAACAAAAATCCCTGCCCAGTGTTTCCTTAATCTTTGAAACTGACACATTATATATTATATATATACACATATATAATACATAAAATATACAGCATATTCTATTATGTATATAACACATATATGTATACATATATATGTGCATATTTATCAGGTGAAAGATGGTTAATGAAATTGGTATCCCAAAGCCTGATTTTTTCCATTATTATTATTATTTTTTTTTGAGAGAGAGAGCAAGAGAGAGTGGGAGACGGGCAGGGGGGTGAGGTGGTGGGGAAGGACAGAGGATCCGAAGTGGGCTGTGTTGACAGCAGACAGCCCAATGTGGGGCTCCAACCCACAAACTGCAAGACCGTGACCTGAACTGAAGTAGGATGCTTAATTGACTGAGTGACCGGGGCACCCCTGATTGTTTTTCCCTTTAAATAAAATAAACAGCTGACTGCCAGAGGCCAAAGGCATCCGTTTTTGAGATGGAGCACTGCAGTTAAAATTCTTCCTTGAAACATAAGGCTGATTATCACCAGTGCTAGTTAAGCTATCTTGAGCAAACAAGCATAGCTCCCCTGCCCTCTAGGGCAATGCTGGGCAGGTCCCCACACCTCTGCACTGGCTGCAGGCAGGAGGCTGGCAGACAGTGAAGGTCATCAGCCCTCTGAAGCCTCAGGCATGTGTTAGGGAAGAGAAGATAAGAACCATCTTTTTTGCTCTGAGATTGTGGTCTAAAGAACAAAGAGGACAGTGAAAAAGTTGGACGAAGTTGTAGCTGCTTAGAACATTATCCCAACTACAAGTACCTTGGAATTTCCACTTACTTGAGTCAATGAAGGGAAATTACTGTCCATTATTTTGGAAGATAACATTCATAATGACTAGTCCTAAAGAATAACTTTGCTTTATTATCATGATTTGTGAAAACAAACAGGGCAGACAGTTCGAGGAAGGACACAGATCGTGCCCTAGTCTAGGTCCCAAATTTCTTCTTTTTGATGGGTGGTGGGAGCTGAGCGATGATGTCATCCAGAGGCCGTTCTACTGCCACCAGTGTTCTTTCATCCAAAAGATCCATGAAGAGCAGAGGCTGTAGAGAGATGATAATGACTCTACCAGGAGTTAGGCACCAGGGCTAGTCCTGAACAAACTAGAGATAAAAGGTCAGCCTCTTTCAAGGCTGGAGTAATCAAAATCTCTGACAATCCTTCCTGCCTTAGGACTCAAAATGGTTGGTAAAGTTGGGGGCTTTATGTTTTTATTTTTGATTTTTTAAAAGTAATCTCTATACCCAATGTGCGGTTCTGACTCACGGCCTCGAGATCAAGAGTCATATATGCTCTTCTGAGTGTGCTAGCTAGGCACCCCAAGGTTGAGAACTTTTAACTGAATTCACTAAAAATAAAAGATTTCAACAAGATTTTTCATGTTTTTGTATATAGAACATCTGTTCCATAATGTCTTAGGAATCAAGACACTGACTGCTTTGGAGCCTAGATTCTTGGCAAACAGCAAGTTACAAATGAATCAAGAAATTAATCATACTTAAATAATTTACAGATGTCCCTCTTAAAAAAAATTCTTGCAGACCCTGGAGAAAATGTTCCAGGACACCCAAGGAACTCTAATCTGAGAAGCATGAAAATGGAACTTTGGAGCTGGCACAAGCAGCTGTAGTATCATAAGTTCAATGAATATCTGTTTCATATACAACGAAAAGCTTAGCCCAGAAAGGAAAAGTCACAACGAGTTCAATGACTTCCATTTGCCTGAAATTTATCTTGAGGAACATTCTCCACTTTGAAGTCACATTAAAAAAAAAGAAGCAATCTTTCAAGGCCAGTTTTTTTTTTTTTTTTTTTAAAGATTTTTATTTATTTCCAGGAGAGAGAGAGAAAGACAGCGTGAGCAGGGGGAAGGTCAGAGAGAGAGGGAGTCACAGACTGAAACAGGCTCCAGGCTCCGAGCTGGCAGTCAGCACAGAGCCCGACGCGGGGCTCGAACCCACCAACCGCGAGATCATGACCTAAGCGAAAGTCGGACGCCCAACCGACTAAGCCATCCAGGCGGCCCTCAAGGCCAGTTTTAAACACAAAAACACCACTGAAAATCCAATATAATTTCTCACTACCTATGTATTTCGTTTTGGGGAAGTATGATGTGCATGCCTCTAATCACCTCAAGGATAATGAAAATACAAACATATGGAACAGATATCCTCAGAAAGGTACCTGTCTCCCCAAAACCAGGTACTCTGCATATAAAATGAGGGAGCTCTTGTCTGTATAATGTGGAGCTTATTACATTTTGATAATATCACAAAGAAGCAACCGTCTAGAATATAATGCAAGATGTTTTACCTTATATATCTTAGACATTTTAAAGGCATGGGCGGTACGCCTCCTGATGACATCTGATTCGTTCGTGGGAGGAAGAGGATTGTAGAGTAAGGTTTTGTCATTTGGAAGAGGCTAAAAAGACAAAGACATACTGTTTAAATTGTTATTTTTATTGGGCTTCTACAGAACAAAGGACTACAGTGATTTTTCAGGCAAACACCACCTTCTAACCATCATATTAGACATTTACTATCTCCCTGGCTCTCCTTACTTCAGTAAGAAAGCTGTAGCCACTCTTCCAGCTATACTGTAAAGGGTGGGAGTATGAAGCAAAGAGCGTGGTACTCTATTCCAGCAAGATCAAATGGCCCAGATGGGGCTTCTGGCCAGTCTTGTCAGTAACACTTTGTGAGACAGGAACAAACTGGCATCTGCAGGAGCTCAGCCCATTCAGGGTCTGCTTTCTAGACTCTTCCTCCAACCAGATCACGGACAGGCCAAGTGACTAAATTTCTCCCCAGGCCAAAACCAAAACACCAACCACCCCCACTGATGTCACTGACACCTCAAGAGATGGCCTCTGGCCAAGCAAGTGATATTTCATCTCTGACTTCCTTGGGAAATAGCTCTGCCCAGCATGAGGAAGTGATGGACTTATCACCAATGCTTGACAAAAAAATATGGACAGCCCTGGGCTGAGTTACAAAGAGGCAAATGAGTGGGAGAGGCCCTTCCTGTATCACTCATCCTGCAGAAGGCACTTGTCAGCCAGCTCTGTTTCCCACGCCCAGAGGACACAGGGTCCACGAGATGAGTTCCAGTGACACATCATGCACACCTCCTTGAGAGCATCTGCTGCTTTCCCCAGGGTTCCTTCCACCCCCACCTTTACAGATACACCAAAACACTGTTAATGGTAACCTAAGCCTAAAGTGCATTACAGGCATGGCCACAGCTCATGGTGCTCCTAGAAATTATTAAGTATCTGCCCAGAGAAGACATATAAATTTGGGGTGAATCAAAATAGCAGCCAGCAGAGGCTGGAAACTAGAACTGAAAATGCTCACATCCCACCTACATCATAGCCATGAAGAAAAGAATTTTCCTGGCTGGGCTTCAAGACATTAAGACCAGCTCCTCAAGATTCCAGTGTTTCAGCATATTCAGGCAAGGGGCAAAAGTGGTCAAGACCTCAGCCTGTGTCTCCTTTGATAAAACTGTGCTGTTCAGTCACCCCAGGGTACAAACGTGATTCAGCCCAATCAATGGTATTCCCCATGAGGGTTATCTTCTGAATACTGACGTAATCACATTTCTACTTAAGTTTGTATGTTCACAGGCAAAGCAGAGAAATGGTCAAAATCAGCAAAAACCAGTACACAAGGGCCTCTCCCTACCCTGGGAGCCTCAAAGGCCTGGGAATGAAAATAAAGAAATCTGCAAAACAAAAGTTCCTCTCATCTAAAGAATATGTCAGAACAATTTTATTGATTTTTTCCCTCTCTTAACTCATTGTCCTTGTTGCTTTTAGAACTCTGAAAATTACTAAGTACAGAAGAATCAGTGTGAGCACAGGTAGTAGTGGTAAAGAACTCACCAGTGACTTGTCAATGATGCAGAACATATAGGCATCATGGAGAAGGATGTGCATTGGTCTCTTGGGATGAAAACTGATGTGTGTGATGGGAGTATCCCTTTGGAGCCAAAGGTAATGAAACCCTTGCTTCTGGATGGTCCGGCTCCACTCTGTATACTGTTTGTCTGGGATGCTGTACTCAAATACCTGAGGAAGGATATGATACAGAAGAAATGCAGGCTAGTACCCAGAAAACCTGGGAGAGTATCCCCCATTCCTAAACAGAAAATATTTATACAAAACCTGACTATATATATCACACTCAGCTTTATGCTTTCTACTGTTTTTAAGTAAAACATTTTTAAGGTAAACTATGGAACAGTAAACAATTAAAACAGCACAGAAAGGTTTATAATGTGGGGCGCCTGGGTGGCTCAGTCAGTTGAGTGTCTGACTTTGGCTCAGGTCATGATCTCACAGTTCATGGGTTCGAGCCCCGTGTCAGGCTCTGCTGACAGCTCAGAGCCTGGAGCCTGTTTCAGATTCTGTGTCTCCCTCTCTCTCTTACCCTACCCTGCTCACGCTCTCTCTCAGAAATGAATTAAAAAAAAAAACAAAAAAAAATTAAGAAGGGTTTATAGTGAAAGGTCACCCTGTCATCTTGACATCTCTCTTCCCCAAGAACAGTCTATTTCGTTCTTTTTAAAGTTTATTTATTTTGAGAGAGAAAAAGAGCAAGCAGGGGAGGTGGAGAGAGAATCCCAAGCAGGATGTGCACTGACAGGGCAGAGTGGGGCTCAGACCAAGAGATCATGATCTGAGCTGAAATCAAGAGTCCGACGCTTAACTGAGACACCCAGGTGCCTCAAAAGCAGCCTATTTCTTATTTACATCTTTCCAGATATTTTATGCATACAATATACTCTATTCTGAATGTTTCATTTTTCATTTAGCATTATATCATGGAGCCTGACCCATGTCGATACCAATAACTATATCTAAATATCACTCTTGCCTCCTTAAAGAACACATTCACTTTAAAGTGTCTAAATATCTATTTAAATATTTAAATTAAATATATTAAATTTAAATATTAAATTTAAATATTTAAAGTGTCTAAATATCAAGAGTGATATCTGAATATCACTCTTGCCCCCTGAAAGAACACATTCACTTTAAAGAACAGCCATTCACGCTTTGGATGTACCATGATTTACTTAATCTCATCTGTTTAATGGGCACTTAATTTATTTCCAATCTTTCACTACTGCAAACAAGGCTACAATGATGATCTCGATATCAATGTCTTTTTGCACAACTCAAGGTTTATATCTATAGGAAGAACTTTTAGAATGGGAACTTCTGAATCAAAGGTTATGTGGATTTAAGTTTTTTTTTTTTTACATATCTCAACATGTCTTCCCAGCACTATGTATTATCGACTTTACTGATCTCTGCTAATCTAACAGATACAAAAAATTTCTCACTAGCTTTAATAACTGAAGCCCTTAAGGGACCACTGCCAGGAAAAGGGATCAGGTGGACATTATGTGTAACAAAGACAAGCATGTGGCTTCACTAATCTTTCAGACTCTGGTCAAGGACAAAAACCCAGAAAACTGAAATGAGAGGTTTCATTTTCTAAATAGAACACACACGTATGTGCATGTATGAGATCATACTTAATCTTTCCAATAGCTCAGTGAGGAAGGTATTATGCCTGTTTTACGGATAAGGATATATAAGTATTGATCATTTCACAATGTGTTCTGTAACTCAAATATTTAAAAATTTTTTTTAAATCTTTATTTATTTTTGAAAGAAAGAGACACAGAGTACAAGCAGGAGAGGAACAGAGAGAGGGAGACAATCTGAAGTAGGCTCCAGGTTCTGAGCTGTCAGCACAAAACCTGACACGGGGCTTGAACTCACAAACCACGAGTTCATGACCTGAGCAGAAGTTGGATGCTCAATGGACTGAGCCACCAAGGTGCCCCGTAACTCAGATATTTTAAAGATCTTCTTACAATTTGGTATGGAAAAAAGCAGTAGGCTATGCACTCATTTTGGCAAGTCTGTTCTAGATAACAGACTTCACTATGGCCTGATTTCATTATTTCAAAACTGAAGGTGAAATACATGATCTTTTAGTCATTTCAACGCTTAGGACCTTATTCCATCCTACACCCTGGGTCTATGTCATCTATAGTCTAAAAAAAATCAGTAAAGTGAGTACTTAAAAACTGCTCCTCCTTCCTGTACTTCTTTATAATCTCATTGCTTCACCATTCCAAAGTGCCCATCAAGCCAAAGGATATTACTGGCCTATAATGCATCCAGACTATACACGAAGTTTTACTTCATACGGGAGAAAACTACCTATATTTTATCCAGTACTTTCAAATAAAAACTCCTCCAAAATGGTCATTATCTTAGCTTCTTAGTTATTATTCAGCAGAAAGGAATTAGAAAGCTCTGGGATCTCTTACCTGCTGGTCAGAGTGAGCAATGACAAGGTTGTTGGTATTGGGGGCGATAGCCAGAGCAGTCACAGGGAAGTTATAGGCAGGTACCGTGCAGTGGAGCTGAGAACAATTAACAGACACAAAAGATAACCCTATATATCTTTTCTCAGGAAAGATTTGATGGTCTAGGTCACTTGTTTTTAAATAGCGTTCCTTAGAACTCCAAGAGTTCTATGGAAATTCCCACAAATAAACCTTAATGTTGTTTAAAATTAAAAACAAAAAAATAACACTTCCACAACTGATAGCATTTGCAGAAAACTTCAGAGTAAAGGTTTTGGTGCTCTCTCTCATCTGTATGAATTGCTCATAAAAACATCTTTGAACAAGGAATCTGTCTACACTTTAAAGGAAACTAATGCCTCGATATGGACATTATGTACAGCTGCAAGACACGTGCACCACTACACAGTGTCAGGCAAAGCTCAAAGAGCAGTACACACTCCATGCCACAATGTCATAAAGATTAAGTTATGCAGTTAATAGACAAAATCACACTAAATGTTGCAGTTTGGTATCATTCTATAACCTTTTGATGCTTACTGCAAGTTGTGGGTAGTTCTTAACTGATTTTTATAATGAAGATGAAAACCTGTAAGGGATCATTAGTAATTCAATGTGTGAACTGTCAACAAGGTCATTACTGATTAATGGAAAAGTACTTTCCTGTTATTCCTCTGTCAAACTTCTGTTTAATTTAAAAATACCTTGAGATTATGAGGCAAGCTGTTAAAAGAAAGTGTTACTATCTGCAACTATTCATCCAGGTAAATCAGAATTTTCCTCACCATAAGATAGAAATAACCTGGATATGAATTCATCATCCACAAATCCTTGATTTCAAAATTTTGTACAAGAGTGTTTTCACTGTTCAACTGATTGACTTTAATGTTGCAGATTATGATTTTGGGCTCCAAACAAATAAAACAGGGAAAATTCTTAGTTTAAAAAAAAAGGTCTGGTCATTTCCCAGGTCATACCAATTTGCCTTGAGTCTTTTAACTGCACGGCTAACTTCCTCCTGTTTCCTACTACTAAAACCTATGCTTACCTTTAGATGTTTTATGTTGTACACATGGACTCCAGCACTGGTACCTGATGCAGCTAGCCAATTCCCATCTGGACTGACTGCCAAAAGACACATGGATTCCACTGTCCCTATGCAGAAAGAACAACAATTAATCTCTGAATTCTGTGTCCACAGCCAGCCCTGGGCTGAATATGGTGCCAAATGTCAATTAAGACTTTTATTTATTTATTTTATTATTTATTATTTTTTTAAGAGGGAGAAATTCTTTTTAAGTTTATTTTTGAGATAGAGTGCAAGTGAGACAGGAGCAGTGAGCGAGGGAGAGAAAGAATCCCAGGCAGGCTCTGCACTGCCTGTGCAGAGCCGGATGTGGGGCTCCAATTCACAAACCATGAGATCATGACCTGAGCCGAAGTTAGGCGTTTAACTGACTGAGCCACCAAGGCGCCCCAAAACTTTTAAATCACAACTGGATAACTTCTTGATAGTTTTGCAAATAAGTCCTACATATTAGTTTACTATTTTCATTTAATTAGCCATCCTTCATGTAAAGAGGAGCCAGAGATAAATCTGAAGGCGTCACTTGCTCAAGCCTGAGTGAGACACTGTCCACTACAGAAATGGAGAATCAAGACAACAGCTACCTAAAGTCTGTATTTTAATTGTTTCAAACTCCTTTCCTACCAGATGGTTTTTGAAATATGTTTTTTAGTGTTTATTTTTGAGAGAAAGAGAGAGCATGGGAGGGTCAGAGAGAGAGGGAGACACAGAATCTGAAACAGGCTCTAGGCTCTGAGCTGTCAGCACAGAGCCTGACACAGGGCTCGAACTCACGAACCATGAGATTAATGACCTGAGCCAAAGTCGGACACTTAACCGACTGAGCCACCCAGGTGCCCCATACCAAACGATTTTTAATCAAAGCTAAGGACAAACAGCAAGCTCAAAAGGCTTGACGCGTTATCTTTAATTTATTGGGTACCTGCTGTATATTTAACACTAAGGGAGCATGGGCACATATGAGCCATCTTTGTCATCAAGGGATTTTAAACCAATCTGGCAAAATGACGACTCGTGGGTTAAAAATCAAACAGTGATGTTATATGCCAAAATATGTGCTGCATACAACACCCCCAAAGGATGAAAAAGCTTTATAACAAGATATAAACCAGATACTAAAGAATGGTTGAAGTGGGTAGAAAAGGATGGAGAACAACATGAGCTAAGTGACAAGCACTGGAATACACAGGTTTGAGGGCTGTGAAGAAACCAGCTTGACTATAAGAGGACAAAAGATGGAAGAACAACAAATAAAGTAATATCTATAATGCAGAGCCTAATTTTAAGGGATGCTAAATGCAAAATACAGAGTTTAAGTTTGTTTTTTTTTTCTTTTTTAAATATTTTATTTATTTCTCAGAGAGAGAGACAGACAGCGTGAGCAGGGGAGGGTCAGAGAGAGAGGGAGACACAGAATTTGAAACAGACTCCAGGCTCTGAGCTAGCTGTCAGCACAAAGCCCAATGCGGTACTCGAACCCAAGAACCATGAGATCATGACCTGAGCCGAAGTCAGACGCTTAACCAACTGAGCCACCCAGGCACCCCTAGAGTCTAAGTTTTTTAATAATAACATATACAGAGACTCAAAATACACTGTCATTTATTTTGTGCTGATAGCTCAGAGTCCGGAGCCTGCTTCAGATTCTGTGTTTCTCTCTCTCTGCCCCTTCCCCACTCACACTCTCTCTCCTTTAAAACTAAATGAACATTTAAAAAATTAAAACAAACAAATAAATACACCAAAATATTAATGGCAGTTATTTCTGGGTGTCAGGATTATAGCTGATTTTAACTTCCTTCTTGCTTTGCTAACAAAACTCTAAGAAGGGTGATGAAATTTCTGGCCCCAAATAAGGAATCAAAAATCCAGTGAGAAAAGAGTAGGTGTAAGGAACATTTCAGATCTTATCAAGCGTTTTCACGTGCCAGATACCTCCTCCTACTTTAAACTGCAAACATGTGAGTATTTACAGGGTGGAAAAGAGCATTAGAGAGCCCCAACAATGAATGAGGTTTAAAAGGAAAAAAAAAAATGATACATCAGAGACTGACAACTGTCTCCTTGGCCAGTTACCAAGTTCCCACCTGACTGAGGTTGGAAAGTATGCAGGTGCTTGAAGCTTCCTTCCAATAGCCGAATGATATGCAGAGACCCTTGATTTGATGCCACAAAGAGCTTTGTTGAATCTTCAGAAAACAAAATCTGAAGGGCAGAGCGAAGGAATGCTGGCATTTTGGAAACCTTGGGGTGAACCACAGTAAAAACCAGTAAGAGAGAGAAGATCTAGAATCCATCAAAAATAATCACAGCCAAGCTGAAATGACATTAATGCTTCCTTTAGCTACGGAAGCCAACTGATCACAGAACACTAACCTGCCCAGTGTAACCTTTTCATCCCCCCTTTCATCTCTTCAAAAGTCTAAGCTTTATTGCCACTTTCTAGCATTTCCCTATGTCTCCAAAAACATAATCAATTCAAAATGGAAATAAAATGCTGTTTTGTAACAGGTATCCCCAAATAACTTTTCATGATTCACATCCAGTATGTTCTACTTCACACAAAAATCACACACTTAAGTGATTTTTTCTTGTTCAACCAGACAGTGGGTTATCACTTACCCTTTGGAGGCTTAAGTTGTCATTTTCATAATTCAACCGATAAAGAAAAAAACGAGAAGTTGTAGAATAGGCTATCCAACTTCCGCAAGGGGAGATACAGCTGCAAATAATGTTCTCAGGACCCTGGCAATGTTAGGAATCAGGATGAATATTCACAAAAAAATTCATTATGTCAAGGATCACTATGACACAAATCCTCAAGCTATTGCCACTCTAGACATAACCACAAACATCTACACATAATCTTGACACTCATATGCTATGTGTCACTAGGATTATTTCAGAGGTACAGCCCCTGAACGGTGTGGCTTGATTTCCAAAAACAAGAACAGAGGTCTATGAATATTGCAAACTTATCTCAGCCCTTTGTGTATATTTAAAATTTTTTTTAATGTTTTATTTTTTTTTAATTTTTTTTAATTCTTTTTTTTTTTTTAATGTTTTATTTATTTCTAGGAGAGAGAGAGAGACAGCGTGAGCAGGGGAGGGTCAGAGAGAGAGGGAGTCACAGACTCCGAAACAGGCTCCAGGCTCTGAGCTGGCAGTCAGCACAGAGCCCGACGCGGGGCTCGAACCCACAAAGCGCGAGATCATGACCTAAGTGAAAGTTGGACGCTTAACCAACTAAGCCACCCAGGCGCCCCCCTTTTTTTTTTTTTTTGAAAGACACAGCATGAGCAGGGAAGGGTCAGAGAGAGAGGGAGATGCAGAATCAGAAGCAAGCTCCAGGATCTGCGCTAGCTGTCAGCACAGAGCCCAATGTGGGGCTTGAACCCACGAACCGTGAGATCATGACCTGAGCTGAAGTCAGACGCTCAACCAACGGAGCCACCCAGGCCTTTGTGTACCTTAAAGATAGCTTCATACTAAATCCTAACTAGAAATGTGAGAAAATAAAGCATTTAGAACAGTAAGCCTTTCAAGGTCAGGTGACTTGGAATACTAGTTTTCTGGGTTTTGTTTCATTTTGTTTATGATACCTGCCTAATAACCTATAAGAAATAATAAGCAAAATAAATCTGAACAATAAAGGAAAAGTTCAATGTAACGTTTACATAATTTGAAAAACTCACAAAGTATCTAAATATATGTATGTATGTATGCATACATATACACACATACACTCTGTCACACAGAAAAATACCTGGAAGAAGATACAGCTAATTAATTAATTATTCTAGGAGAGTGGCCAAGAATTTTAAGAGGCACTCAAGAATATAATCTATGAATAGCATATGAATTTTTTATAGTAAACTTGTATTTACAAATATTTGTGTAATTAAAGTAAGGATATTTAGGGGCACCTGGCTGGCTCTGGCTCAGTTGGAAGAGTATGTGATTTTTTTTTTTTTTTTTTTTTTTTTTTAAATTTTTTTTAATTTTTTTTTTTTTTATTTTTATTTTTTTAGAAGAGTATGTGATTCTTGATCTCAGGGTCATGAGATCAAGCTCCATGTTGGGTACAGAGATTACTAAAAAAAAATAAAACTTAAAGAAAAAAAAGACATTTAAAAGGAAATCACAAAGCAGTCTGCAAGTTATATTATATTCTCATTACTGTAGAAAGAAAGGATATACACACGCACACATGGGTGAAAATTTTTTTTGGAAGGAAATGTAAGAAACTATTGGCAGTGATTATCTCTGGGGAGTGGGACCAGAATTCGGGTAACAAGGAGGCTTATTTTTCACTGTATACTCTAACCATTTCAATTTTATAAAAATATACAAGTTATTTGCATAATAATAACAAAAAAATCCCCACACCAATAAATTCTGAATGTCTTATTTTTTAATGTTTATTTATTTATTGAGAGCGAGCGAGAGAGGTACAGAGTGCAAACGGGGAGAGGCAGAGAGAGAGGGAAACACAGAATCCAAAATGGGCTCCAGGCTCTGAGCAGTCAGCACAGAGCCTGATGCAGGGCTCGAACCCAAAAACCGTGAGATCATGACCTGAGCAGAAGTCGGACACTTAACCGACTGAGCCACACAGGCGCCCCTCTGAATGCCTTACTTATATTCATAGGAAACCTAGTTCTGTTACATAGTACTTCATTCAAATAATTGAAGATTTTATAGTTTTATGCTGTCAACTAAGTAGCCCTCAAAATTCAGAATGAGAAAACTTTCAGAGTCTGAACACACAGTTAAAACTTCTTTACCTTTGTCTTGAGGTGCAGCAAATGATCTGCATCTTTAGAAAGTGGAAGGGTATCCCCATTTTTTCCTGGAACAAGAAATTTCCCTGAGTTTTTCTTCTCAAAGAAATGTTATTAGTACATTTTTCTTCTAAAAAGTCATTCCTGGGTAGAATGAAATCTCTACCACTGGAAATAAAAATGTCTGAGATAGTAAATGGAGTTTTCTGGCTTTAAATAAAGAGGAAAGCAGTGAGTACTTTCTTAGCTTCTACTTAGGCACCTCAGATGTGGCCCATGGTATATCACTAATTCTCTGAAGGTACAACATACAGTGAGGCATTAAGGTGGGTGGGAGTGGGGTTTATGTGGCCTCAACTTCATTTGCTCATTTTGGAACCTAAACCAAAAGCCTCTAATTTACTATAAAAGAACAGAACCCAAACATTTTCTCAACAGGTCATACAAAAGGTCACTAGGCTATAATACCAGTAAGATCCATGTGACCTTCTTTTCCATGCAGGGCTGTCACCACCCAATACTAAATCTTGTCATTTTCAGCAGCCTGTTTTGCTCCCAGGGCAACCCTCACCTCCACTATACTCTGCAGAGCACCTTACAGAATCCTAAACTTTTAGGATATGACCCAGTAACCCGCTAACGATTCTAACAGTCTGAAGAACTCCTTTGCTCTGTCCCATGGGTATGAAAACCTTAAGTTGCTAAAGACAGAAAAAACTACTTCCATTTTTCCACAAGCAGAATTTCAACTACAATTCTAATCCCTTGCTTCTCTCTCCAGTCCTTTTAGTGGGAAAGAATTTCTTCCACTGTACCTGTTGCTACTGTAGATCCCAGTCGCCAAAGTTCCAAGTGATGAGCAAACTGGAAAAGGAGAAGGTGCCTCTTTTTTGAACAGGAAATGAGACGTCGCTGTATCCAAGAATTGAAAAATAATAAATAAGCAGGGTTATTTACTGCCTCAGTACTAGATACAGCAGCAACATCCTTGCACATTTTTTACTGATGAAATCCAACTATTTCACAAAAATGTCCTCAGTACTACCATATGCCAGCGCTGTCCTAGGGCCTAAGCGCATAAAGATAAATAAAAACACAGCTACTGCCCTCAAGCTTGTAGTCTAAAAGGGTTGACAAAGAATTAAACAGGCAGTTGCACCAAGTGTGTTAAGAATATTAATAGGGCTAAGCATAGCATGTAATGACAAAAAGTAGAAAGGATATCTAACCTGGCCTCATAAAGCTAAGACCCCAGATGAGGTTCATTAGTAAAGACAAATCAGGCAAAAAAAAAGGTAGGGCACGACATTCTAAGCAGAGGGATACCATGTGGAATAGCTCAAAGGTAAGAGAGCATTACAGAGAATAAAAAGTCTTTCAGCACACTAAACTGGGTGGGGGTGGGGATGAGGTACAGCATGTGTTTGACAGGAGAGGGGAGAGAAGATGCTCGAGGACCAGGGCCAGACCAAGACAGGTTTCAGAAGCCATGCTAAGGAATTAGGTCTTTATCCTGAAGCACCAGCCAAAGGTTTTTAAGCATGGAATGATGAGCAAAGCTGTTTTTGAACGGATCAATGGACAACAGGCTGAAATGGCACAAATGGAAATAAAAGATCATTAGCAGGTGAATCCAGTTGAGAAAAGACACTGATTCAAACCAGGATAACGGCAGTGTAGATAAAGAGAAATGACTAGATTCACAAGACAATGAGAAGGTAGAAGGTTTACTGGTTGAATGGAACGTAGAAGCAAGTAGCAGAGAGAAGGGTTTCTAACTTGGGAAGATGTCCTTTTACCTAGAAAGGAACACTGGAGGCCTGGGTTTTCATGCTCCCACCCAGAACAGAGTTCAGCCTTAAAAACAAGCAAAAACAAAAAAAACCCCACAAAACTCCCCTAAACCACAACTATTTGGAAGAGGGAATGAAAGGGAACTAGGAGTGTTGCTATACATCTCTTGGCCCCTGTAAATGTTTTTACAGGACGCTTACAAACAGAAGAACGAAGAAGGCAGGTAACTACACAAGTCCTATAGATGTGCCCAGGAAGCGTAAGCTGTACTCAAGACAGAGGAACAGTGGGGGCTAGGGGACAGTACTTACGTGGGGAAAAGTGATTTTTCGGAGAGCAGCATCGTAATTCTTAACCTCCACCTTCTCCATGAGAGGACGAATTACTAAGTGGGTGTCAGTGCCTGAGGTGGGAGTGGGAAGAGAATGGAAGGCAGCAAAATTAGGAAAAGTCCCATGTGGAGCGTCTGGGTGGCTCAGTCGGTTGGGTGTCCAACTTCAGTTCAGGTCACGATCACACGGTTTGTGGGTTCGAGTCCCGCTTTGGGCTCTGTGCTGACAGCTAGCTCAGAGCCTGGAGCCTGTTTCAGATTGTGTTTCCCTCTCTCTCTGACCCTCCCCTGCTCACGCTGTCTCTCTCTCTCTCTCAGAAATAAATAAAAAACATTAAAGAAAGTAAAAAAAAAAAAAATTCCCATGTGAAAATAACCAGAGCTGGTTAAAGCAGCAGCCTGGCAGAGAGTGCAACCTACCTCCAGATATCAGTGCCGTCGGGCTGTGGGCCACGGCTCGAACATCATGTGTGTGATGCTGGAATGGCTTCGTCCGCACCCACTGCTTCTCACTGCTGTTGGAAGTCACAGAGACCAGCTGAAAATGGAATACTGTCCCCTCGGCTGTGCCCACCACGAAACTGTCTTCTTGCTGAGAAATTAAATCATTAGGGAGGTACATTTGAGCAAAATAGGGCCCAGTTTGAAAAATGTTCCTGAGGTTTTCTGTCTGCACAGCTTAGGGGAAAACCTATGCCCAAAACTGGAAGGTAGATTATGGGGTTTATTTACTCCAGAAGCTGACAATTCCATTAGAGGAACAAGCTCATACACAGGTAATAATGTGCCCTCTACTGACAAAATTAACAATGTGTACCTCAAACGGTCACAGTGCTTTCAAATACACAAACTAGACCTCATTAAAAGAACAACAAAACAGATCACCTAGGAGTAAATATAATAGTAATAAAAACATATCATCAAAAAATTTGGAAACAAGGACTCAGATACATGTGTGCCAATGTTCATAGCAGCATTATTCACAAAAACCAAAAGATGAAAACCCAAATGCACATCAACAGATGAATAAACAAACATAATCAGTATATACATATAATGAAACATTATTCAGCCTTAAATAGAGATGAAAATTCTGGTAATGATATTAACATGGATGAACTTTGAAAACATTATGCTAGGTACAATAACCCAGACCAAAAAAACAAAACAAAACAATTATTATATGATTCCATTTAAATTGGGTACCCAGAATACAAATTCACAGGGATAGAGAGTAGAATAAAGAATAAAAGGGCCTGGGAAAAGGGAGAAAAAAGGAGTTATTTTTTTATTGGTACAGTTTCTGTGTGATAAAAAAGTTCTGAAAATGGACAGAGGTGATGGCTGCACAACACTGTGAACGTACTTAATGTCACTGAATTATACTTAAAAATGGTTAAAATGGCCTATTGTCTGTTATGTACATAAATGCTTTTTTTAAAAAGTACTGGGAATATTGGAAGAAAAATTGCAAAACTGTAGTCAAAACTCTGAAGCTCACTGCCTTCTTTTCAGGGATGAAGAGAGGGTGGGCTGAGGAGGGAGGCAAGTAGCCTGGTGAGTATCACACAAAGACCCAAGTGCCTGGTCCTCAGTTTTAGGCTCTCTCTTACCAGGATGTTGAATACTGTGATTTGTGTTCTTCTTAAAAGGTCTCAGTATGTCCACAACTTTTAAAATTCCTCTATTCGCTCAAAACTGTTCTCATCTTAACTCCAGTTTTTAAAAATACATTTAACTTTGAGCAGGGGAAAAAAATAGGATGGATATTTGATAAGGTAGTGATAAACCTAGGAACCTGGACCAGCAGCTAACCAATCAAACAGTACCAAGACTAGGTTAGCCAGTTAAGAGAAATGAGATGTGTAAACACACATGAATACGTAGCTGGATCAACTACACACTTGCTGTGCTAAAAACTATATATACGTCATATAATCTCTAGTCCTTGAGTAACTTGCAAGGCTAAGTGGCTACTTGCCCTACGAGGAAAAACTGTGAATGACTTTGAAATGGGCATAACAAGTACTGCTATCCTTGTCTACGGAGCTCTTTGACTGTCTTGGAGCCAGTTTACAACCCTGTAAACTGTAGTACCGAGAGCAAGGCAGAACAAGTTTGCTTGATGGAATGCAACTGCTCACTGCTCTGTGAACACTGAGCCTTGCAACAATTTGTAAATTCATTTTAGTATTCTTTTTTTTTTTAAATTTTTTTACATTTATTTATTTTTGAGAGACAGAGAGAGAGAGTGTGAACAGGGGAGGGGCAGAGAGAGAAAGAGACACAGAATCTGAAGCAGGCTCCAGGCTCTGAGCTAGAGGTCAGCACAGAGCCTGACGTGGGGCTCGAACCCACGAACCGTGAGATCGTGACCTGAGCCGAAGTCAGACACTCAACCAACTGAGCCACCCAGGCGCCCCTCATTTCAGCATTCCTGATGGCCATAGAGAATTCTGTGGTTGTGAAATTGTCCTTTGAACTGCTTGTAACATCTTACTGGTTTCCTCATTAGTTAATGAGTTACAGAAAATCTCTGATATTTCCATTTCATGTTTGTATGAGTAATGGTTTTATTCCCCTTCCCCCAATCATCATTTAATAGCTCTTTACACAGGTAAGGAACTGGAATTTCAAGAGGTCTAGAGATATGACAAAGATACAAGGCCATCTGCCTTCAAAGCCTTTGCTCTGGTCACACCACACCACCTCAATCTTGTGCCAGCTCTCTTTGAGGTAATTTATAGGCACATGATGGTGAGAAGGAAAGCAAATCCGAAAGACAGCAGTTAAGTTAACCCAAACCAGCCTATCTCACCTGCTCTAAGGATACTATTTGAAAACCATTATCCAAGGAAAAGTGGAGATATTGAGCAGCTTAGGAACTCACACATTATCCTCCACATCCAACTAAACAGTTCATTTATATATAGGGGGGAGGGAGGGACAGTTTGCACAAATTCCCACCTAAACAGAGGGACCAAAAAGATAACTCTAACTCACTCCACACATCATCTTCCCCAAGTGAAATCATAAAAGAACTGAAAAGGAAAAAAGCAAAGGCCTGTCTTAGGGCACAGAGGGAACAAAGCAAGGGGAAAACTGACCTGAAAAGGGAGAGGTAAGTGTCATAATTTAATCACAGAATGACTGTTTCACACAGAAAAACAATCTCAAGACTGACCTCTAAATGAAAGCAAATCTTCCCTACAACTCTGAAGAAATCAGTACTTGCCTACTTGATAAGGGTGAAAGACATCTAAGAAGATCGAAGGACTGGGTATTTGCCACCATTCAGTCTTCACTCACTGAAAATCCATTTAAAAAAATCTACAAACAGGGGTGCCTGGGTGGCTCAGTTGGTTAAGCATCTGACTTCGGCTCAGGTCATGATCTCACGGTTCGTGGGTTTGAGCCCCACGTCAAGCTCTGTGCTGACAGCTCAGAGCCTGGAGCCTGCTTCCGATTCTGTGTCCCCCCCCTCTCTCTGACCCTCCCCTGCTCACAATGTTTTTCTCTCTCAGAAATAAATAAAAAACATTAAAAAAATTTTTTTTAAAATCTACAATCAACTGTTCTGGCAAGAAAGTGTAGTGAAGCCTTGAAGTTAGGATCAATTTCAAAAACGACATGAAAATGCCAAAACCACACTCACTATGTGCCAGGTCCTGTACTTAGCACTTTACATGCACTACCCAATTAATCCTTCCCAAACTCTATGAAGAGTTCAAAACCAAGTATGCCTTAGTCCATAGTGTGTGATGAGCATTTGGAGGGCTGGAATTTGTATAATTACATTTGTCCTCTTAAAAAAAAAAAAAAAAAGTACTACAGGTCACTGACTCTCAGGCATGTATTTGCCCACATTTAATTATCTCTAAAATCAGGATATCTTCTAGCTGTCAGCCTGTATATATGTAGTATCTTCAAATAAAGAGCAAATATCAAACATGCAGAATGGGTGGCTGGTGTAGTCAGTTGAGCTTGCAACTCTTGATCTCAGGGTCATGAGTCTGAGCCCCAAGCTGGGTGTGGACCCTACTTAAAACAGTAACAACTTTTGACTGGTTGTCAAAAACCTGAAAGAAAATATTGGGACTACAGCGGAGCATCATCTACCAACACTATGGACAGCTAGGAGGCACGTGTGGGAAACACAGACCCAGATGATGGAGGTGAATGGGGATTCAGAGTCCATCTGTGCGTGTGAAGAAGTTTTGGGAGAACCTTATTCACTTTATTTCATTCACACTTACCTTGTTATATATGCACAAGAGTAACACTATAAAAATGTATGCTTAGGTCTCAAGGAGCTCTTCAATAAGTAAAATATAAATTCTATGTTTAAAAAAGCATTGTGTTAGAGTTTATATCATAATAGTCTGTATCATACACTTACAAAATAGAAATTTTACATTTTAAAAAAAGCACTGTCATAGTTTAATTGGCAGGGCTTCTTCTTTCCCATGATAACAAAATTTTGGCATGCCTTATAATCATCTGTGCCTAACATTCAATGCAATACAGTAATTACAGGCACATGGTAAAATAAAGATCAAACAGCAAAATGGTATACAGTACAAATTAAGCCTGCCTCCTGCCTGCCGGCCCCAATTTCCCCCTTTAAAAATTACCATTAGCCTTTTTAAAAAATGTTTGCTTATTTTTGATAGAGAGAGAGAGGGAGAGGTGCAGAGAGACAGGGGGCCAGAGGATCTGAGGCGGGCTCTTCGCCGACAGCCCAGAGCCTGATGTGGGGCTGGAACTCATAAACTACATGATCATAACCTGAGCTGAAGTCAGATGCTCAAACCGACTGAGCCACCCAGGCGCCCCTACCATTAGCATTTTAAATCTTTTCAGAAATGTTGTAAGTATATATGCCAGCAAAACTACATATACAGAGAATATCAAACATACAAATATCTAATACAAAGCCTTCCTCTCCCTTTCTTAACAATGTATTTTGGTAATTGTTACATAGTAGCAAATATTCCTATCTTCCTTGGTCTTTGAAACAAGTGCATGATATTTGAGTAATTACACTTTATAACAGCACCATGATGCCTGAGTGGCTCAGTTAGTTAAGCATTTGACTTCAGCTCAGGTCATGATCTCACGGTTCATGAGTTTGAGCCCCGTGTTAGGCTCTGTACTGACAGCTCAGAGCCTGGAGTCGACTTCAGATTCCGTGTCTCCCTCTCTCTCTGTCCCTCCCCTCCTCAAAAAATAAACATTAAAAATACTTTTTAATGGCACAAAACTTAGTAATTAAGTCTTAAGTTTAATAATTACAACGATTTTGGACCAAAACTATTTTTATTTTTTAAATCTTTTTAATTTTATTTCTTTTTCTTTTTTTAAATGTTCATTCAGTTTTGAGAGAGAGAGCACTTGTACAAGCGGGGGGAGGGTCAGAGAGACAGAGGGACAGAGGATCTGAGGTGGGCTTTGTGCTGACAAAAGAGAGCCCAATGTGGGGCTCAAACCCACCAACCATGAGATTATGACCTAAGCTGAAGTTAGATGCTTAACTGACAGCCATTCACGCATGCCTCAAAACTCTACTTTAGAAATAAAAATTCTCCTGCTCCTATCAACTTGTTCTTCATTACACTTATACGTGACATCTAAATGTTTCACAGAGCTTTAAGACCCATCAAAATGGTCTCATGGAAAACCTGTTAAGTGGGATAGAAAAAATTTACAAGCAACAAAAGCAAGCATGAGCGATCTGTACACTAGATATTACATGTGCACGCTTAAAAGAGCAAATAAGCCTCAAAGTAAGACAAAGGATCTTAGTCAGCAAATCTCAAAGTCACTTTCCATGCCCCACTGCTAAAATACCCAAAGGTTTCTGATTAGGAATTCATGTTACAAAAAGGGAAGAGTCACACTTGTTTAACAAAAGTCTGCTTAAGTCTTATTGAAATAGGAAAAATTTAGTATTTTCAAAATCTCTACAAAATTATCTCTTAACTTCCCAAGATAGGAAGCAGGAGAAGAATTGAACAAAGAGAGGAAAACAGCACCTCTCAAGATTCTTCTAGGATATTTGTGGCCTATCTAAATCAGACTGGATTAATTGTATGTGGGGAGTGTCTGAAGAAAACCTCTCTGCTAACTAATCTAGAGAATATTCTCTAACTAGTTTTTAGGAGATTAAGAGGGTTCAAACAGATTACCTGGGTTTCAGATGCATTTTCCTAAACTCGTCTTCCTCCAATGCAACACTGAGGATTAGGGAACGCCGTGTCACATTACTGATATGGGCCTTCTCTACTCATCCCCCAGGTGGTATAGGAACTGTTCAAAGCAGGGACCATACTCACATCAGATACGGCAATAGACTGCACATCAGCATTTGCAATGAGATGGTTCTTCACCAGTGTCCCAGTGGCTGAGTCCCAGAACTGCACCTTCCCAGCAGAGTCCACACTTATGACAGTGCCATCAGACAAAAAGGCCACGCCCCATATGATACACTTCCGCTTAGACACACCCATATACTGCCTATCCACCAGCATCTTATGAACAGCGCTCCCTGAAAAATAAGAAAAGCCCAAATTTGAATGGTACTTACTCCTTTTGTCTTCAAAACCCGCCTGTGGCAGCCATCTATTAAGTCAGCTGCCTGAGCACATACCACAAACAGCCAGTAAACAGTAGTTATAGTAGTTATGGTGAACTCAGTCTCAGAACCGAAATGGTTACCTAAACATTGTGGGGGAGGGGTGGGAGAGATAGCAGGAGACAGAAATTTGCAGGGCAGGGGAGAAGTGAAATGGAAAGAGACATTCGAGACTTCACTTAAAATTGCCTAACTGCAGTGCATGTGACACTGGCTCTTTTCTAAAACCCTACAGAAAGGGGGAGAATAAAACAGTTGACAAAATTTGGAGAATTAAAAAAGCAAATGTGGAATGGTAACTGACACAGCAGAGTCCTAAAAGTAGTATGTCCCAAGTCAACAGTGGGAAAAACCAAGAAGCCACTTGACTTATACCATGAAATTCTCAGAAGACGTGGGAACTGCTGACCCCCAAAACTCTGGAAACAGAAGTCAAAGTGCAACTAAACGAGAAATTAGGTTGAAACTAAGCTTATGAAACTTAAACATCCTTCAGATACCTATCCCCTAACTAAAAGACCAGGCAACTTCCCAACTCCACCTCAAACAAAACTGGAGACTTACGGGGCGCCTGGGTGGCTTAGTCGGTTAAGCGTCCGACTTTCGCTTGGGTCGTGATCTCGCGGTTCGTGGGTTCAAGCCCCGCGTCGGGCTCTGTGCTGACTGCCAGCTCAGAGCCTGGAGCCTGTTTCAGTCTGTGACTCCCTCTCTCTCTGACCCTCCCCTGCTCACGCTGTCTCTCTCTCTCTTTCCTAGAAATAAATAAAACAT